>NC_143580.1:51646043-52006868 GCF_048544385.1 Mastigoproctus giganteus | reverse complement strand
CCGACATCCGTCCTTCCTCAATTTGAATTTATGCCCTCTGAGGTGATTATTCTGAGAAAGATGAAGAATCCCATTGGCATTGAGCATGCTCAAACCATTCAAAGCCTTATACACCTCTATCAGATCACCTCCCCGGTGCCTAGTCTCCAGACTCTGTAATTTGCAAAACTTAAGCCTTTCTTCGTAAGAGCAACCCTTTGTTCCATTTACTAATCTTGTTGCCCTTCGCTGTACCCGTTCCAGCAGCTCTACATCCTTCTTGAAATGAGGCCTCCAGACCTGTATACAGTACTCAAGATGTGGCCTTACCATTGCCTTATACAAGGGAATAATCACCTCCTTATCCCTGCTAGAAAAATTCCTGTATATCATTGACAAGACACCATGAGCTACTCTTGCAGCTCATCTGCACTGCTCAGAGAACTTTATATCTGCCTGCACAATTACCCCCAGGTTCTTTTCATTCTCCACCACTGTCAGTGTAGTACTGCAGAGTTGATACGTTGCTCTGGGGTTACTGTTTCCCATATGCAGCACTTTACATTTGTCGATGTTAAACCTCATTTGCCACCTCTCAGCCCATCTGTTCAACCTTTCCAGATCCTGTTGCAGCAGCATAGCGTCAGCATTGTCCTTAACGACCCTGCCAACCTTTGTATCATCTGCAAACTTGGACATTAAACTTGATATCCCATCATCAATATCATTCATAAACACCGAAAACAACAACGGACCCAACACTGAACCTTGAGGAACTCCACTAATAACATTAGTCCACGTTGAGCAGTGTCCATTGATTACCACTCTCTGTCTTCTGCCACTCAACCATCCCCTTATCCATAGCAGCAATTTGCCTCCAATGCCACACTGCTCCAATTTGTGCAGCAGTCTTCCATGTGCAACAGTATCAAAAGCCTTTCTAAGATCCAAATATATAAAATCAAAGTTATTCCCTGCATCCAGTTCTTTTGTGACTACATCATAGTATCCAATCAAATTGGTCAGGCAAGACCTGCCCTTAACAAAACCCTGCTGCGTCTGAGCTATAACTGAATTCTTGTCTAGATGATCCTGCAGTGCTTCTTTAACCAGTGCCTCCATTAATTTACCTGGAACAGAAGTTAAACTAACAGGTCTATAATTACTTGTGTCAGCCTTTGAACCTCCTTTGTGAATTGGGGTCACATTTGCACATCTCCAGTCCATAGATACCTCCCCTGAGTCCAAGGAAGCTCTCATAATTATGGCTAAGGGTTTGCTTACTTCCTTTGCTGCCTCCTTTAATATAACTGGATAGATCCCATCCACCCCAGGTGCCTTTTTTATGTTTGTCCTCAACAATCTCTCCTCCACTTTCCTCTCAGTTATTACAAAATCATCCAGCTCACTGCCAATGTTTACTTTACCTACATCATTCTCCTTCCTGAATAACTCCTCATGCGTGAATGTAGATGCAAAATACTCGTTTAGATTGTTAGCCACCTGAGCAGGATCCTCAACTGTTGAACCATCAATATCCAGTGGACCAATCTGATTCATCCCTTTCCTTTTCGAGTTCAAGTATGTAAAGAACTCTTTTCTGTTTTTCTTTGCATCCTTTGCCAAGGATTTTTCATAGTCTGCCTTTGCCTGCCTAATCTCCTTTGTGACTTGGTTACAGACCAACTTATATCTATCATAGGCTTCCATGTCACCCATTAATTTGTATGTATCCCATGCATTTTTCTTCTCTGCCACATGTCTCATTAGTTCATCTGACAACCATTTAGGCCTAAACCTTGAACAATATTTCTTAGTTGGTATGTAAAGCCTGGTAGCCTCCAAGATTAGTTCCTTGAATGCTTCCCATTTTGAGTTTGCTGTTGGTAACATCATCAGTTGGTCCCACTGTATAGAATTTAAATACTGTCTCAGACCATCATAGTCGCCTTTACGAAAACAAAAACCCTTCCCTTTACCTCTGATGGTAGTTACCTCCTTGAGTAAATCCCACTTCAACACACTGTGATCACTGCCACCTAGTGGTTCATTTATCTGCAGGTTCTTAATGCATGAATAATCACTACTGATAATCAGATCAAGAGTATTGCTCCCTCTTGTTGCCTCACGAACATGCTGATGTAGAAAACAATCATCCAATAAATCCACAAAAGCCTTGCTAGTGTGCGAGTGACCAACCCACAAATTCCAGTCAATATCTGGGAAATTAAAGTCCCCCATTATAAGACTCTCTGATTTACTGGCCCACTCTATTTCCCTGTACAATATCTTATTATACTCATCAGAGTCATTAGGCCTATAGCACACTCCTACTCTCAATTTTGATTTCCCTATGCTTATGTCACACCAAACTGACTCGACGCTGCCCTGTCCATCGATGTCGACTGGCTTCACTTCCTTGGACTTTGTGTTTCTTAATTAATAGCATAACCCCTCCTCCCCTCCTGTCCTGTCTATCCTTTCTATACACATTGTATTCCCCAAATTCCAGTTCCGCATTACTTATATCTGTGTGACACCACGTCTCTGATATCCCAACAATATCTGCCTTTGATGTTTTGAGCAATACCTCAAATTCATCAAATTTATTTACCAAACTCCTAGCATTGGTGTACACGCAGGTATACATGCACCTGTTTCTATTCTTAGCTACCCTAACACAACCCATGTGTTTACTTGTACCGCAATGACTACCAGCAGTCTCTGAAATATCCTGCATCTTGTTTTTCAGACTTCTGCTCATTTCAATAGAAGCAGTGCAAGAATCACTTCCACCTCTGCCACTGGCTACTGTTAATCTATTAGTCCTTGTATCCCCCCCAACTAGCAGTTTTCCGACCCACCTAACACTGCCTCGACAGCATCAGCAAAAATTCTTGCACCCTTTCTATTTAAGTGTATCCCATCCCTGTAGAAGCAATCTCTCCTGTTAACAAGTACAGTCCAGGCTGAAAAAAATTCTACCCCTTGAGCCTTGCACAATCCCTCCAGGGCCGAATTGATCGACAAGGTTCTCATCATATACTCCCTCCTATCGTGTCTGGGCAGAATTGCAGACACTTTCAAGTTCAACCCTAATTCACGGCTTTTTTTCAACAGTGACCTGTACTTGCTAAGTAATTCCGCCGGTCTCCTACTCTTAATATCATTAGTGCCAACGTGTACAACTATATCACCTTTTGTGCCCTTAAAAGATGATATCCGCTCTACAACGTCATCAACCTTTGCCCCTGGCAGACATACCCTGGTCCTATTCCACCTATCCTTTTTACAAAGGATATAATGATTGAAGGAGCAGTAATTGAAAAGGTGGAGTCATATACTTATCTGGGACAAGTTATTAGCTGTAATAATGATAAATGGCTGGAAGTCAAGAGAAGAATAAATTTTGGATGGATAGCATTCAGGAAATATAGTCACATACTGAGGAGCAATATCCCAATTTGTCTGAAACATAAAATAATGAACCAATGTATACTCCCCACCATGACTTATGGAAGTGAAACTTGGGCACTCACCAAAAGAATGGAAGAGAAGCTGAGAACTACACAGTGAAGAATGGAAAGAATTATATTGGGAATCAGACTTTTAGATAAGAAGAGAAACACATGGATTAGGCAGCAAACTCAAGTAAAGGACATTCTTATCAAAACTAAAGAACTAAAATGGTCTTGGGTAGGACACAGCTCTAGTCTTCGAGCTATGTGTCCTGCCCAAGACCATTTTAGTCTTTGAATTTGGGGAGTACAATCTATACACATTGTACTCCCCAAATTCCAATTCTTCATTCCTTATATCTGTGTGACACTACATCTCTTATATCCCAACAATATCCATCTTTGATTTCTTGACCAGCACTTAAAATTCATTGAATTTATTTACTATACTCCTAGCATTGATGTCCATGCTGGTATACATGCACCAGTTCTTACTCTTAGTTACTGTAACACAGCCCATGTATTTACGTGTTCCACAGTCACTCACCGCAATTCTTGAAATCCCCAGCACCTTGCTTTCCAAGCTGCTGCCTATGCCAGTAGAAGCAGTGCAAGAATCACTTTCACTTCTGCCTGTGACTATTGTTGATCTATTAGTTTGTGTATCCCCCAAGCTAGAAGTTTTTCGACCCACCTAACACTACCTCAATAACATCAGCAAATATTGTTGCATCCTCTGTATTAAATTTTTTCCATCCCTGTAGAAGCAGTCTCTCCTGTTAAGAAGCACAGATCATGTTGAGAAAAATTCTACCCCACAAGCCTTGCCCAGTCTCTCCCAGGCTGAATTGACTGATGGAGCTCTCACCATATATTGCATCCTATCGTGTCTGGGCTGGAGTGTAGACACTTTTGAATTTAACCCTAACTCACGACACGACTTGTTTTTAGCATTGACCTGTACTACTTGTTAAGTAAGTCTGCAGATCTCTTACTCTTAGCTTCATTAGTGCTAACGTGCTCTTTTAAGAGCACAATATCACCTTTTGTGCTCTTAAAAGATATTTGCTCTAAATAATCATTAACTTTTGCCCCTGGCAGTCATACCCTGGTCCTATTCTTTTATATCCATTTTTCACAATGTTTCCCTGACAATAGTCGCTCTACAACAACTAGCTCCTGTGGATCCAGTGCATTCTGCCTTGAGGCTTGCTGCTGTATTGCCTGATGATAAAGTGCTAGCTCTGGTGTTGATGTGGGCTGTGAGAGCTTGATGGGTTCCCCCAATTTAAATCCTTTGAGGGCATCCACCCTGTTCTTCAAGCTCTCATAAAGGCCCATAACAACACTGAGTTGGTACCTAACATCCTCATACTCTTAATATGGAGCACACACACAACAACATTCCCCTTGGCAATATCATGTCCTGTTCCTAATAGCTTGCACAAACATCAAACAAGCAGTACATTCCATAAGGCCATAAAACCACTCGCTCAGTTCTTCCTAAGCTACGGGAATCTCACTACCCAGGCCTTTTGCTTTACCTCTCTGGTCTGAGGCATGATTTCAGTTGTATCATCATTCCGCTATTCCACGGGTCGACATATGAAGCCTTGCCACCATGCCCTGTCCATGTACTTCTCTTCGTCGTTGATTTCACTCCAATTTCCTCTAAGTTCTAATACAATATAATTAAAAATACTGCACTAAACATATCCTAGTGGAGTAATAACACTATGCACCGGTTATGCTATGAAGTTTACATATAGTTAGGGAAGGACGTTAACATGGTTGTTTTTGTTATTTATTTGGTCCGTGGTATTAAATATAGCAATAATCTTTATGAAATGTAAGTTATTGAATATATATATATTTAAATATTGAGCTTTGGAATATGTATTGCGCATCTCCTATCGAATTTAAGTTATATTACACTATAACGTTACATTTGGTTACATTTGTAAATTAAGTAGTTATAATAGATAATAAATTTAATTTTAACTATTGCCGACCAATGTGATGTGAGCTCTTTGCGACACTATATCTACGCCAAATCACTGATACTAAAAGCTCTATGAACGTTAATGTCATATGTTACGAATTACTTCGTAAAGTTAAGTTATTAAAACACATATGTAGTGCTATAAATTATAATTATAAGCCTCTTCTGATACTGATTACAAAGCTACTTAGAAACCTTCAGTATCTGTTATATGGCGCCTCCGTAGCCAGGTGGGAAGGAGCAGCAGTGCGTAGCACGCACCTCTTGATTAGATAGGGGTTTGAGCCCATCACCACCAAATATGGAGGATGCGGAAAGGTCAGGAAATGACCACCGCATATCCCGGAGCAATATGGCCTTAGTTGCTAATGCTCCTAAAAACCAAATAACAAACAAACATATCTGCTATATCAATACTAAAACAATGGTGGCAAAATTGATCCACACAATGCTGGCAGATGTTGACTGTAGTTTTTTTAAGGAATTACAAGGACCAACTAAATAACACATACACCAAATTAATCAGGATTTTTGCTCGTTTCATCTTTGTGCATGAATAAAACTTCCATATTCTTGGCTTGCTTAGCTAGTGATATCTTGGTCTGATTCAGTACTTTGATACTAATTATCAGACTTGTAGAGGAAAAAATTACAGGGGGGGGGGAAATTGATTCATTCTAGTTACTACTTTATCTGAAATATGTGAGACGTGGAATCTGATGATTAGCACTAAATTTTTCAAGGGTATTATTAATTCTGAACATTACAAACTGATTCTTTCCCTTTAATTTGATATTTAAATATGAACAGAATTGACAGTAGGTACTATCTTTTGGATAGTGTATGTAGTAGTAGTGGCAAATGATCCAAGAAAGCAAGCTTATATAGCATCACCAAAAAAAAAACGCACTTCTGCCATCCACTTCCACAACAGCATATAGAAGCTTGTTCCAACAATCAGTGAACTTTGCCTTCGGTGCATCCGTCCTTCCTCAACTTAAATTTATGCCTCGTGTGTAGTCTCAGTAAGAGGATGTGTGCATGTTCACTTGTGTGTGCGTGCACACACTTGCACACCATCTGCATTACATTACTGAGTGAGCAGTGTGTTTAAAAATATCCAAGGGAATTTGGTCTTTGGGATCATCTTTTTATATATACCCTCTGATTTTCATCTATGCAGAAACAGTGAAAGCCACAGTTTACAATGAAAATCCTGACACTTTCTTTGAATTTTTAATGTTCACAAATTTTGTTTCCTGTGAGAGACTGGAGGGTATTCTTAAAAGGCCTCTTCAACTGAGTTAACTGATCTCTTGAGTGGAAGGAGTAATTCTCCACTGAGTTAATTCAAGTTTTTCAGCCTTCAGAAAACAGATTGGCTTATGAACGTGTACTTGTGCAAAACCTGATATGTAAAATTTCATTCATTACCATATCAACTGGCTTACTATGGGAAAGTAGTTGACGCAACAAGGAAACCACTCTCCCCTTCAATGAATCAGGTATCACTGGACACATCCCTCCATTTGAGAGATGAGCTGTTACATCAACAGCTACATTGCATCAAATGGTCAGTGACACTTTATAATAAAAGAAAATGCAGCAAGACCAACAAGGAACAGTGCCTACCTGTACTGAAAGATAGTGCAGGTATAGAATTCTCAGTTGAAATCAGTAACTACTGTGACACTTTACTGCTGTCTCTAAGAAATTGTATAATTCCACTGAAATGACTAAAAGTAATATAGAAGAGAAAATTGCAAATTTTGAAATTCTGTATTGCAATCTTGCATTATTTCTCCTTCTAGAACTAATCTCTAATTGCAACTGTCCCTAGAAATAGCTGCTCGAATCATTTTTAGTTATACCAAGGCTATAAATTTTGTAATGACTTTCTAATATTGTTCCTAACTGATTTGAATGGAATTTTAATTTTCTAGTGACAGCAGTAAGAATTTATAATTCTTAATAGTTTAAATTTACGAGTGGTATACTTTTAAATTTTAAACCATATCTTTCTGCACAGATGGACCCTAATTGTCCCTTTAGCTTTGACTGTAAAAGTGTCACAAACCATCCAACACAGTGTGAAATAATTGCTTTTTTCCCCCAATTGTTAACCCACTAGGGTTCAAGTTACTTTTCTTAATTCCAAAGTTAGACAGACAAAAAGTCATGTTTTAATAATATCAACTTCAATCACATAGCCATGCATAGAATTGACAATCCCACTTAAAAACCCTTTTATAGCAAATGGAGCACTGCATTCATTCTGATTATGGGAATGTGTTGTAATTCTTTGAAATGTCAGTTCATTCAATTTTATGAGTAACCAACATAGTGTGTATTGTCTATATATATTTCTACATTATACTTTTCATTACTGCTCTCTTAGACTAGTTTAGACATACACTTAGAATGTGTTATGTCCAAAGCATGTAGGAATCATTTTCCAAATATTGAAATGTTCTCCACATGCATTTAAAATGTTCAGAGAGTTCCAGCACAGACTACTGTGATAAGAAATTAAATCAACTGTCATATGAATGCTATCTAACCTAGTGTTTATGGCTTCTACATCAGGCCTTATTCTTGTATACTATAAATGGAATATTTGTCGTTCAGACTAGATTATACAAAATTTTCCAATGAGTAGAGAAGGTAGATTTTAAAACTTGAAGCCTTTGTGGGCTAATATTTTTGTTTTTAGTTTGACTGTGTAAATTTTTATTACCTAAACTTAAGCTATATATAATATTGTTACAGTTTGAAAGACAGTCCTTAATCTGTCAATGATGGCAAAATCTGTGTCACAGGTATTGATGTAAGGTAAAAAAAAATTCATTCTTAAAATGCTTATAGTATGAGTTATTAATACTTAAGTTTTTTTTTTTTTTTTTTTTTTCCTGGTCAGTAAAATGCTTCTTTGCTGTAACTGTATAATCCATGATGGTTTTTGCATATCATCTGAAAAAACGTTGCAGTTAATTTCTGTAAAAGGTGTAATTGCCATCCTGACCCAGTTCTAAAGCTGAGTGACCATGTCACATCTGTCATACTTTCTGTACAATTGCTTGGCTTAACTTTACATTAAAAAAAAAAAAAAGAAAAGTAACCTTTCTTGATCAAACAGATTAAAACCACTTGTTTCAAGGAATTAAACACCTTGAGTATTATCAGCTACATCATGGGTGCTGACCATTGTACACTTCATTTATATCATGCAATAGTAAGATCATGGCTAGATTATGATTCTCCAGTTCACAACTCTGCTAAACCCAGCAGCAGCAGCTTGAGGTGTTTAGATTCTATTTATCACAGTGGCCTATGCATTGCTTTTGCAGCCTACTGCACATCCTATCTGAAGTCTTTATGCTGAAGCTCACAAACCTCCATTATCTGTACGACAACATGTTTTACTACTGAATTGTTATCAAAAGTCAACCCATGCATCTAACTTGGAGGTATCTATTTACTTCAGATTGGGAGAACCTGTATGCTGTTTATCCATCAGTGAATCAACCAACTGGCATTCATCTTCACAGATTACTTGATAATTGGCATCTAGAAAGATCTAACTGCCACTTATCAAGTAATCAGTGAAGAAGTAATCTCCTCCATGGGCTTTCTTTTTCCCAGCATGTGAACTGTCCATTCAAGAATGTGGAAAAATTACCCTTTCTCAACAGAATATAAAACAGTTTCATTAATCACTAATTGCAAAATAAGAATCTTATACACCGATGGCTCTAAAACTCTTGTAATAAGTCAAAATATAAATCAGTGAAACAATCAAGAAGGCAACAAACTCCTTTATTTCAAACAGAATCTTTAGCCTTGGCTATCCAGTTTCCATTCAGACCATAAAGAAGTGGTTACATTTGCAAGAATAAGGATAGCTCATACACACCTTACTCACTTTTATTCTCTTCTTCCTGAACTGTCATACTCATTTCACAATTCAGCTTATCATAATTAGTTGTCCTCTGTATAATAGAGTACAGCACCATGTTCTTAATATTTTTTGAATTTTGTTTGAACTATACTATTCATTTTTACTAAAATATTTCATTTTTTTTTTTAATGAAAACAGATTGTTTAAAATGTTGTCATTTTGTGTCAGTGTGATTTGATATCTGAAAAGGTTTAATATTTGCAGTATTAATGACTGCTTTTATATCCATTTCATATGCTCTTTTCAACACTAATAGCCCTAAAAATTGTTTTATCTTTTAAAAATGCACATTTTATTCAATTTTAACAGCAGCATTCCAGTTAATACTTTTTTTAGTACTATAATTATAAAATAATTCCAGATTCATTACTTAACTTATGGATAACTAATTGCAATAAATACAGGGGAAAAAAATGTGTGTGTCCTAACTGTGAATCTTAAATCAGTATTGTCCTACCGGGTGTATCAACAATTCTTGTGCCCATTGAAGCAAATGATATAGTACTGTTATAAATTCTGTTTTCTCAAAAATTTTAATAATGTAAAGCCTGGTACATTAGTTTAATATTAATAGAGTGGACAAAAAAAGTTCTTGTTTAT
The DNA here is from genome assembly GCF_048544385.1 of Mastigoproctus giganteus. Lineage (NCBI taxonomy): Eukaryota > Metazoa > Arthropoda > Arachnida > Uropygi > Thelyphonidae > Mastigoproctus > Mastigoproctus giganteus. The sequence continues at coordinate 51,996,871 of NC_143580.1, read as the reverse complement.
ACAACAGCATGATTGCCAGCTCAGAGCAGTTTACAGTAAATCACTAATACAATTGTTAAATTGTACAGTATTTAGCATTCACACACTGTGGGAGTCTATATCATAGAAACAAAACCTCTGGATAACAAATTAATTTTAAGTTCTAGCTTTAGGTTCTGTTAGTTCTAGGTTAAAGAGGATAAGAAGTGTGAATTACCTGGTTGGAACAGATTTTATTCAAATTGTTTTTGTAAGTTATCAATTAAGTGTATTTTCTACAAATCTGTACTAACTTCTTTAACTGCAGTTCTAGTCAAGAAATAGTTAGAGTCAAGTTTAGACTTTTACCCATGAACCATCAGAGTAGATGTAATTTTCTTCTTTTTGTATTCAGAAGAGAATAAATATTGATGTCCCCAGGGCCAGATTAAGGATGAAATAGGCCCCGGCCATATATGAATTTGAGGCCCCTTTATATATAAAGGGTGCAGAGAAACTCTACTGACAAACTTGAACAGGTGATAAAGGGTACCAAACGAAACATTTTTTTGTCAAGTAAACATAGGTCGTAAATGAGTCACTATAGCAGCCATGCATACATTAAAATACTGAATGTGTTGTTCTGATTTTTACAACCCTTTAATAGCTTCTGCTGCTATAACGACTCATTTACGACCAATCTATCACCTGTTCAAGTTTGTCGGTAGAGTTTTTCTTCAACTTATATATATATATATATGCACCGATGAGCCAAAACATTGACCAGCGAGTTGTTATGCAAATCGAAGCAACTGCAGGTGAACTATGGCATGGGTTGGGACATGGTATAAAAAAACACCTGATACTGAGCTCTGTTAATCAGTGTTACTCTTGTTCTTCAGATGGGAGAGGCAGCGGACTTAAGTGAGTTTGACAAGGGCCAAATTGTAATGGCCAGACGATTGGGTCAGAAAACAGCATGGCTGGTGGGATGCTTACGGTCAGCTGTGGTTAATACCTCCCAAAAAGTGGTCAGAGGAGGGGGAACCCACAAACTGCCGACAAGGTGTTGGACGACCACGGCTCTAGGTGAGTGAGGGCCTTCTCCGATTGTACGTGGCAACAGAAGGACGACTGTGGTGCAGCTCTCCGGTAATTGTAATGTTGGTGACGGAGTAATGTGTCACAACATACAGTACATCGAACCCTACTGAAAATGGGGCTGTGCAGTCGCAGGCACTCTCCGAGTGCCCATGCTAACCATGGTTCGCCGGCAACAGTGCCTACAATGGGCATGAGAGCATCAAAACTGGACCTTGAGTGATTGGAAGGTCGTTTGGTCTGATGAATCACTTTTTCTGTTGCACTATGTGGGCGGTGGGCTACGTGTGTGTTGTTTGCCTGGGGAAGTGATGGCACCTGGATGCACTGTGGGACGAAAACAAGCCTGTGGTGGTGTCATGCTTTGGGTGATGTTCTGCTGGGATACCCTGGGTCCAGTCATCCATGTGCCGGGCACTCTGACGTCTATCATCTACCTAAACATCATTGCTGACCGGGTACGTCCTTTCATAGCAATGGTCTTTCCCTCTGGTGATCCTGCCTTTCAGCAGGATAATACGCCATGTCACACTGCCTGGATTGTTCAAGACGTGTTTGCGCAACACGAGGAAGGCTTCTAGGTATTGCCCTGGTCTCCAAATTCCCCAGACACAATCCCATTGAGCCTCTGTCATTTGTGTTGTAACAGCAACTCCAATATGCAGCGTCTCAACCACTGACCTTACAGGAGTTAAAAGATCTGCTGATTACGTGTTGGTACCAGATACCACAAGACATTTAGAAATCTTGTAGTGTCCATGCCTCGTCAGGTACGAGCTGTTTTGGCTCATCAGTGTATATGTCACATATATAAAAATACTGCATAGGTTTTTATATTTATATTGTGAATAATAATTCAGTGATAAAAATGTAAAATAAAGAGATCAAAAATGTTTTGTTTTTTTGACTTGAAAAATAAAGTAATAATAAAAACAATTTTAATAGAAACTTAACTTTTTTATTGTACAACAAAGGTATAAGAATAAAATTTAAACACTTAAGTTAAGTTTAAGTATGCTTTTATATTACACATTTTCTTGGTTTATTATTATTTATTAGAAATTTTTATCACTACTTTAGAAAATATTTACACTGAAAATGAGGCCACCAGCCATTGCTGGTTTGGTCATAGCATTAATGTAGCCCTAGATGTCCCCCATAAACTACCAGGTGATGCTCATTTTAAGTTCTTGTCATTTTGTGTGCAACATGCCTTTTAAACAATATGATTAGAATTTACTAATGGAATCATAGAGTGGGTTGCCTTTACACAAAATAAATACTTCAAGTATTTTACAATACTGAATATAAGGAACAGAAATCCTTGAAATTATGAATGTCTTTTTTTTTACTGTATTTGGCATTTATATTTTTTTAGTTAACTAATTACATAAAGTTGTAATAACTAGATTAATAAACTAGTATGCAGCTATTCAAAGTATTGTTTGTAATTTCTTCTCTTCACACAGAAACTTGAATGCCGTGCACATACATTAATGCAGGCCCCAACCTCCATAGATGGCAGGCTGCCAGTATTTGCCTTTCCTTCATCTTTAACATTTTATGCAGATGACCAGTCATCGCATAAACAATTGCTTACTCTATATAATCCCTATGACTTTGCCATTAAATTTAGAGGTAAGTACGTATATTTAATAAATTGTTAATGTTTTTATTATTGGATTTAATATTTTAACTATAATATTTGTAATTATCTACAGTAGGGACAGTGTTACTCATATTGTTCTAGAGCAGGAGTGGCCTACTTAATTTGTGATGTAGTCTACTTTTTTCCTTCAAAATGTGCCACGATCTACCATCTCAAAAATTACATTGCACAAGGTGCACAAATCGAGGGATGACTGTATATTTAAAATTCGTCGTGATCGACCGAAATGAAATCCATGATCGACTCGTTGCCCACCCCTGTTCTAGAGAATTCTGGTGGATCCACTGAGAAAATTATGAATGGCGGATTTTTTATTTATTTATTTATTATTTATTTTTTTTTCACACAAGGTATGTTTTGCTCAAACAGCCAAAAATGCTCAGTCTATAGATGTGCATCATCACTAATGTGGTTTTAAATTTTCATTAACTTCAGTCCTATCTTCTCTTAGACTTTTTTTTTTCCATCATGTCTTACCATTTTGGTAAGATATGATGGAAAAAATCATCGCTTATTAAAATCGTATAATAAGATTTTATATTATTAATCTGATAAATATAAAATCTTGTTTAGAAAAAGAATTAACATTTAACTGTATTTAGCAGTATTAGGGAATTCATGTCACAACCCCATTCAGTGTGACCTCCATTTTTATGAGTAAAGTGTTAAAATCGGAGTGTGAAGTTTTAAAGAACATGTTCCAACTTTTCCTGCAACACATAAAAAAAAAAAAAAAAAAAAAAAAATTCATCTTCAGTTGCTTTCTTTATCACAGGAATGGTTTGTGGATCCTCTGAAACAAGCAGGTTTCCTTCCAGCAATAAAAATCAGATGGAGGCCATGCTAGTCCTTTGCCATGCACCTCATGGTTGGCGCCTCCATAGCCAGGTGGGAAGGAGCAGCCGTGCATAGCACATGCTTCTTGATTAGACCGGGGTTCGAGCCCGTTACCACCAAATACAAAGGATGGAATGACCACTGCATATCCCTGAGCAATATGGCCTTAGTTGCTAATGCTCCTAAAAACCAAAAACAACAGCACCTCATGGTACAGACCATAAACCATCTTGCTGTCAAATTTTATCCAGAAACTTCAGGATAATTTCTGCAGCATTCAGTGTTGCTAACCAGATCTCCACTGATTTTGATATGAAAAAGGAGCTTGTGAAACTGCAAAGAAAAGAAATAGTATGATTTAATAAAAAAAAATAAAAATGCCCTATATTTAATATTAAAATGTCTTGCTATTTTTAATATTAAATTAGTAAGACACAGTAACTAGCAACCACAGGGCTATAATTAATATCAGTCACTTTGCACATGACAAGCTACAGTTCTCAGTAAGACTGCACATGTTATGTTTATGCTTAACTCTTGTCAAACAAAATAATAAAATTTACTGTTCCTAATATTTATACAAAAGGAGTTACATTAATCCAATACATTAGAACTTACCTACCAACTAGTGCAATGGTTGTCAACCATTTTTTTAATAATGGCACCTCTAAATAATTTATTTTATTTTGCGGCATCCTTACTCAATTTTCTGCCTGTTAGATCCTATTCTCTCTTTGTGTCTGGTCTGTCCACACACACACACACACACACACACACACACACACACACACACACCACACACAACACACACACACACACAGAGAATAGGTAATAAATATTGGTAATAAATAAATGTAATAAATATCATATAACATATATATTTTTTAATATATATATTAAAAATGTTATATGATATTTATTACAATAATATAATTATAAAAATTACATCTCATAATACAAATATTATATATACAGTATATAATTTTATTCTTTATACAGAGGTACTAAGTAAACGTCAATTATAGATCACCACAAAATTAAAAAAATATTGTACACCTTTTTATAATGAAATAAACATATAAATTAAAAAATAAGTTTAAGTAACTTAAACCCAAATTATGTGGCACCCCTGGAATGTTGTTGCAGCACCCCGGTTGAAAACCACTGTTCCAGTGTAATGAACTGGCCCATTTCCAGAGAAACACTAAGTTGAGCCTCTCTTCCTGAAACGAGGACTATATCATTATCCTTTATAATTCTGCCTAATTTGCTAATACCTTTTTAAATTATATAGCACACCAGAACAGATGAATCTGGTATCGTTTAAAAATCTGAGACTCTGCCAGGACAAGAACAACTGTTTTGAATCTTACTGGCTTCTTATCAGCTGGCAGGCAGCCTCTATTAGTGAACCTATGCTGATTTGTGAATAGTGTAGAGTGTGTTTAGTGTCAAATTGCACTAGAGATTTCTCCCATCTCTGTGTAATATACATTATAGGTGTGAAACAACGCTGTCAATGGCAGGGCTTTAAAGGTGTATGGACCTTGTATATGTGTAGTGTTGTGTACCATTGTTCCTCTGATCATTTGGCCACTGGACCCCTAATGAGACCCAACATTGCCCACACTCTGCCTCGTGAAGGCAGACCAGGTACGTCAGTATTATAGTTATTTACTCTGGCAGGTCCTGCCACCTAATTTCCTGAGATTTCAGTGGCTAGGACCTTAAAAAAAAAAAAAAAAAAAAAAAGCTATAGATAGGGGTCAGCCAAAGGGAGTACTAGTTATGATTTGATGATGTTACGTTTTTGGTGTAGGGCTCAAACAATTTAACAATGATTTGAACGCTAGTAGTAAGTTATGGAGGAAAACTGCAGGCTGGGGGGGGTAAAGACAGAGATATGTGGCCCATAGAGATGATCCCCAAATCAGTGGAGCAGGCCCATCCACCACCAGAGCAGAAAGGGGAGAGGAAACTAGGGGTAACCTCGCCTGGGGAGAGGAGGCAAAGGACCACACAAGGGAACATGGCTAGGAGGGCCTAATGGCAGCAGCTGATCTGTGCTGATGGTTGTCAGCACAGTCCTGGGACAGCATGCTGGCTAGGAACAGACAACAGCATGAATGACCTTGGAGTCCGCTCCATAAGGTTCTTTTTTTCTCATTCGCACCAGGGGATGACTTAATAAACAAGCAAAATTGACACCAAGCTGTCAGTCCTGCCTGTCCAATTATTGCTTTTAAAATAATTCAGTGCTTGTTTAACTGTTGCTTGAAAGACAAAACAATAATTTAAACCACCAAATAATTTAAAGAAAGCTCACACAATTTAAATGACATACAAATAATAAAATTTAGGAGAATATTTATTTACATATCTAATTGAACAAAAAACACACACTTGTATAACAATTATACTAGTACTAATTTTTTTTTTTTTTTTAAACAAACTTCCTGTCATACTTTTACATTCTGCCTTCGACATTTATACATTCAACACACTATTTCTCGCATTCATTCACTCATCCAGGCATACCCTCTTACATTCACTCGGACTCCAGATTCATTCGCTAATTTTACTCAATTTCCACATTTACTCTTTCATCACTCGCCCTTTCTCACACATTCATCCACAGAGCCATAAATTATCATTCACTCGCCCTTCCTAGCATTTCCTTTCATACTCTCATTTTTATATTCACTCCAGTTCTCGGCACCTCCGTAGCCAGGTGGGAAGGAGCAGCAGTGCGTAGCACACGCTTCTTGATTAGACCAGGGTTCGAGCCCGTCACCACCAAATACGGAGGATGCGGAAAGGTCAGGGAATGATCACTGCATATTCCCGGAGCAATGTGGCCTTAGTTGCTAATGCTCCTAAAAACGAAATAACAACAACAACTCCAGTTCTCATTCATTCAATCCTCATTCATACTGGCATACTTCAGAAACCTGCAACTTACTAGTTTTTTCCAGCTGACAGGTAACCCTGGCTGCATGTCTATACCAGTCTCTTTAAAGTCCTTTCCGTGAGTGTTGTCATGTTTGGGAACTCAGTCTGTTTTGGTTGGACATATGCTATGAAGAGGGCAGTACCAGCCTGCCTTTATTCCCATCAGTCACATTTGGTCAATGTGTTTTGTCCAAACAGCCAAGTGGTGTATGGACACAGACTAAACCTTATTCACAGTCCAGCATAGGTTTGCTGATAGAGGCCAGATGATAAGACAGCAAGTTTTGAAACAACTGTCTCAGATTTTTAAATGTATAGCAGATTCATTCACTGTTCAGGTGATGCTTTACAGTTTAAAAAGATATTTAGCAACATGGGTAGAACTATAGATGCTCATATTGTCTGTAAGTTAAACATAAGTTTAAGTTCCAAGTACTTGACCTTAGTTTTCACTGGGAGCAGAATGAGTGCCTATGGCTGAAAATCAAACCCAGTAAAGCATACAAACTTTTATTTGATATCAACTTTTACATTGAAATATCCCCCTACAATTCAGTATTCCCGAATACCATTTTGGTAATTCTTATATGTATGCATACGTTCTAGGGAAATGTTTCTTGCTCTTCTAATTTTGGTGACTCTTTGCTTTTGAGTGCACTAAAATCCTTAGTCAGTTTTGTGGCTTTTATTGGTTATAAGCTTAGTTCCCTTCATTTGTAACTATTTTGCCACACTGTCACCTCCAGACCTACCTTCAAGAACTATGGAAGTTAGAGCAGTGGTGGTTGTGAGCCAGTTATGAACTACTGCTTTAGCAAAAAAAAAAACTTATTAAATTGGTGAACTGTGAACCCACCAATTATTATTATTATTTTTTTTATAATAGATGCATTCTTTGCAGATATTGTTATTATGACAAGCAATATGCAGGCTTTTGCAGCACCAGCCAAAAAAATAATAATAATGAAAATAAACTACCTATGCATTTTCCCTTTCGTGTAGGCAACTAAAATATGGAGAACATTTTTGAATTTCCTTAAACTGTCAGCCTCAACTATCATCAGAGATAATTTATTTCAATAATTAAATTCTTCTCCTCAAAGAAAACTTTCTACAATCTATTCTAAACCACTTTCCTCATTTGAATTTATGGACTCTAGCAAGTGTGTTCATACAGTTGCCTCATACAATGGGATTATGACCTCCCTATCTCCCTAAGCAAATGTTTGATAAATTGTTGATGGGACACCATGGGGCTTCCTGTCTGTAATTCTCTGAAAACTTCTTTTCCACTTGTATTGGAACTCTCAAATTCTTTTCTTACTCTTTCTTTTTAATTCACCCCACCAAGTGTAACAGTTATTTTTGGGTTTCTATTTCTCACGTTTAAGATGTAATTTGCTGCATTGAAACATAGGTGCCACTTTTCTGACAATTGTAGAAGTGTATCCATGGTGTGCTGCTTAGGGCTGATCATTAACCACTCGCCCAATCTTTACATCATCTGCAAATTTTTTACATTGTTTTTGTCATTTCAGAAAATCAGAAACAAGAGCAATCCCAGAACTGATATTTGGGGCTCCTAACATTAGCCCAATCTGAAGGGTGACTGTTAATCACACTCTGTCTCCTGCCCTGCATTCCATGTTACAGTCTTACCTGTGATTCCAATATGTTCTAACTTATGTAGTAACCTTTCATGAAGGACTAAGTAAAATGTTTGCTAAAATGCAAATAGTGTCAAAATATAACCTGTCCTCAAACAGATCATGATTCTTAGTATTTAGACAAAACTCCAGTTCTACTTGGTTTAATTTGTTAAATAATGATGAAGTGGAAGAAAATAATTGAAGTATACTAGACTGAAATGTATTCTCCCCAAAGTTACACCTTTAGGTGGGGGACTGTAGTTTCTCAGACAGCCATTTCATTCAATTGTAGATCAAGGAAAACAAATCTCCTTAAAGGTGTATCAGAGAGAATGGGTTTTAGTCTAGTATATTTCAATTCTTTTCTCCTACTTCATCATTATTTAATGAATTAACCAAGTAGAATTGGAGAGTTTTGTGTAAATATTAGAAGCATGGGCATGTTTGAGATATTATTAATGAAGTCACAAAACTTGAAGTTAGCTAAAAAAAATCCCATATAAAATAATTTTGAAATTTCCTACATCCGGGTCATGAACGATTTGTCAAAATAGTTAATCAAGTTAGTTAGATATGATTTTCCCGTAACACCCAGATTCAACTTTCATATTTAAGTTGAATCTGGGAGTCTTAATTGCACTAAGGCTGCTTTTTCTTAATAAGCATGACCCTCATCCCCTTCTGTCTTTCCTAACTACATTATACATACAACAGTGAACCTGATCATCTCCTATTTCTGGCTGATATCATGTTTCCATTAGCCCTGTTATGTTATTGGTTATCCTAACCAGAAATATCACTCATTTTATTGACTCTGTTCCTGACTGTACTGTATACATAGTTGAGACTTAAGTGTTATGTAGTTACTATCTGAAAGTTATTTAACCTTGTTTTCCTAGCATTAACTTTCTGTCCTCTAAAACATCAGTCCTCAGCACATCTTGCCAGTATCAGATTTTGCTGCAGCCACAAACCAATGTTACTTTTCCCCCATATAAGATAAATTGTACGTCTCTATTATCCCTGTCACCCTCTAACTAGCAGTTTTCCTGAACCCTTAAGTCTCCATAATGATATTGTCAAAGATCCTTGCACAACCTTTGTTCAAATGTATTCCGTCTCTTCAAAGAGGTTCCTTCTACCTCTTAGGGCAGACTACCATAATAAAATTGGAGGGAAACCTACAGAAGCCTTGAAGATTTCCTGGAGTCTTGTGTTAATCCACAAGGCTTTCAGCTTATAGTCCCTCTTGTGCCTGGGAAAATTTCATAAATTTGACTTAATGCAGAAAAACAGGAATGCATTCCAAACCAGTCTTTGGTGGTGGTAGTAGTAGTAGTCACATGTGATGCAAGAAAGCAAGCGTATAAGCTTATGCAGCATCAGCCAAGAAAAAAAAAAAAAAAAATTACAAAACAATCCCCTCTAAATATTTGTCCAGTTCCTCCTTAAATTTATTTAATCTATAAACTTCCACAACGACAGATGGAAGTTTGTTCCAGCAATTAACCGCCCGCTGGCTAAAGGTAAATTTCCAAACATCTATTCTACATCTGTCCCCTTAGGTTCGTAATCTGAACAAGTGGAAGAATCCCATCAGAATTCAGCGTGCTCAACCCATTCAAGGCCTTATACACCTTAATCAAGATCACCTTGCAGGTGCCTAGTCTCCAGCTGCTGCAATTTGCAAAACTTAAGCCTCTCCTGGTAAGAGGATCCCTTCATTCCCTTCACCAATCTTGTTGCCCTTCTCTGTACACGCTCAAGCAAATCTACATCCTTTCTAAAATTAGGCCTCCAGACCTGCATGTAATACTCAAGGCGTGGCCTTGACCATTACCTTATACAAAGGGACAATCACCTCTTTTTCCCTGCTAACAATTCCTATATATCACTGACAATAACCCATGACCTCCCTGGCAGCCTGTCTGCATTGCTCAGAAAACTTCACATCTGACTGCACAATTACTGTCTTTCATTTTCTACCATCTTAAGTGTGTACCACACAGTCGGTACATTTCTCTGGGGTTACTTCTACCCATATGCAGTACTTTGAATTTGTCATTGTTAAACTTCAGTTGCCACTTCTCAGCCCATCTGCCCAAATTTTCTAGATCCTGTTGCAGTAGCACACTGCCAACATTTGTATCATCTGCAAACTTCAACACTAAGCCTGATATACCTTCATCAATATCATTGATAAATATACAAAACAGTGGACCCAACACTGAACCCTGTGGGACTCCACTAATAACATTAGTCCACGAAGAGCAGCACCCATTGATTACCACCCTCTGTCTTCTACCACTCAACCATCCTTTTATCCATCGTAGCAACTTACCCTTAATACCATTCTGCTCCAATTTTTTTTCAGTAGTCTTCCATGTGCAACAGTGTCAAAAGCTTGCCTGAAATCCAAATATATGATATTAAAATTATTTTTTGCATCCAGTTCCTCCTTTGTAACCACATCATAATAACAATCAAATTTGTCAGACAAGACTTTCCCTTAACAAACCCATGCTGTGTCTGAATTTGTGCTGCAGTCTTGTCTAGATGATCCTGCATCTTTAACCAGTGACTCCATTTACCCGGAACAGAAGTTAAACTAACTTGTCTGTAATTACTCGTGTCACCCTTCGATCCCCCTTAGTGCATTGGGGACACATTTGCTCAGTCTGTGGGGATTTCCCCCCCTGAGTCCAAGGATGCTCTCATAGTTATGGCTAAGGGTTTGCTTACTTCCTTTGCCGCCTCCTTTAATATAACTGGATAGATCCCATCCACCCCAGGTGCCTTATGTTTAACTTCAACAATTTCTCCTCCACTTTGTTCTCAGTCATTACAAAATCATTAAGCACCCTGTTACAATTTGATAACCTTGTGGCATTTTCAAACCTTAATAACTCTTCATGTGTGAATGTAGGTGCAAAGTACTCATTCAGTTTGTTTGCTATCTGAGCATGATCATCAACAGTCGAACATCGATATCAAGTGGACCAATCAGATTCATCCCCTTCCTTTTAGGGTTTATATAAGTAAAGAAATCCTTGCTGTTTTTCTTAGCATCCTTTGCCAAAGATTTCTCGTAATCTGCCTTCGCCTGCCTAACCTCCTTTGTGACTTGATTACAGACTAGCTTATATATATAGCATAGGCTTCTGTGTCACCTGATAATTTATATGCATCCCATGCATTTTTCTTCTCTACTACAAGTCTCATTAGTTCATTTGACAAACATTTAGGCCTAAACCTTGAACAATATTTCTTAATAGGTATGAAACGTTTAGTAGCTTCCACTATTAATTCCTTGAATGCTTCCCACTTAGAATTTGCTGTTGGTAACATCATCAATAGGTCCCACTGTACAGAATTTAAAAACTGTCTGAGACCATTATAGTCATCTTTACAGAAGCAAAAACCCCTTTCTTTACCCCTGATGGTAATTATATCTTTAAGTAAATCCCTCATCAGTACAATGTGATCACTGCCACCTAATGGTTTCTTTATCTGTAAATTCTTAATACACAAATGATCACTGCTCATAACCAGATCAAGAATATTACCCTCTCTGGATGCCTCTTGAGCATGCTGCTGCTGCAGAAAACAATCATCCAATAAATCCACAAAACCTTACTAGTGTGTGAGTGACCAACCCATAAGTTCCAGTCTATATCTGGGAAGTTAAAAATCCTCCATTATAAGCCATTCTGCTTTACTAGCCCACTATTTCTCTGTACAATTGTTCATTGTACTCATTTAAGTCATTAGACCTATAACGCACTCCTACTCTTATTTTTGCTTTCGCAGTGCTTTTGTCACACCAGACTGACTCAACAGTGCACTGTTCATCTATATCAACTGAATGCACTTCTTTTTGATTTTATGTTTTTCTTAATTAACAGCATAACACCTCTTCCCTTCCTATCCTTTCTGTACACATTGTACTCCTCAAATTCCAGTCCGTTGATGTCTTGACCAACGCTTCAAATTCATCAAATTTATTTACTATACTTCTAGCATTTGTATACGTGTACCTATTCTTATTATTAGTTACCCTAACACATCCCATATATCCACCTAATTCACGATGACTGCCATCAGTCCCTGAAACCCCAACACCCCTTGCTCCACGCCACTGCTTATTCTAATAGAAGTAGTGCAAGAATCACCTTCACCTCTTCCTGCAGCTACTTTTAACCTTTGTCTGTGAATCCCCCAAGCTAGCAGTTTTCCGACCAACCTACCTAACACTGCCTTGATAGCATCAGCAAATATTCTTGCACCCTTTCTATTAAGTGTATCCCATCCCTGTAGAAACAGTCTCTCCTGTTAACAAGCACAGACCAGGCAGAAAAAAAATTTTACCCCTTGAGCTTTGCACATTTCCTCCAGGGCCAAATTGATTGACAAGGCTCTCATCATGTACTCCCTCCTATCATGTCTGGGCAGAATTGCAGACACTTTCAAATTTAATTCTAACTCATGATTTTTTTGCATCATTGACCTGTACTTGTTAATTAAATCTGCAGATCTCCTACTCTTAATGTCATTGGTGCCAAAGTGTACAACAGTATCACCCTTTGTGCCCTTAAAAGATGATATATGCTTTACAACATCATCAACTTTTGCCCCTGGCAGACATACCCTGGTCCTATTCCATCTGTCCTTTTTATACAATATATTCCCTGACAATTGAGGCACCGATGATAACTAACTCCTGTGGGACCAGCGCATTTTGCCTTGGATGTTGCCTGATGCCCAGGAGTGAGCTCTGGCATTGATTTGGGCAGCTGAGAGCTTGATGGGCCCCTCATATTAATTTCTTTGAGGGCATCTACCCTATACCTCAAGCTCTCATAGACGCCCATCAGAATGCTAAGCTGATGCCTCATTTCTGGACACTCTCTGCACCTGGCACACACAAAGACATCCTCCTTGACTAGATCATGTTCCATTCCAGAGAGTTCGGCAAATATACTATTCCTGGTGCCCAGGCATTATATGATCTACAGTGAACACATCTCACTAGAATAAATTTTAGTGCATATGTAACATAATTTTCTGTAATTCCTAACACCGTAAATATAAGCTGTGAAGAATTGCTTATTGCTTAAACTAAATTTTAAAGTTAAGAAAAACAACAGATAATTTGAATATCCATTGTTTTTAATAATATAGAAATATAAATTAAACCAAAGATATTTTCTTGTACTTTATCTTGTGGACCCTTTTGGCCACGTATGTGTTTGTCCAGGAGTATAAACAGAAAATTTATTATTTATTTATTTTTAATTTCTACTTTAAGTGCTTGCTCAAATGAGCTTATTTTTTTACTACACTGAACATAGTGTTTTCATTTGAACACTTTCCAACATTGTGTCTGTCCAGTTATAATATCACTACTGTTATTTAAAACTAATTAATAATTACATTCCAAGGCTATGTGTGATTAGATATTTGACTGCCTATTTTGCGTTGGCATGCTGTGCTGTTCGCTTACAATAGGAATAATTCTTTTGCATCTACATCGACTGATTGCTTTTGATAGACTTCATTAGATATTACCATGACTTGAGATAGCCAGAACTCACTACTGGTTTCTTCATGGTGTAACACTAAGACAACTTATCAGAATGACTTTCCTAAGTGAGAGATTAATACCATTATGAAAATACTGTTTGTCTTGTGTACTGTTTAGAAAATGAAAGTCCTGCTGTTTTTAAAAATTTCTACAGTGCAAAATACATAGCATTATACAGTGAATGTTTAGTTAATATCTGCTATGTCTGCTATTGTGATTCATGATAAACTTGCCATATCGAACTCCTTTAAATCTACTTTCATCATTATTAAATGCTGCATTTGTGTAGCATTTAATAGTGATGAAAACTGCTACTTAGTAATGACTGCTAAATGACATTGCAGGACTTGCAATGTCCTGTAAGATAGGAACTTAGGTTGTTACCTGCCATATTTCTGCTGTTCTGAAAACAGTTCTGTAGGTTTTTTCCCTTTAAAGAATATTAAAGAGAAATTATAGGTTTAGTGATAATAAAATTATGAAATGCTCAGTTAAAGCATCAGTCAATGTACCCCACACTGCTCACTCTTTGTGATGTGCTGCACCCAATAGCAAAAATGAAGTTGATCATCGACTATGAGAATGAAGATAAATAACAGTTGCAAGCCATTCCAATTCCATTCTGCTATAGCATGAACTTATGTTTTAGGACCCAAAGCAATTAGACATTTTGAACTAATTTTTAGTAACAGGCTAGAAAAGATATTGAACTTAAACAGTTTTTTGACCTCAATGAATTAATTTATATTTTTCTGACACTGAAACCAGGATGAGAGGATATATTTTTACTTAAAACTTGCCTAGTTATATATAGTACAGTTTTTTTTTTTTTTTTTTTTTTTTTTCCCTGGTAATTCTGGTTATAATTGAACAAAATTATTAAATAAGATTTGTTTTCTGTTTCAGTTTTATGCACAGCACCAAGAAAATATACTGTTGTAGATCCAGAGGGAGTTATAAAAGCTCGTTGCTGTATAGACATGTAAGTTTTGGTGTTTTTAATTTTAAAATATTCCAAAAAATTAATGGTAAAAATAAATCTACAAAAATCATGTGGCCAAAGCACAGGAATCCTCTTTCTCACATTTTAACCAAATTCTTTACCTGAATTAGAAATCCATATACTGAATTTCATATGGTAATTTTGTATGTTTCATTTGGCTTTGCAAAAGAAAAATGTCCTTGATTAATTTCTTGGTTGTATTAGTACCCACCTATTAAATAGAAAAAAGAACCTAATCAACAGTTTTGATCTAGTGCCTTCAGTTCGGTTTCTATAGTGTTTCATTCCAAAAATTTTCCATGTTGGTTTTTTGTTTAAACTACCATCCATGATTTTTAAAATAATTGTAAACTTAATTGGTGAAATAATGCAAAAACTCTTTCGCATTACAACCTTAGTTTACAATAAATCTTTAATTCCTATATTATTTATATAGTGTTTACATAAGTATATACATTTATGTATATACTTACATAAACACTAAAAGGAAGGGAATGAATCAGATTGATCCACTTGATAATGATGGTTCACTGCTGATGATCCTGTTCAGAGTGCTGACAAAATGAATGAATATTTTGCATCTACATTCACACATGAAGAATTCTTTAGGGAAGTGGGATGCCAGACATTTATCAAACTCTGACAGAGAGCTAAATGATTTTATAATAACTGAGAGGATGGTGGAAGAGAAATTGTTGAAGTTAACCATAACAGGGCACCTGGGGTGGATGGCATCTATTCAGTTATATTAAGGGAGGCAGTGTAGGAAGTAAGCAAACACTTAGCCATAATTAGGAGAGCATCCTTGAATTCAGTGGAGGTTTTTGCGGACTAGAGATGTGGGAATGTATCTTCAATTCACAAAGGGAGTCAAAGTGTGACACAAGTAAGTACGGACACTGTTAGTGTAACTTCTGTTCCAGGGAATATAATGGAGTCTTTGGTAAAAGAAGTATTGCAGGGTTATCTAGACAAGGCTGCGATTATACTTCAGACACAGCATGTGTTTGTTGAGGGCAAATCTTGTCTAACCGATCTGATTGGATACTGCAATGTGGTCAAAAGAACTGTGTGTAAAAAAGAATTTTGATATCATATACTTGAATTTCAGGAAAGCTTTTGATACTGTTGTACAAATTGGAGCAGTGTAGTATTAAGGGCAACTTGCTGCTATGGAAAAGGGATGATTGAGAGGTAGAAGATAGAGTGGTAATCAATGGACACTGCTCTTCGTGGACTAATGTTATTAGTGGAGTCCCCAGGGTTTGGTGTTGGGCTCATTTATTTATGAATGATATTGATGAATACATATTGGACTTAATGTCTAAGTTTGCAGATGATACAAAGGTTGGCAGGGTGATTGATGGTATGCTACTGCAACAGGATCGGGCAGATGGGCTGAGAAATGAAAATTGAAGTTTAACACTGGAAATGCAAAGTACTACATATCAGTAGCAATAACATCCAACTGTGTGGCACTAAACTCGGGGTAGTAGAAAATGAAAAAGACCTGGGGGTAATTGTGCAGTCAGATATTGAAGTTCTCTGAGCAGTGCAAACAGGCTGCCAGGAGAGTTCATGGGTTTTATCAATTATATACAAGAATTTTTGCTGGCAGGGATAAGGAGGTGATTATCCCATTGTATGAGGCAATGGTCAGGCCACATCTTAAGTACTGGATGCCTTATTTTAGGAAGGATGTAGAGCTGCTGGAACAAGTGCTGAGAAGTGCAACAAGATTCATGAGGAAAACAGACCAGTGCTCTTACAAAAGGCTTCAGTTCTGTTATTTACATTTAGAGACTAGGTACCTGTGAGATGATCTGATTGAACTGTTTAAGGCTTTGAATGGATTGAGCAAGATAAATGCTGATGGGCTTTCTCCTATTGCTCAGATTACACACATGAGAAGGCCAAATTCAAATTGAGGAAGAATGGTTGCAGAATAGATGTGTGGAAGTTTGCCTTTAGCCAGCAGGTGGTTGATTGCTAGAACAAACTACCATAGCTTAAATAAATTCAAGGAAGAACTTGATTGGAAGGCATGAGATGAAGTGAGTTTTAATTAATGTTAATGAAATTTCTTTTAAATAAAGAAAATACAAAACCTTAAATATTATATATATAGATAATACAACACTCAACTGATTAAAAAAAAATTTACATGTTCAGACTTTTTTTTTTTTTTTTTTTATCACAGTGAAAGTTGCTCTATGTGCATTTCACTAGTTTCAAACCAGTGCATTCAGTTTAGCCATTAAGATGGTTGTTTGTGGTGATATTTAGTATCGTAGATGAAAAACCAGCTGACATCACAGTCGAAGGCCATCTGTGGATGCAGAGAGTTTTATGTGGCAACGTTACTTGTTAATAGTTTACACAGAAGAATGTGGGTTAACTTATTGATATGATATTTTGTACTAGTCCAGAGGTATATTCTTAGAAAGAAAGAAAAAAAAAAAGGTTTCAATTGCTGTTTAAAATTTGTCAGTTTCTGTTGATTTGGGGAGGGGGGGGATAGGGAATTGGGATTTGACTTAACCTCCTCAGTGACCAACAGAACTTATATAGAAAATTTTTGGTGTACATCTGACTTCCTTCTCAAGAAATGTTCAAATATCTGAAACCTTTCCAGTACTGACCCTGAAATTTTGGTTTTGATCTGACTTTTCCTTATTGAGTAACTTCCAAACATGCGAAATACTTCACTTATATATAAAGAACTCCAATTTTACTAGGGTGAGTGAAGACATTCTATTGGTTTGATTTTATTGACATTTACAATGGCTTGACAAATCTTTATAAAAGACTCGGGTATAAGATTTTATGAATCCACCTGGTGGGAGTAGAGTTACATGTAGGAGAATACAATGTATGTTAAAGGCAATAGACACTATACACGTGTTATCACACCTAAAATTAAAAAAGATTAATAAACTAGGATTTTGTCCATGCAGTGTACTCTTAATTACAAACACTTTATGCAGAAATAAAGATAGCCACAAGTTTATGTAAGATAGTGTAATAGAAATAAGAAAATATTAATATTTTAGCTTGGACTCGGGTTGCAAATTGAGGTAGAGTTCTGTATCAGGACAGGAAGTCGCAGGTTACATGTAATGCAAGTTGGTTCTTCAGTAATTTCACAGGATAGGTCCAGTTTTGGAATATAAATAAATGCAGTAATATCAAAAATTAATATATTAACTCGTGATGTAATTTCTTTTATTAGTTTATTTTTAAGTAACTTTATTTACTAAGATATCAAGTGTGTATCATGTTTTTATTGTATTATTTAAATTACACACAATGCTATTCCATTATTATCTTTATAAATGTGTATATTTGCCTGAAAGGTTAGCTTTCTTGATTTAAAATTATTTTATCCTCCCTCCACCATATCACATTGCCAAATGCAAACAGTAGAATATATATAATATTTTTTTTGATTTCTGAATTAACTCTGATTATGATGTTTTTGTTATTACTAAACCTTGAATAATAGACAAAATAAATGTAAAGGTGCACCAAAACACTATTATATGCAGTAACATTTTTACATAGTATCACAATTAATCAAATTATAATTCCTTTGTATTCATTATTTAAAAGTAACAAAACCATGAATAGTTTTTGAATAAGAATCATTTTTCAACTTGCATACAGAATAATAATCTTTGTAAACAATATATTTCTCAATATGGTTCATTGCAAATCTGGCTATTCATTGCCCAAAATCATTTTCAAAGCAGAGAATGATCTCTCTTCTTTCCACAACTTTCCCCAGCTACTTTTATTAAAAGTAGCTGGGCTACTTTTAATAAAATAGTAGTAGCTGGGGAAAGCTACTACTATTTTATTAAAGTAGCTGGGCATTGCGAGTGTTTGAAGCTTCTACTTGACACTTGAAATTGTGGTTGGAAACTTGTGGACAGTGTTTATATCTTCTTTCAATTAAGAAATTTGTGTAAATTATACAGTATCATCTGGGTTGAGATGGCAAGTAACATTTTGGGGTATACCGTTTAGTCTGATCTTTGTCAAGCACCTTCCTCCCTTGCAGAATGGGAGGGATTTAATTCTTGCTATTACTGCAAATGATGCAGCAAGCAAAAAATTTTTTTTTTTTTTTTTTTTTTTCCCTGTATCTGACTACTCGTATCTCTTTCTGAGAAAGAGGAATACAGCTGAATCCTGTTTCGGCATAGAAACGTATAGGAAAAAATTGTAAAATTATATTATGAATATATTTTAATTCCTCCTTATTAATTTTTTTTAATTTGTGTATTAATACAATAAAATTATATTTATTAACTTTTTTAATTTAAAAATAACTACGCTGGTGTTCAAAGAAAGTGCATCGCCTAGGAATTTCACATTTCGAACCATTTTTCACGACGGTAAAAAGGTAAACTACAGTTATTATCAACCCACTGCAGGATGGAAGCCTCCTGAACAATTCTTGTTGACGGAAATGGACCATAATCTGCCACTCTAAATACAGTCAACCTGGTTGGCAGGTTGACTGTATTTAGCAGTCAGGGGCTTGAACACCAGTCTACTCAAAGGATCGTGTGCTCCTGACCACTCTGCTACGGAGGCCTCTTTCACGACGGTATGTTACATTAATGACTGGCATCACAAATGGAAATATAAACAAAAGATATTTATTGATCATTAAGTCAAAGCTGAGTAATATTTGACAGATGCTCTCAAAATGTAACATTGATAGGTGGAACAGGACCAGGGTATGTCTGCCAGGGGCAAAAGTTGATGTTGTAGAGCAGATATCATCTTTTAAGGGCACAAAAGGTGATATTGTTGTAAATGTTGGAACTAATGACAGTAAGATCTGCAGATTTACTCAACAAGTACAGGTCAATGTTGAAAAAGTCATAAATTAGGGTCAAATGTGAAAGTGTCTGCAATTCTACCCAAACACTATAGGAGGGAGTATATGACAGGAGCCTTGTCAATCAATTCAGCCCTGGAGAGATTGTGCAAGGCTCAAGGGGTAGAATTTTTTTTTTTTTTTTTTTTTTTTTTTTTTCAGCTGGGTCTGTGCTTGTTGATAGGAGAGAGTGCTTCTACAGGGATGGGGTACTCTTAAATAGAAAGGTGCAAGAATATTTGCTGATGCTATCGAGGCAATGTTAGGTGGGTTGGAAAATTGCTAGCTTGGGGGAGATGCACAGGCTAAAAGGTTAACGGTGGCCGCAGTCAGAGGCAAAAGTGATTCTTGCACTGCTTCTATTAGAATGAGCAGCAGCTTGGAAAGCAAGGCAATGGAGATTTTCAGGACTGCTTAACGTCATAGTGGAACAAATAAATACATGGGCTTTGTTAGGGTAACTAAGAGTAGAAGCATGTATACTTGCATATGTACACCAATGGTAGGAGTATAGTTAATAAATTTGATGAGCTTGAAGTGTTAGTCAAGACATCAAAGGCAGATATTGTTGAGATATCATACACATGGTGTCACTCAGACATAAGAAGTACAGAATTGGAATTTGGGGAGTACAATGTGTACAGAAAGGATAGACAGGAAGGGAGGAGGGGTTATGCTGTTAGTTAAGAAACACATAAAATCTAAGGAAGTGCATCCAATTGATGTTGGTGGACAATGCAATGTTGAGTCTGTTTGGTGTGACAAACAGACTCAACATTGCACTGGGAAAGGAAAAATGAGAATAGGTGTGTGTTATAGGCCTGATGAGAATAATGAGCATTTCTGCAGAGAGAAGTAGTGGACAAGTAAATCAGAATGTCTTATAATGGGAGATTTTAACTTTCCAGATATCGACTGGAAATTGTGGGTTGGTCACTTGCACACTAACAAGACTTTTGTGGATTTATTGGATGACTGTTTTCTACTGCGACATGTTCGTGAGGCAACCAGAGGGAGTAATACTCTTGATCTCATTATCAGCAATGGTTATTTATGCATTAAGAATTATTATTAATATCCACATGACGCAAGGAAGCCTGAGGCTTATACTGCACCAGGAAAAAAAAAAGTTTGAGAGAGAGAGAGTCAAAAGTAACAGTGATCACGATGTACTGATGTGGGAATTACTAAAAGATAGTAACTACCATTAAGGCTGAAGGGGGAGCTATTGCTTTTGCAAAGTTGACTACAGTGGGATCAACTGATGATGTTACCAACGTTGAATTCCAAATGGGAAGCCTTCAGGGACTTAATTTTGGAGGTTACTAGGCTTTTCATTCCAAGAAATACTGTTCGAGGTGTAGGCCTAAATGGATGTCAGATGAACTAATGAGGCTCGTGGCAGAGAAGGAAAATGTATGGGATGCATATAAAGTATCGGGTGACACAGAAGCCTATGGCAGATATAAACTAATTCGTAATCAAGTCACAAAGGAGATTAGGCAGGTGAAGGCAGATTACAAGAAATCTTTGGCAAAAAGGATGCAAAGAAAAACAGTGAAGAGTTCTTTACTTATATAAACTTTAGAAGGAAAGGGATGAATCAGATTGGACCACTTAATATAGATGGGTTGTGTTGACTATTGATGATCATGCTCAGGTAGCTGATAAACTAAATGAGTATTTTGCATCTACATTCACACATGAGGAGTTATTCAATAAGGGGAGTGCCAGAACTTTATGAAACTAACAGGGAGCTAAGTGATTTTGTAATAACTGAGAGCAAAGTGGAGGAGAAATTGTTACATAAAAAAGGCACCTGGGGTAGACGGGATCTATCCAGTTATATTAAAGGAGGCAGCAAAGGAAGTAAGCAAACCCTTAGCCATATTTATGAGAGCTTCCCTGGACTCATGGGAGGTCCCCATGAGTCCAAGGAAGTGGAAGTGGAAAAAGAATTGGTGATACATTTGCACACCTGGAGATGTGCAAATATATCACCAATTCACAAAGAGTTCAAAAGGTGACACAAATAATTATTGACTTTGGACACTGCTCTTTGTAGACAAATGTTTTTAGTGGAGTTCCCCAGGGTTCAGTGTTGGGCCCATTGTTGCTTTGTATATTTATCAATGATATTGATGAAGGTATATCAGGTTTAATGTCCAAGTTTGCAGATGATACAAAGGTTGGCAGGATTGTTAAAGACAGTAAGATACTCGAACTGGATCTAGATAATTTGGGCAAATGGGCTAAGAAGTGGCAACTGAAGTTTAACATTGACAAATGCAAAGTACTGCATATGGGTAGCAATAACCGAAGAGAAACCTACCGTGCGGTACTATACTCAGGGAAGTGGAAAGTGAAAAAGACCTGGGTGTAATTGTGCATTGAAATATGAAGTTTGCTGAGTAGTGTAGATGGACTGCAAAGGCAGGTCATGGAGTCTTGTCAATGATATATAGGAATTTTTCTAGCAGATACAGGAGGTGATTATCCCATTATACAAGGCAATGGTTAGGTCACACCTAGAGTACTGTGTACAAGTCTGGAGGCCTCATTTTAGGAAGGATGTAGAGTTTCTAGAACGAGTACAAAGAGGGGCAACAAGATTGGTGAGGGGAACAAAGGGGGTACTCTTACACAGAAAGGCTTAAGTTCTGAAAATTGCAGTGCCTGGAGAGTAGGCACTTGCGAGGTGATCTGATTGAGGTGTATAAAGCCTTGAATGGGTTGAGCAAACTGAATGCTGATGGGATTCTTTTCTCTTGCTCAGATTAAGAATCTGAGGGGGTGCAGATTCAAATTGAGGGAAGACAGTTGTAGAATAGTTGTGCAGAAATTTGCCTTTACCCAGCAGATAGTTGATTGGTGGAACAGACCCATCTTTTGTTGTGGAAGTTGATAGCCTAAATAAATTTAAGGCTGAGCTGGACAGGCATTTAGAACAAATGGAAGGTTTTTTGGCTGATGCTGCATTAGCTTGCTTCCTTGCATCATATGTCTCTACTAATGCTAATGCTAAAAATATTCCAAAATGAGCATTTGCAACCTTTGTACAATAGTTTTGGTAAACACGACAATTATGGCTGAAATGTTATCAGAAGCCCTCAGTTTGCTTCAGATTATCATTTTAAATGGAAAGCAAAATGAAAAGTTCACCAGGTGCAAACTAATACTTAGTTGAACCGCCTCTGGCCCTGATGACACAGCACACCGTCGAGGCATTGACAAGATCAATTTCTGAAGATAATCAACTGATAGTTTGTGGTTCCAAACATGAATTATGGCTTCCTGAAGTTCACAAAGGTACCTTTGGTTTCTTTCTGTCAACTGCACATTCCACACGATGCCAACATTTCTGTATAGTATTCAGGTCTAGGCTGTTTCCTGGTCAGCTAAGAGTTATAATGGACCGTTCTTCCAACCATTTTTCAACCTGTAAAAATTGTAAACATGTTACTGTCGAATCTCTAATACAGGAATTATGGTAAAGTAACTACAGAAGTGCCTTCTTACACTTTTCGCCCGATGACAAAGGGCAGAGTCATCCTGAAAGATGCAGTTACTTGACATGTTGAAATGGTCTCTAATGGTTGGCAGCAATTTGCCTTTCAATATAGCCAGGTATCCATTGGCATTTATGGAACTTTTTATAAACCGCAAGTGACCTACTCTGCGATACGAAATGCAACCCCATATCATTTGGCTGGTAGGTAATTTCACTGTAGACACCATACAGTCTGGATGGTCTACAGCAAATCGTTTGTCTTCCATCAGAGCCATGCAGGTTGAATTGCTTCTCTCATCCAAGAAAATAACTGACTTCCACTGTTTGGAGGTCCATTTCACATGCTCCTTACACCAAATTAATCAGGCTTTTTTTGTGTGTGAGGAGGGACTTATGATGATGGGCTACAAGCCCATTTTTGAAGATATATCTTCTGACTGTTACTGCACTTGCTACCACTCCTGTATGTTCTTCCTGTTCTCTTTTCAGCTCAGACGAAGAAGCTTTACGGTTTTTAAGGCATAAGTTCTTAAAAAAAAAAAAAAAAAAGGTCCTGTTTTGGTGTAGAGACTCGTTCGTGTCTGGTTCCTTTTTTCCTATCAGCAGAACCAGTATTTTTGACGTTTGGAAAGAAATTTACTCACTGTCGATTGATTATAAGACACTCAATAAGCAATATGGCGGGAAGAACATCGTTCCTCGTGTAAAGCAACAATAGCACTCTTTCTTCATGGCGTTAACTGCATGTAACATTCCATTCTGACACAAGCAAGGAATGACTGCAACTCTTGCAGAGCATGCTATATAGCTGAAAGTAACAGCTGATGCAATATTATGTCATCACCCATGCAATCTAGAAATATTGCCATGTACTTACGTTATTCGGACAATTACAATTTTAAGGGGTGATACACTTTCTTTGAACACCAGTGTATATTGCATTATTATGATGCAGAAAATTTAATACAAATTTTCTCAATGCTTAATTTTTTTTATTTATTTATTTATTTTTTGGTCTGGTGTGGATATAAAGAATGTGAGTCAGGTTCAGGCGAAGTTCCAGCTACTAACTTTGTGGATTGGGTGCAGGTCTAATATAATAGACTTGCACAGAACTCTAAACTGAGGCCATAAAGATCAGTTGCTGTATTCAGCTTGTCTGTTTCTGTCATCTTGCTAGACTGAATATAGCAACTCATCTTGAATACATTCCCAGAGCTAGTCTAAAATGTTGACATAAATTTTATTTAGTTAAATGAAAGGGTCTTTATGTTGGAAATCCTCTTTGACACCTCTGGTTATTAATCAATAAACTATTTAATTCACAAATATTATATGTGGAGTCTTTTTTTTTTTTTTTTTTTTCCCTTTATTAATTTAATTAATAAATTCCAAAGGTACTCTCTGTATTTCATCTATGTTGTCAGTTAATTTTGTAATGCATTTATGGATATAATGAAGTTTTTTAATTGCGTCATAAATGGATTTGGCTATATTTCTGAGAATTTCCAAATTTGTATCGATATAATTAATGTAATAATTAGGCCTAAATTGTACTAAAACATATTGCGATTCTTGTTAAAATGCACTTTTTGAAAAACTTATTGCACTTAATTTTTTCCAACTGAAAGCTAATTAGTACTCTAATTTCTTATTTTTAAAACTTGGCAGGGTGTATTTCTGTTTTTTGCACAACTGTTATGTAAATTAAAAACTAATACAGTACAATAATTATACTGCAAGTAATTCATTTAATATACATTTGCCAGAAGTTTATTGAAATGCATTTTCTTTATTTACAAAATCGTGTTTATAAATGAAATTGATTGTATCGTTTCTTTTTGTGTTGCTTAGTGTTATCCGGCACAATTGCATAAGTTCAAGCAACCATGGAATATCTGATAAATTCAGGATACAGCTACAGGAACATGGTCATAAACAAGTTCTTGGTAGAAAAGATATAAATGCCACACTTTTGCCAAACAAACCAGAAGCATCTGGTTCTGCTGCTGACACAGAGCACTTTCAGCAATTATATTTTGATGGATCCCAAACAATTCATAATGAACAATATGCTATTTATGATCCTAGAGAAGGTAAGTTGTAGAACTGCAAAAATTAATTCATCCACTTATCAAAAAAAAAAAAGTAAAACTTGTGTAATGCTGATAAAACTGACTTTTTTTTTATATATATATATATATATATATATATACAGCTAGGTCGCAATTAATGCGGTATTCGATTTAGTACGAATTGTATAGCGATACCAGGTTGCGTTTAATGTGAACCAAAATTCAGTTAATGTGAGGCTAACGCAGCTAGCCTCGTATTAGATGATTAGTCTCGCATTAGATGCTGCTACACTTGTTTATCTTCGCGTGTGCATGTGCTACTACCTGTTGTAACATACGTTAGTTTTCGTGATTTGTTTTAAGAAGTGCCATTAACAAAATGGTCAAAAGGAAGGTTCCTTCAGATAAAAACACTAAGACTGCAAAAAAGAAGAGGCTCGTTGTTGGATTGGAGCAAAAAATTGATGTGATTGAACTACATGGAACGTCATCATAGCAACTCTAAAATAGGACGAGATGTTGGAATGCCTGAATCTACAGTGTGGAATATTATAAAACATGCAGGGGAAATAAAAGAAAAATGTAAAGTTGCATCAGCTTTTTGTGGTTTGCAAACATCTACAAAGAATAGAAGTATTACTATGATAGAAATGGAGTGTCTTTTAACTGTATGGATTGAGGATTGCAATCAAAAAGCATTCCCCTTAGCAGAGCAGCCATTCAGACAAAAGCTTTAAATTTGTTTAAGAGTGAAAGAAAAAAATAATGAAGTAGAAGAAACGTTTAGTGCAAGTGCTGGTTGGTTTGACCAATTTAAAAATAGAGTTCAGCTGCATAATGTTAAAATTACTGGTGAGGTGGCCAGTGCAGATGAGGATGCAGCATCTAAATATCCTGATGTTTAAAAAAAAATAATTGAAGATGGTGGATACACTGATCAACAAATATTTAACGTGGATGAAACCGGTTTATTCTGGAAAAGGATGCCTTCCAGAATTTACATTTCTAAGAAAGAAAAAAACTCAACCTGGATTTTTAAAGTGTCTAAAGATTGCCTAACACTTTTATTTTGGGAGGCAGTGTTCAAGGCAATTTTAAATTGAAACCAATGCTTGTTTATTGGTCTCCAAATCCTCGTGCTCTAAAAGGCTACAACTATAGATCATTTCCAGTTATTTGGCGATCAAATAAGAAAGCATGGGTGACCCAAGCTGTGTTCACTGATTGGTTTTCAAACTATATTTTTTTTCCCAGCTGTTGAAAAATATTGCAAGGAAAACAACATTGCATCTAAAGTTCTACTAATTTTGGATAATGCTCCAGGTCATCCAGCTACACTCAGTTCATTATGTGAAAATGTAAAAATCATTTTTTTTTTTTCTTTGCAGCCCATGGATCAAGGGACCATCGCAAAATTTGAGGCCTACTACATAAGAAAAACGTTTGAACAGGCAATTGCTAAAACTACAGGAGACGATGCATTTTCCTTAACAGAGTTCTGGAAAAATTATAGCATCAGACATGCAATAGAAAATATTCAGCATGCTTGGCAACAAATAACTGCAAACAACAATGTGTGGAAGTACATTTTTCCTCATTGTGCAAATAGTAGTGATTTTGAAGAAACTGTTATATAAGAAATAACAAATATTGGAAGAGGACTTAGATTTGATGGACTAGAAAATGACTGTGTTTGGGAACTGCTCAATTCACACTTGGAAGAATTGACTGATGATGATCTCCTACTTTTAGGTCAACAAAGAGCATTTGAAGAAGCCGACAAAGATGCCAAAGAACGAGATAATGTGCAAGTGAAAGAGTTCACTCTCAAGGAATTCAAAGATATCTTTCGAGCTGTAGAAGTCATGAAGCAAAAAATTATGGATGCTGACCCTAACCTTGATCGAAGCATGCAAATTCACC
This sequence comes from Mastigoproctus giganteus, assembly GCF_048544385.1. Taxonomy (NCBI): domain Eukaryota; kingdom Metazoa; phylum Arthropoda; class Arachnida; order Uropygi; family Thelyphonidae; genus Mastigoproctus; species Mastigoproctus giganteus. The sequence continues at coordinate 51,969,718 of NC_143580.1, read as the reverse complement.
GAGATGTGGATAAAGCACTCTGCATCTACCAGCATATGCACGAAGATTTAAAGAAAGAGAAAACAGTTCAGTCTACGCTGCTAAAATATTTCAAAAGACAATAAAGATGTTTTCATCAGTACCTTTAGGAATGATATTTATAATTTTTTTGTTTTTATTTGCTTTCTATAATTACAGTACTATAGCTTTGTTAATAATAAATTTAAATTATAAATATACTCTTTTTATCCCTTACTGTAATATTTTTTTAATAAACATAAAAAGTTATGTTTAAAATTTTTCATTACCTACTTCTGTTGAGCTGGAGCCAGTTCTTGTATTTTACACATAATTATAGCTTCGAATAATGCAACTACTTCATGGGATTCATTAGTCGCACTATTCGCGACCTAGCTGTGTATAAAAATGTGCCCCCCAACACACATGCACCTAGACTTTTTTCGATTAATCTCAATGTGCCAGCAAAATCACTAAGAAGCCCTCATTGACATGTTTGTGACTGGTAGTCAGTTAATCAAAAGGCAGTTAAAGGTGTGGAATCATATATAAAAAAAAAAAAAAAAAAAAAAAAAAAAAGAATTCTGAAAGTGAAAATAAAATTAAGGTACACTTAAAATATGTGTTCATTTATGTAAAACCAGTCATTTTTGTCTGTTTAGGTGATGAAATGTGGCAGCGCATAGCACACACTTGTTGATTAGACCGGGGTTCGAGCCTGTCACCACCAAATACGGAGGATGCGGAAAGGTCAGGGAATGACCACCACATATCCCAGAGCAATATGGCCTTAGTTGCTAATGCTCCTAAAAAAAACCAAATAAACAATAACAAACACAGTTAGTAAATTAATCATGGATTACTGGTAACCTATATTAAGTGCCCCGTATTTGTCAATGTTAAACTTCATTAGCCACTTCTCAGTCCATCTGCTTAATTTGTCTAGATCTTGTTTTCTAAACATATCCTGATTGCTGTCATTAATCACCCTGCCAACTTTTGTGTCCTTTGCACAAACTTTGACATTAAGACTGATGTATTAATAAATATTGAAAACAACAATGGGCCCAGTCCCCTTTTGTTGCTTCTCCCAGTTATCATTCATAACAACTGTCTTCTCGCACTGAACCATCCTTTTATCCCTAGCCACAACTTGCCCTTAATACTTTTCTTTATCTCCTTTTTCTTTATCAGTCTTTTATGTGTAACAGTATCAAAAGTTTTGGAAATACAAGTATATGATATCAAAATTATTTTTTGCATCCAGTTCCTTTGTGACCACATCATAGTATCCAATCAAATTGGTCAGACAAGACTTCCCCTTGACAAACCCATGCTGTGTCTGAATTATTGCTGCAGTCTTGTCTAGATGATCCTGCAATGCATCTTTAACCAGTGACTCCATTATTTTACCCGGAACAGAAGTTAAACTAACTGGTCTGTAATTACTCGTGTCACCCTTCGATCCCCCTTTGTGAATTGAGGGGGTACATTTGCATATCTCCAGTCCGTGGGGACTTCCCCCGAGTCCAAGGATGCTCACATAATTATGGCTTACTTCCTTTGCTGCCTCCTTTAATATAACTGGATAGATCCCATCCACCCCAGGTTGCCTTTCTTGTGTTTAACTTCAATTTCTCCTCCACTTTGCTCTGAGTTATTACAAAGTCATTTAACTCCCTGTTAGAGTTTGATAAACATCTGGTCCTCTCCTCCTTGAATAACTCCTCGTGTGTGAATGTAGATGCAAAATACTCATGTAGTATAATATTCATCATATTATACTACATTGCTTTGAATTGCTCAGTGATATAATCCACTCACCTGAATCAATATTGATGGAACATTTTTCATATTCACTTTGCTCACATCCACAGGATTCTAACATTTGCATAAGTCTTGTCGCTGTTGAACTGATAATTTCATTTTAGTAAAGATGTTCTTTCATATGTCAATTAACATTCCATAGTTTTTCTGAGCTCATGTTTAATAACACAGCCAGAAGATTCATTATTGATCTCTCTTCACTTTAATTATCACTAAAACTCACGCCATTTCTTTTTCAAAAATTCCAGAAGTGATCTGTATGATTCTCATTTCTTCTTCAGTTCAATTTTTTTTAAATTTTGTTTGTGCCAGATATGAATTACTTTTAGCACCACGATCCCTTTTAAAGAGACATCTTGCTTAAGAAAACTTAATTCCATGTGTTTTTCTAGAACCTTATTTTTGTGATGCAAGGTAATTAAATACAGTGGATGCTGCTTATTGTGAGATCACTTCAGGACACAGCTTAAGTGATAAGTGCCCTATTGATAACAATAACCAAAGAAACAAGAATACAGCTGTTTGGCATTGTTTATTGCTATAGAGCTGAAATGTTAAAAAAAATAAAATAAATAAATAAAAAGTGGAAGAACGGAAAGAAAGCATTAAAGCCATATAAGATACTTTGATTGCCTGCAATTTTTTTCACAAAAGTCGTCAATGAAAATTTCACGTTTTTGGAAATTGATACAAATCATTAAGAACAAATAAAGAAAATAGTAAAATCAAGAATTAGTAAAGGGTTATTGCTCTACTGTAAAACATTCAGATTAGTAGGAGTACAGATTTTCTTTCATGGAGTAATGACACCAATAACCATATGAACTGTGCAAAGCAACACCGGTAACTAGATATGCAGTGTGTCTGGGATCAGGAACAAATCGGGTTATGTGTAATTGCTTCCACTGCATATGCAGAAACCACGATAGGGGAGAAAAAAGTTATAACATACACCAAAGCTTGGTTACTATAAACCATTGTTTTTGTACTGATTGGTATACATCCAATCAGACTTAATAAAACCAAACTTTTTTTACTTGAATGATAACATTACCTGTAATTTACAATAAGCAGCATACACTGTATATCAAAGTTTTACTTGCAATAAGAAAGCAACAAATGCAATGGAATTAAAAATGAAACCAAACAGTAGTGACCACATGACATTGCAGTTATATGTGAAGCTTTATCTGAGTGTTTTCCTGCTTATAGTACCATAGTGTAATTGGTTGTTCTGTAAAGAGTTTTGTTTAGTAGAGCATTTTTGCTATAGGAAATTGATTTCGAAAGTTTATTTTTCCATATATACAGTTAATTTCTTAAAAATATAACGTTACATTTTTAATTAATGTACATTTTGCAGTGAATTTTCTAAGGTTAGAGAAATTTATAGACATCTATATAAGCTGGGCCTGAAATTTTCCACTAGACCTGTATGGTTGCCCATTCCCTTTTCCGTTAGTGCTGCCAGTTAATAGAACTATCTACTATTTGTTGGAAACACCGATAAGAGATAGACACTGAATATTTCAAAATAATTTGTACTGTTAACAGACAAGTTATTTGGAAAACTGCCTTGAAAGTGTATAAATAATTACATGTTGCTTAAAGAGGTGGAGTGAAATTTTTTTGTAATTTCCACATTTGGCTGTATTTCCAGTTTTTATATATTGGTGCAATTAATGCATTGCTCCAATCTTCTGAAAAGGAAAAAAAAAACTTGATAATGTATTGTTACTAAAATGGCACTAATTTCCATTCACATTTCATGCTTGGTAAGCAACAACAAAAGCAAATGTTTTTTTTTTAATTATTTATTTGTTGTTTAAATCAGGGTTTTGGACCATAGAAAACTGAATGCTCCAGTTTTTTTTTCTCCGATATATAAATTAATGAATAATATCTAACAGTTTTTTAATTTTTTTTGTTCAAGTTTTAATTTTTTTTGTTTTTGTTAGATAAAGTTGATGAATACAAATATTTTTTATTTTGTATACATCAACTTTAGTTTTTTTTTAAGGATCAGATAATTATCTAACATTTGGCAGCACTGTATACTGTTCATTCATGCTCTGTAGATCATTGATTGAAGAGCCAATCAACTTGTATGTTACTGACATCTGTTAGGCAATGGGCTATGTTGATAATACTTTATTGTGACAGTGCTGCAATTATGAAAAGGTGTGGCCAAAAATGTAATATATAAAATATTACAAACAAGTAGATACTTGTGTATATTTCAAAAAAATATTGTGTGCAACAACACAATCTGTCATATGGTTTATGAAATGTTAGAAATGTATTCCATAAATATTACTGATTTATTCATGTTTGCATTGCATGTATAAGTTCTAATAAATATCCATATATTTTTTTGCTATTAATGACAGTTACTGTAAATGATAGTGTTAATTAAAAACTGACATGTTGTTTATCTTGTGTTGTAGCAGTACAAGTGAATTTGGCTATGGTGTCAACAAAAAAAAAAAAAAAAAAAAAATCAAATCTCCCATCCATGATTGATAGTTGATTTATTGAAGAGGATCTTAACGAAGTCTTTACCTTTGAATTTGAATATCAACAATCCTGACTTTTGAGAAAAGCAAAGAAGAAATGTACAGTGTGCAAAGTGGAAAAAGAAGTGAATGATGAGCTCAAACAATGTAGCTTCAAGACAAATGAAGAAAATACTGTGAAAAAATTGAGTCTGTGGTGGTATGTTATATGTAATCTTGAAATTTGAGGCTCTGGTTAAAAATGACAAGGAAGATGAGGCAGAACAGAGAGCTGATGCAGCAAAATGATTATCTGACTCTTAAGATGAGTATTTGCAGAGCTTCATCTGAGAAGAACCCCAAAATCGAGCAAAGAAAAATTGATTCATATTTGCAGTCCTCAAAGATTACAGTTGCCATTACTTTCTGTGAAGGGCTTATGGAAGTGGATTGCTTGAGTCAACACCACTCACTAACTTCAGGTTAAAGAACAGAGGATTCCAAAAAATTGCAGGTGAAATGGGTTAGTAGCTTGCTGTTTTGACAGGGCACGATGTGGTTTGTTATTTAGCTATCAGTACAGCTGAGTAGTTGTGCTGAGCTCAAGAAAGTTTTGGAAGGAGAATTCTGATACCTGAAATTTCCTTGCAGTCAAATTCAGTTATATGATGAGGGAACAGATCAAATTGTTATAAAAACCTTGGACATTGTCAATACTGAAGTATTGTCATGATTCTTCATATGTGAAAGATCAGGTGAAAGCTATATTAGAAAAATTTGGGATCAGTGAAATGCAAGTGCATTTTACTAGTAAATACACACTAAGGATAATCTTTTGGTTTTTTGCAAACTAAAGAATTAAGATTCAGCAAGCATACTCTAAAAAATTTTACCTTTTCTTGTAGAAAATACTAAACCAGATGAAATAACTTCAACATAAGCAAAGAACATGTGAAACTGTGAACCAAGTATACAGCTTTTATAGCACTCTAGACAGTGCAATTGATGCTAAGCAAAATTCTAGCCATAATGCAAATAGCCCATCATTTAGTCAGTATTCCAATATTGATTATTTGTTCATTTCGTGTGCCTTTCCTTTTACAGCACTCATTTATTGACTGCAGTTGAATGGACGCATGCTTGTGTTAAGGCACAACAGTTGCAGTTTGTTTTGATTCAACTTTGTGTTCTGGCAACACACGTGTTAAACCATTTTTAAAACAAACTATTATTATAAATTTTATTTATTTTAAAAAATATTCAAGTAATTGAATTTTAATTAAAAAACAACAACATTATCAAGTCTTGAATGCGAGAGATGAAAAGCACACTGGGCAGCGAAGTCAAGTAAAACATGCAAAAATGCAGGAACAGTGATGCCTGAAATACTGAGGGTGTGATTACATGCTAACATTAAATATACATGAGCAGAAAAGACTTATAATGGATCCAATGTAATGATCTTTTCTAGAATCTGTTAGCTTCTCAAGTGTTTCAATTTAATGTTTTTCAAATTCATATGATAATATTTTGTAAATTATCATCCGTGTTCTACCATGTACAGGTCCAAGCATACACTTGCCCACTTCTCCATGTCCACAGTTTCTCTTTTTGATATTTGTAAATCCCAATCAGAATAAACATTATTACACTCATACGTATGGTGGAAACAAACTCTGAAAAGGTGGGAGGGGAAAATTTGGAGTTAAAATTGAAGTTTTAAACAAAAAAAAAAAACTACCATTAAATCTTTCTAGTCTAATTGGACTACCAAAAAAAAAAAAAAATTTTTTTTTTTTTTTGGATGTTTTAGTTTACATTTTTCTTTAATTAAAGTGCATAAACTGTAGATTTATTTTTAACTTGTTATTTTAATACCAATATTTGGTAGTTCTTTATACTGAAATTTTAGTACTGAAAAATTAACTGGTATTACCAGTATTTTAATCACTAATGCAGTGTTTGCCTCTGCCTTGGGGCTTCTTCTGAGGCAAGAGGGCTTTCCTAGAATGTTTTCTTTCTTAAATTTTATTAGTTAGCCATGATTGTGGGATAATACACATGGTCACTTATATTGCGATATTATCCTTATATGCCTTCACAAAAAATGTAGCTCGTTGTTAACCATTTATGCTGTATTATTGACTGCCCTAAAAATAGCTGCAATAAACTTGTAACTTTGCTGGCTATGCCAGCTTTTATTCTAGTCAATGTTCATGTCACATTCCTTCTTGTCATGCCTTATTGGGGTGGTTCCTTCCCCTCCCCCCACTCATTTATAGCTTGTTCTATCTTTAATCAGTACAGATTTTTCTGTGTTGAAAATAGGATGGTTTTTCCAAGTACATTCCACATTGTAAATAAGAGAATAGAATCTGTTTGTTCAGATTCTTAGTTTTGTGAGTCATTCCATTTTGGGGGGACTAAGTTTTCATTTGACTCCCAGATAACAACACATGATTTCTAGATAAATTTGGTTTGTTTTTAGGTCTTCCCTATAACAAGCTGGGTGACTGAAATTGTCCTTTTATTAAAAAATACTCCCACAAAGACCAAAGCTATTGATCTTTTCTCTGGCTTGCTCCTTTGTGTTTTGTAGTTCAGTTGAAAAGGGGGGGGAAAACCAACCTTGTCCCTGCAATCTAGCTCTCTATTGTTTGTAATGAAATCATTGAATTGAAATTTGGTCCCTTTCAAAAATTTTAATGGTTGTGGTAAATAAGGTAGTGTGAGGGAGCTGAATTCTATTACAATAGTTGGGTGTCTGATTAACTGGAAGCCTCTTTCCTTTACTTTGATGCTGAGACTTGGTTCCCAAACTAGCCTTTCAGCTTGTGGCTGGACTTCATACAAAAAAATCAAAGTCACTTGGTTCTTAATTCTATGTAGGTTTATAAACACATTATACAACTGTAAATGTTGTTCAGCATTCACTCTTCTTTCCAGGAATATAGTAGCCTCAGGAACAGTTTCCATGAATGCTGCCATATTGTAATTTGTGAGGTAACCCATGTTAAATTTTATTTCAAACCCATCATATCACTGATTCTTCATCAGTGATATGATGCATTCAGTACATGGTGTTCTAGCATATTTCATACCTTTTCACTAAACAAATAATCTCTGCTGGGTCTCTTTTTGGTTTTAAACTATTTGTGAAATTAAATTATTACTTCCTTAATTCTCATACAAAATGTTTCTTGTATGGCTGAAGTTTGACTTTGCTTTATTCAGCATACAGTTGTCTCATCAGTTTAAGCTCTTGGACAACTTGATATTGTATTTTCTGTAATTTTGATCTCCTTCTTGGAAACAAGCAACTGACAGAATGCTGTCTAAAGTGTAGTTTATTGGGATGATGACTGGAATTCTTCAGCTATGGTCACAAGCCACACATTTTCCTGAAATGTAACTTTCCACGTTAGCTATTCTATTTTACTTGCAGGCAAAAAAAAAATTAGTTAGTTTACTAAGAATCTGGACTTTTAGGATACCCATTTGTGAGAATATTTTTGCATAGAATTTAGCATATTTTTGTTTGCTTATTTTATATATACATATGTATATTCCTCTTTTTGTTTCTCTTTAGTTAAAACCAAGTCTCCACCAAGCATGATTGCAATTATATGTATATTCCTCTTTTTGTTTCTTTTTAGTTAAAACCAAGTCTCCACCAAGCATGATTGCAATTATATGTGCAATAATTGGAATTTCTTTGCTTGGTTTCCCAACCCAGGGGGATCCACCAGGATATCTCCCTCCATACCTTCATATATCTGTTGCTGCAAAATTAGTTATTGCATACATTCTTGGTAAGTATTAATAGTAACAATATATGTTGCTTTCAAAAAATTCTACACCAGGGAATCCTGACCTTTGGGTTTATGGATCATTTTGCCATACTAAAAAGATCTTTCGAATCAATGATATTCTGCTAAAATATACGGAATGTTATAGTATGTGATTATTTTAACCTCGTGCGGAATTTTGCATGAAGTTATAAAGTATTTGTGAGTTTATTTTGTTTTATGGTAGGGTAATTAAAATAAGTTACCTTGAATTTTCTGTATTTTTGTCAGGTTTTTTTTTTTTTTTTTTAACTACCATTGTTATTTCTATTATTTAAGTGTTATTTTATTTGTCGTTATATTATAAAAATAGATGTTCCTACAAATACTTTTTTATTTTTAAAGCAACTAATATATGGTTTGAAAGACTGCAGATATTGCACACGTGCGTGCACTCTCTCTCTCTCTGTGATCATGCATTTATGTTTTAAAAAGGAGGTAGGTACTTGTAAGAGGCTGAAAAGAATTTATACAAATTAAAACTAATTATGGTTCAGGTGTATAGAAGTGCATTACACTAAGACACCAGTGCACCTGTCTCAGTATCAGGAACCCCAGAAGTAAAATGAATTTAAAGTCATGATAGAATGCAAGATTTTTTCGTGAATTATTTACAGGTGATGAGGGGGGGGGGTTATGGATTGTACCTCTTCCTTAAATTTACTTAAGCTATCCACTTCTACAACAACAGATGGACGTTTGTTCCAGCAATCAACGACCTTCTGGCTAAAGGCAAACTTCCACACATCTATTCTGCAACCATCCTTCCTCAGTTTGAATTTGTCCCCCTGTATGCATATTCTGAGCAGGAGGAAGAATCCCATCAGTATTGAGCTTGCTCAATCCACTCAAAGCCTTAAATAACTCAATCAGATCACTTTGCAGGTGCCTAGTCTCCAAATGCTGCAATTTGCAAAATTTTAAACCTTCCTTGGTAAGAGCACACTTTTGTTCCCCTCACAAATCTAGTTGCCCTTCTTGCACCTATTCTAGCACTCCTCATCCTTCCTTAAAATGAGTCCTCCAGACCTGTATGCAGTACTCCAGATGTGGTGCTGTATAAGCTTGTTTCCTTGCAAATGATGCAAGGAAACAAGCTTATACAGCACCAACCAAGGAGGGGGAAAAAAACTTCCCATTTCATCTATCCATTCCCTCCAATAGTTTATCCAATTCTTCTTTGAATTTATATCAAAATAAAATATATAATATATTTGAAATATATATATATACAGGGTGCAGAGAAACTCTACCGACAAACTTGAACAGGTGATAAACAGTACCAAAAGAAACATTTTTTTTTTTTTTTTTTTTTTTCTCAAGTGAATGTAGGTTGTAAATGAGTCGTTACAGCAGCAGGAGCTATTAAAGGGTTATAAAAATCAGAACAACACATTCAGTAATTTAATGTTGTTTAATGTATACAAATCATTTGCTGTTGCACACAAAAAAAAAAATTCATAAGAAGTGCTCAAGCTGGTGACTGATGTTTAATGCATAACTCACACCGACGCATCATTGAATGTTGTAGGCATTGGAAGTTCCTAGGAATGTCTTATATTCTGAATTTGCTGTGACAATCCATGCTATAAGTTTCTCCACTGTGTCAACTGGCGTTTCATACACAAAAGAAAAAAGTTCAAACAAGTCAGATCAGACTACCTTGCTGGCCAGATCCGCCTTGACCAATCCATCTGCTTAGAAAGGTGTGTGCTACAGGTCTTGTCAATGTGGTGGTGTGCCATCACGTTGGAATCACATTTTTGCTCGGACAATCAAAGGAATATCCTCCAACAACTCTGGAAGTGTTGGCTCTAGAAAACGCAAATAGAGTAGTCCATCTAAACGTGCAGCAGCATGTATGGTCCAACTAAAACATTTCCCACAATGCCACTCCATACATTGACACTAAATCTTTGTTGGTAGCCATGTTCAACATTGCATGGGGATTATTCTCTGCCCACACAACTGTTGTGACTGTTGACCAATCCCTCTTGGGTGAAACATGCCTCATCAGTGTAAGCACATTATTGGCAAAATCAGGCTGCAAGTTGGTTTCCTGCAAAATCCAGTAGGAGAACTCGACACGGTGGACAACGTCGGCAGGTTCTGGTGCATGCACTTTCTGGCATCGAAAAGGATGTAGTCCAACTTCATGGACCACATCCCACACCAAACGATGTTGGTCCCCAAGGCATTATTTGAGTTTCAAGTATTGATTAAGTCATCAACGGCTCTTGTGCTGGTAGAAGGAGTATTAGCGAAGATCTGCAAAACCTCTTCCTCAAACCAGGGTGTCCTAGCAGTGTATCAAATCCAGTATCATGCATATTCGCACTGAAAGAACCACTATCCCACAATCTTTGGTATATCGCAGTGTGCTGGGGCAACTTTCTGTCTGGGAAGCATTCTTGATAAATCCTGCATGCCTCTTCCATTTGCTGTGCCATACATTAAAATGGATATCCACCATTTCTGAAACTATGAAACACCATTTCTGTACCTGTACTGATCATAATATGACATTACACGTTTATGCTGTTAGTGGCAGATACACACCACTCGGAAGACCTCTCAACGCATGCGTACATTAATGTTGATGGTAGTCGTATGTTCAAGCACTATGTTATGGATTGTTTTTTCTATTTTGTGTGCAACAGAAAATGATTTGTATGCATTAAATGACATTAAATTACTGAATGTGTTGTTCTGATTTTTACAACCCTTTAATAGCTTCTGCTGCTATAACTCATTTACAACCTATGTTTACTTGACAAAAAATGTTTCATTTGGTACCCTCTATCACCTGTTCAAATTTGTTGGTAGAGTTTCTCTGCACCCTATATATACCGTATTTCCCCATGTAGACGCACCTTAATTTTGTGGCCCGACATTTGAAAAAAATGTATTACATAAAGTTATTGAACTCAAGTTTTATTCATCATAAAATTCATACAACTCCTCATCACTGTCAAAACTCCCATCCATTAGCTTGTCCTCATCTGTGTCTGATGACGAATCACTGTCTTCATATATTGCCTCGTCCTCAGTTCCATTTATGGCATTTGAAATGCCACACTTCTTAAATGACCCGACAACGATCTGAATCTTGATATTACCCCAGGATCTTTTCACCCAGGTACAAACTTCTCCTATGGTTGGTTTCTTCACTCTTCCTGCTGGTGTCAAATTGTCCCCAGAAGACTTCATCCATTGGTTCCATTCGTCTCTGATGTCAGCTTTGAAGGGTTTGTTAATGCTGACATCAAGTGGTTGGAGCTGGGATGTCAAGGTATGATGGCAAGTTTTGTTTTTTGCTCTGCAGCAATTTTTGTATTTTTTGTTATGTGTGCCCTGAACTGATCGAGCACCAATAGGGCAGGTTTGCATAAGAGCCCACCTAGTCTCCTGATCCATCCAACCCTTGTCATGAACGTGGACAATCACTCCTCGAGGAATGTCTTCTTTTGGCATTGTTTTGTGTTTGAAAATCAGCATAGGAGGCAGCTTGGTTCCGTCAGCACAACAAGCTAGAACAACTGTATAATGGCTCTTTTCATGTCCACTTGTCTTCACAGTTACAGTTTTCACCCCCTTCTTATCAACAGTCCTGTTACTTGGGACATCAAATTGAAGGGGGCTTTGTCCATATTTGCAATCTGTCCCAACTCAAACTGATGTCTTCCGACATTGAATGACAAAACAATGAAATTCAAGGACCTTCCACTCATAGCTTTCAGGCATCTTTTGGGCAAATCTGGTGCATGTACGCATGCTTAGTCCATTCCATTTCATGAACCTGAAGCACCAATTGTGTCCTCCTTTGAAATAAGTAACTTCTTTTTCATCAGCAATTCTTCTTGCCTCGTGCTGAACCATCTTTGTGGACACAGGAATTCCAATTGCCCTTTGCTCTTCAATCCATATCTTCAATTCCCTCTCTAAATCAGGCCATTTTGCTGACTTGCCTCTCATGGCCTTCTTCTGCCGTGGCGTTTTCAGTAGTTTCTTCTTCCCGTAGCCAGTCTCGGATTGTTTTCTCAGTTGGAGGAGGACCAAACTTACGTTCAGCAGCACGATTTCCATTCACTTTTGCAAACTGAATCACTTTTAACTGGAATTCAGCACTGTACGAAAATCTTTTCGGAGCCATTTCTGGGCAGAACGTGGCAAAACGTAACTTAATATACCAGTAACACGTGCGAAACAATAAGCGCAAAAAAAGCGGGAAATGCAAGTAAAAAAATTCTACAACCACTGTATAAGATGCACCCAGTTTTTAGACCCCAAATTTTTCGAAAAAGGGTGCGTCTTATACATGGGGAAATATGGTATATATACAGGCAGCCCCCATATAACATGGTACTTGTACAACATGGTTTTGCTCTAACACAATTGACAAATTGTGGCAATCCTTGCATGACACTGTTAGAGAATTGCAGAAAACCTTGCATAACATGGTATTTTTTGATCTTTTGTGTGGGAAAACCCTGCTATTGTGTTGGATGTAATTTTTCAACATTTCCATTCTTTTTTTTGTGAATCCTGCTGACTGGTCGTTATGCAAAAAAAAAAAAAATTGGGAAATCCCTGTGTTAGGTTCTGTGCTATTGAACTTGTGGAAAAATCTAGATTTCAAAGTTTATTACTATTGGATAATGCTCCCAGTCATCCAAATGTTGAAGTAATGTTCCTACCACCTAATACAACTTCTTTAATTCGGCCATTAGATCAAGGCATTATATTTACCTTTAAAACTCATTATATAAGAAAATCATAATGGAATTTGGAAAAAATTGATTCAGAATCTAAGATTTCTAAGCTTGTAATATCATCAGTTGGGCCCCACTGAATACAATTTAAAAACTGTCTGAGACTATTCTAGTCACTTTATGAAAACTAATATCCTCCCTTCCCATTACCTTTGACGGTAATTATCTTCAACTAGATCCTGCATCAATACACTGTGATCACTGCCACTTAGTAGTTCCTTTACCTATTGATATCAAATGTATGAAGACTCACTACTGATAATCAGATAAGAGTTATTGCTTTTTGTCATTGCCTTTCTAACATGCTGGTGTAGAAAGCAGTCATCCAGAGAAGCTCTGCTACTCTGAGCCACCTATCCACTAGTTCCAATCAATGTCTGCCAGGGGCAAAGGTTGATGAGGTTGTAGAGCGAATATCATCTTTTAAGGGCACAAAAGGTGATATAGTTGTACACGTTGGCACTAATGATATTAAGAGTAGGAGACCGGCAGAATTACTTAACAAGTACAGGTCACTGTTGAACAAAAGCCGAGAATTAGGGTTGAATTTGAAAGTGTCTGCAATTCTGCCCAGACACGATAGGAGGGAGTATATGATGAGAGCCTTGTCGATCAATTCGGCCCTGGAAAGATTGTGCAAGGCTCAAGGGGTAGAATTTTTTTCAGCCTGGACTGTACTTGTTAACAGGAGAGATTGCTTCTACAGGGATGGGATACACTTAAATAGAAAGGGTGCAAGAATATTTGCTGATGCTATCGAGGCAGTGTTAGGTGGGTCGGAAAACTGCTAGCTTAGGGGGAGACAAAGACCAATAGATTGACAGTAGCCACTGGCAGAGGTGAAAGAGATTCTTGTACTGCTTCTATTAGAAGAAGCAGAAGCCTGAAAAACAAGATGCATGATATTTCAGAGACTGCTGGGAGCCATTGCGGTACAAGTAAACACATGGGTTGTGTTAGGGTAGCTAAGAATAGAAACAGGTGCAGGTATACTTGCGTGTACACTAGGAGTTTAGTAAATAAATTTGAGGTATTGCTCAAAACATCAAAGGCAGATATTGTTGGGATATCAGAGACGTGGTGTCACACAGATATAAGGGATGCAGAACTGGAATTTGGAGAATACAACATCTACAGAAAGGATAGACAGGATAGAAAGGGGGGAGGGGTTATGCTATTAGTTAAGAAACACATAAAAACCAAGGAAGTGAAGCCAGTCGACATCGCTGGACAGTGCAGTGTTGAGGCAGTTTGGTGTGACATAAGCATTGGGAGATCAAAATTGAGAGTAGGAGTGTGCTATAGGCCTAATGACTCTGAGTATAACAAGAAACTGTACAGGGAAATAGAGTGGGCCAGTAAATCAGAGAGTCTTATAATGGGAGATTTTAATTTCCCAGATATTGACTGGAATTTGGGGGCTGGTCACTCACACACTAGCAGGGCTTTTGTGGATTTATTGGATGATTGTTTTCTACATCAGCATGTTCGGGAGGCAACTAGAGGGAGTAATATTCTTGATTTGATTATCAGCAGTGATTCTTCATGCATTAAGAATCTGCAGATAAATGAACCACTAGGTGGCAGTGATCACAGTGTGCTGAAGTGGGATTTACTCGCCGACCGGGCTAGCCGAGTGGGTAAAAGTACCTGCCCGGCAACCCAAAGGTCGCGGGTTCGATTCCCGCCTTGGGCTTGTATCAAAGTACTGCAAAAACCTTGGGAGGAGCAATATGGCCACAGAAGCCGATGTGCCAACAACTACCAAATCAAAAAAAAAAAAAAAAAAAAAAAAAGTGGGATTTACTCAGAGGTAACTACCATTAGGGGTAAAGGGAAGGGTTATTGCTTCCGTAAAGGCAACTAGAGGGAGTAATACTCTTGATTTGATTATCAGCAGTGATTCTTCATGCATTAAGAATCTGCAGATAAATGAACCACTAGGTGGCAGTGATCAGTGTGCTGAAGTGGGATTTACTCAAAGAGGTAACTACCATTAGGGGTAAAGGAAGGGTTATTGCTTCCGTAAAGGCGACTATGATGGACTGAGACAGTATTTAAATTCTATACAGTTGGACCAACTGATGATGTTACCAACAGCAAATTCAAAATGGGAAGCATTCAAAGAACTTATCTTGGAAGCTACTAGGCTTTACATACCAACTAAGAAATATTGTTCAAGGTTTAGGCCAAAATGGATATCAGATGAACTAATGAGGCATATGGCAGAGAAGAAAAATGCATGGAATACTTACAAATTAACACATGACACAGAAGACTATGATAGATACAAGTTGATATGCAACCAAGTTTCAAAGGAGGTTAGGCAGGCGAAGGCAGATTACGAGAAATCCTTGGCAAGGAATGCAAAGAAAAACAGCAAAGAGTTCTTTACTTATGTAAACTCTAGAAGGAAGGGGATGAATCAGATTGGTCCACTTGATATTGATGGGTCAACTGTTGATGATCCTGCTCAGGTAGCTAACAAACTAAATGAATATTTTGCATCAACATGAGGAGTTATTCAGCGAGGGGAATGCCAGAGGTGTATTCAACTCTAGCAGTAAGCTACAGAAACTTGAAATAACTGGGAGTAAAGTGGAGGAGAAATTGTTGAAGATAAACACAAGAAAGGCACCTGGGGTGGATGGGATCTATCCAGTTATATTAAAGGAGGCAGCAAAGGAAGTAAGCAAACCCTTAGCCATAATTATGAGAGCTTCCTTGGACTCAGGGGAGGTACCCATAGACTGGAAATGTGCAAATGTGACCCCAATTCACAAAGGAGGATCAAAGGCTGACACAAATAATTATAGACCTGTGAGCTTAACTTCTGTTCGAGGAAAATTAATGGAGGCACTGGTTCAAGAAGCACTGCAGGATCATTTAGACAGACTTCAGTTATAGCTCGGACACAGCATGGTTTCGTTAAGGGGAAGTCTTGCCTGACCAATTTGATTGGATACTATGATGCAGTCACAAAAGAACTGGATGCAGGGAATAGCTTTGATATTATATACTTGGATCTTAGAAAGGCTTTTGATACTGTTGCACATGGAAGACTGCTACACAAATTGGAGCAGTGTGACATTGGAGGCAAATTGCTGCAATGGATAAAGGGGTGGTTGAGGGGGAGAAGACAGAGAGTGGTAATCAATGGACACTGCTCATCGTGGACTAATGTTATTAGTGGAGTCCCTCAGGGCTCAGTGTTGGGTCCATTATTGTTTTCTGTATTTATAAATGATATTGATGATGGTATATCAAGCTTTAATGTCCAAGTTTGCAGACGCTACAAAGGTTGGCAGGGTTGTCAAGGGCACTACTGACACTATGCTGCTGCAACAGGATCTGGAAAGGTTGAGCAGATGGGCTGAGAGGTGGCAAAGAAGTTTAACATTGACAAATGTAAAGTACTACACATGGGAAACAGCAACCCCAGAGCAACGTATCAACTCTGTGGTACTACACTGACAGTGGTAGAGAATGAAAGGGACTTGGGGGTGGTTGTGCAGGCAGATATGAAGTTCTCTGAGCAGTGCAGACGGGCTGCAAGAGTAGCTCATGGAGTATTGTCAATGATATACAAGAATTTTTCTAGCAGGGATAAGGAGGTGATTATTCCCTTGTATAAGGCAATGGTCAGGCCACACCTAGAGTACTGTATACAGGTCTGGAGGCCTCATTTCAAGAAGGATATAGAGCTGCTGGAACGAGTACAGAGAAGGGCAACAAGATTAGTGAATGGAACAAAGGGGTGCTCTTACGATGAAAGGCTTAAGTTTTGCAAATTACAGTGTCTGGAGACTAGGCACCAGCGAGGTGATCTGATAGAGGTGTATAAAGCCTTGAATGGTTTGAGCATGCTCAATGCTGATGGGATTCTTCCTCTAGCTCAGAAGAATCACCTGAGAGGGCATAAATTCAAATTGAGGAAGGACAGGTGTAGGATAGACGTGCGGAAATTTGACTTGAGCCAGCGGGTGGTTGGTTGGTGGAACAGACTTCCATCCCTTGTCGTGGAGGTTGATAGCTTAAATAAGTTTAAGGCTCAGCTGGACAGGTATTTTGAACGAACAGAGGGGTGAAGTGGAAGTGGGTTTTTTTTTTTTTTTTGGCTGATGCTGCATAAGCTTGCTTTCTTACATCAAATGCCTCTGCTAATGTATGGAAACTTAAAATCCCCATTATAAGACAATTCTTACTTGCTGGTCCTCTCTGTTTGTCTGGTTAGTTCATTATACTCATCACAGTCATTTGGCCTATAACATATTCCCAGTTGCATTTCTTTTCCTAATGCTTAGGTCACACCAAACTGATTCAACGTTGCACTGGCTATTCTCATAAGCTGCATGCACTGCATTAGATTCTGTGTGATTATAAATTGAGAGAATAACTTTGTCCCTTCCCTTCCCTTTCCTCTACTTTCTGTACATCCTCATATTTTTTTATATGGGGATGCATATATATTCAAAATCTGCATTGCTTATGTCCAAGTGACACATTTCCAGTATGCATATGATGACTTAACCAATGTTTGAACTTCATCAAATTTGTTTGCTGTACTCCTAGCAAAATTAGTACATACAAAGTACACTTGCACTTATTTTTGCTCTTGTTAATTTTAATGCACACAACCTATGCATGAATGATAGTAGCAACAAATGAATTTGAGAATAAGATAAAGATTAAGCCAGAGGAGATTACAGATTATGAAGTCACTAAAAAGGAGTATCAGACCAAACCAGATATGTATGCACATAACCAATGTTTGCATATGTTTTCTCTCTAATTCTTCTAAAGCATTAGAGAGAAAACAGAATAACTAGGGCAGTTGAGGTGACTAATAATCGAGCTTCTGTGAGAAAAGTAAATGGCATCGGCAGGTTGTAGGTAGAATTAGACATTGAGATCGAAATGAAGACCATGTATAATTGGGAGATCCAGATCTTTTCACAGGCAAGTTTGTTCTATTTATTTTTTCTATTCTTGATTCATTATGCAGATAAGGTAAATTGGAGGGAGTAGGACAGTGGTTTTCAACCAGGGTGCCGCAACAACATTCCAGGGGTGCCACGTAATTTGGGTTTAAGTTACTTAAACTTATTATTTTTAATTTATATATATTTATTTCATTATAAAAAGGTGTATAGTATCTTTTTAATTTTGTGGTGATTTATAATTGATGTTTACTTAGTACCTCTATATAAAGAATTAAATTATATACACTATATGTATAATTTGTATTATGAAATATACTTTTTATAATTATACTATTATAATAAATATCATATAACATATATATTTTTATATATATATATACATACACACATACATACAGGGTGTCTCAAAAATATCGGTACAAACATTTAGGGGAGGTAGGTAACATCTAAAGGAATGTGAATCGCATAGGAACCCATTACTGGAAACGTCACAGGAAAGTAGTAGCATAGGCACAAGAAGCAGAAATGACACAAGACAGTAATTAGTGGCAAACATTTATTTGACATAATATTAACAATGGGGAACAAGATGGATGCATTTCATGATGTTACAACAGATGCTCGAAGGTTCCACCATGAGACACGATGCATGTGTGACACAGACGCAGCATGGATTGGGGGACACAGTCGAACACACCTGGAGTTTCTTTGACAGTAGCAGCAGCACAGACTAGTTTCTCCACGAGATCTATTTCTGTCTCCACAGGCGATCCATACACGATAGATTTGAGGGGTCCCCCCCACAGAAAGAAATCAAGGCTCGATAATGAGGTGGGCATGGGAGCCAGGCAACGGATTCGCCACGGCCAATCCATCGACGTCCAAAATGCCTGTTCAAATGGTCACGAACACCCCTTCCATAATGGGCAGGTGCCTCGTCATGTTGAAACCAAATGTTGCGTCTCACATTTGCTGGAACATCGTCAAGTAATCCTGGTAGAACTTGTTCAAGAAAGATCCGATATTTAGCGGAGTTCATGCAGGATGGTAACAGGTATGGGCCGACTAAGGAGTCACCGACCATACCTGCCCACACATTTATTGTGAAGCGATGTTGTGCCGCATGGGGGCAACACACTGTGTGGGTTGTCATGAGCCCACATATGAGCATTGTGCTGATTGAATAAGCCTTCCCGAGTGAAATAAGCCCCATCCATGAACAAAACATAGGCTGGAAAATTCAAGTCTTGAACACTTTCTTGGAGAAACCACTGCGCAAAAGCCACACGTGCAGGATGATCTTGGGGAAGCAGTAACTGAACCCTTTGGAGATGAAAGGGGTGTATGGAATCGTCGTGCCAGACATGCTGTACACTGCAACAAGACACTCCTAAGGCAGAAGCAATGGCACGTGTGCTGGTAGTAGGATTATTCTGGACGGCATTCAACACACTTTCTTCCATCGCGGGAGTTTGCGTCGAATGTGATCTGCCCACACTACTCCTGTTACCTCTAAATGACCCATAATCGCACAAATTTTGATGCACCACGTGCAAACAAATGGTCCGGTACATGTCTGTCTGGGAAGCGTTCTCCATAAATTCGTTGAGCGGCTCGTCCATTGCCCTTTGCTAATCCATACACTAGGTGCATGTCTGCCAGCTCACAGTTCGTATATCGATGCATGCTCTTCGTGCGGCGACTACTGCTTGAATGAGTAAACCAGAAATTTTCCCTCTCGCAAACTGATAAACAGCACTGTCTACTGACTTACGGTGATGTTTCTGGTTATGTGTTCCTATGCAATTCACATTCCTTTAGATGTTACCTACCTCCCCTAAACATTTGTACCAATATTTTTTGAGACACCCTGTATATATATATGTGTGTGTTATTTGGTTTTTAGGAGCATTAGCAACTAACGCCATATTGCTCCGGGATATGCGGTGGTCATTCCCTGACCTTTCCATATTTGGTGGTGATGGGCTCGAACCCCAGTCTAATCAAGAAGCGTGTGCTACGCAGTGCTGCTCCTTCCCACCTGGCTATGGTGTGTGTGTGTGTGTGTGTGTGTGTGTGTGTGTGTGTGTGTGTGTGTGTGTGTGTGTGTGTGTGTGTGTGCGCGCGCGCGCACAGAGAGAGAGAGAATCGGATCTACCAGGCAGAAAATGGAGTTGGGGTGCCATTATTAAAAAAATGTTGGAAACCACTGGAGTAGGAGAAGATAAGAATTATGAAAATTTAGGCATTTGACATGTGCATAAAGAATATAGCTAGCTTCTTGCAAGCAGTCAGGAAAGCAAAGTGTTGGGGATTTCAAGCCCTGCTGTAGGTCATTACAAAATAAACAAATACATACTGGCATCTACCTTTTATGCTAGGAGCATAGCAAATAAATTTGAGTTTCAAGTATTGATTAAGTTATCAAATGTAGATATCATGGAGATATTAGAGACATGGTGTCATTTGGACAGAAAGATGTGGAATTTGTATATAAAAAGGACAGGGGTGGTATCATGCTCTAATTTAAGAAGCATATTAAATTTAAGCAGTGCATCTAATCGACACGGTTGGCCATTGCAGTGTTCAGTCAGTGTGGTGTGACATAAGCACTGGGAAAACAAAAACAGAGTAGGAATGGTGTTATAGGCCTAATGACAATCATTAGTATAACAACTATACAAAGATATAGTGTGCCAGTAAATCAGAATGTCTTATAATGGGGATTTTAACTTTCTAGATTTTGGCTGGAATTTGTGGGTTGGTCACTCACACACTGGCAAGACTTGTGTATTTATTGGATGACTATTTTCTACAGCAACATGTTAGAGAAGAAAAACAAGAGGAAGTAATACTCTTGATCTGATTATCAGTGGTGACTCTTCATGCATTAAGAATCTGCAGGTAAAAGACCAACTTGGTAACAGTAATCACAGTGTTCTGATGTGGAATTTACTTAGAGACATAACTGCTCTCGACGGTAAATGGACAGGCTTTTGCTTCCATAAGGGTAACTACAGTGGTCTCAGTGTGTTTTTAAATTCTATACAGTAGGACCATCTGACGATGTTGCCAGTAGCAAATGCTAAATGTGAGAAGCATTCGGGTAAATATGTGTAGAAGCTAATAGGCTTTTCATACCAACTAAAAAAAATACCATTCCAGACTTAGACCTAAATGGATGTCAGATTAACTGGTGAGACTTGTGGCTGAGAAGAAAAATCCATGAGATGCATATAAGCTATCAGGTGATACAGAAGCCTATGGCAGATATAAACTAGTCTATATTCAAGTCACGAAGGAGGTTAGGCGAGTTAAGACAGATTATGAGAAGGCTCTGGCAAAGAATGCCAAGAAATGCACCAAAGACTTCTTTACTTATGTAATGAAGATAAATCCTAGATAAACATACCTACTGTGTGACACTATATTCAGAGCATTGGAAAATGAAAAAAAACTGGGATTAATTGTGTATTTAATATGAAGTTCTCTGAGCAGTGCAGACAGGCTGCCAAGACAGCTCATGGAGTTTTATCTATGATATACAGGAACTTTGCTAGCAGGGATAAGGAGATGATTATCCAATTGTATAAGGCAATAGGCATGTCACACCTTGAATACTGGAGGCCTCATTTTAGGATGTAGAGCTACTGGAATGAGTACAGAGAAGGGCAATTAGGTTGGTGAGGGGAACTAAGGGTTTCTCTTACAAAGAACGACATTGCAACATCTGAAGACTACATTCGATTTGGAGTGTCAGTGTTTTTAATCAAATGTGGACTGAAGATTGTTTCTTCATTGAGTATGACAAAACCAGTGTGTTTGGTGAGTTAAGGCCCCTACACACACTCAGTTGTTAAAATGTGCAGTTTAACTGTGTGACATCAACTGAAAGAAAAGCTGAGTAACTTGTGCATTTTACACAGGGAATAGCACAATCCATAGAACTGAGCAAACAACTAGGCACCTATAAGGAGAACAGATAGTTTTTTTTTAAGGCTTTGAATGGATTGAGCAAGCTCAATGCCGATGGCATTCTTCCTCTTGCTCAGACTACACATGAGGGGGCATAAATTCCATTTGAGGAAGGATAGATGTCAGGAATTTTGCATTCAGCCAGTGGGTGGTTGACTGTTGGAACCAACTTTCATCTGGTGGACAATTTGAATAAATTCAAAGAACTACTAGACAAATTATTGGAGCAGGGACGCAGGGGTTTTTTTTTTTTTTTTTTGCTGATGGTTTATAGCAATGGTGTCCAACCTACGGCCCATGCAGAAAGTGAACTAAAACTGCATTTTATTTTAGAGAGTCACACCACTGCATGTACAGGCATGCAAGTGTTGAGCTGGACTGTATAAAACGTGTACTGTATGGTGCTGTCATCTGCATGTTAAATACAGTTATGTACTTATCAATCTCTTCATATTGTGAAATTCTACTATTTTGATATAAACTTAAATTCTACTATCTTGTATTGAATTATTAATTTGTACTGAAGTAAAAAATTATCCTTAAAAATATTCTGAAAGAGGAAAGTCGATTTGGAGTGTCAGTGTTTTTAATCAAATGTGGACTGAAGATTGTTTCTTCATTGAGTATGACAAAACCAGTGTGTTTGGTGAGTTAAGGCCCCTACACACACTCAGTTGTTAAAATGTGCAGTTTAACTGTGTGACATCAACTGAAAGAAAAGCTGAGTACCTTGTGCATTTTACACAGGGAATAGCACAATCCATAGAACTGAGCAAACAACTCATGATTCACACAGTTATATCAGGGAGATACACAGTTTGCTTAGTTCGCACCCAGCTTTCATCGTGGAGTGCTACAGAGGTTTGCCGGTACTGTGGGACATGGAACATGCTTTTTACAGTAACTGAGTGAAAAAAGCACTGGCGTATGATACACTCATAGACAAATTAAGAGTTATAGAGCCAGAAGCAACAAGACAAAGTGTAGTGAAAAAAATTAATTCCTTGCGCTCAACTTTTCACAAGGAATTAAAAAAAGTGAATGACTCAAAATGATCAGGAGCATTTGCTGATGGTATATACACACCATCTTTGTGGTATTTTAAGGAGTTTGTTCCTTGTTGATCAGGAAATGCCTGACAGCAGTACTCATGGCAACCTTGAACTCACAAAATCACTGAGTGAAATGACAAAACTGATGTGAAACTTGTGCCATCTGTAGGAGACTGTCAGTTTTAATGTTTAAAATAACACCATGGTTCTAAGCATAACTGTTATGATCAATATAAAGAAGTGTTACCAAAAGAAAGGTGTTTTAAGCTACAAAAAGAATTAAGAAAACAACAAAACACACTGAAAACGTTCAGTGAAGAAGTTTATCTGCTTTAAGTGCCAGTTATCAAGTTACACATTTGATCACTTTTGAAAGTAAACCATTCAGTGATGATGAATTTGTTAAATGTTGTTTGATAAAAGTTGTGGAAGAAATGAACAATGGTACCAGACATTAGTTTTGTCTTGACAAACAATTATGTGAAGAGTAATTAGAAAGAATTGGTTTGAAAAACTTTTTGAAAACATAAAACGAATGGAATATTTTAGTGTGGCACTGGATGACAGTACTGATTTAAATGACACACCCCAACTTCTTATCTTTGTAAGTGGAATTAATGTTAATTTTGTACCAGTTGAAGATTTAGCTGATCTACAAAGTATGCACGGAACTACAGTAGAAAATCTTTTCGAAATTTTTTCAATATATTGAAAAGTTGGTGTTAAATATTAAAAACCTGGTGGTAGTCACAACTGATTGTGAAAAAAATATATGATTGGTAAAAACATTGAGCTTTTGTGTAGAATAACCGAGAAAATGATAGATATCGAAGCTGAACGTTCGATTGGAATTCACTGCATTGTGCATCAAGAAGCTCTGTGGGAATGTATTGCATCTCCAACACATTATGAATGTGGTTATTTCAACAGTAAATTTTATAAGATCACATGGCCTTGACGTATGTTTCAGCAATTTCTTTCAGAAATTGTAGCTGAATACAAAGATGTAATTTTACATCTTTGTATTCAGTATAGTTTCTTTACACTGCGTCATGAAATTAATATTTTTATAACAGAAAAAAAAGAAAACCAATAAAACAACTATCAAATATGGAGTGACTGTTTGATCTTGCAATTCTTGCAGACATTTCTAGTTGTTTAAATGCTCTCAATTTAAAACTACAAGGGAAAATAAAATTAGTCTCTGATTTGTATGGTGACATAAAATCATTTTAGAATAATTGTTATTATTTAAATACCAAATTGGTCAAGATCATTTAGTTCACTTTTAATGTGCCGAGGTAAAAAAGAAACATACAGTCCATTCTGGTTATTTGGGACACATCGGGACTAGTGCATTTTGGCCTGATTAAGCAGCTGCCCCAATTATCAGAAGTTTCACGTAAATAGTTAAAAAATACAATATACTCCCCCCTTTACAATTAGTACACTGTACAATCAAATCACGTTACAACGAACTCACCATAGTAAAGTACCGTTCACTATACGATGTGTAGTAAGCGCCGGTCATTGTGATCACGTTTGTGGATTGAATTTTAATTCTATTAAGCAGCGATTCTAATTAGAGAAAATAGGAGGAATATTATCCACAGGCTATAAAAGTAAAGATATACAGTAAACCCCCGCTATTCATGGTATCTGTATTCGCGGTCGCCGATTTAATATAAAATGAAACCTAAAAAAATTGAATTTTAAATTGCCGTGAACATTTTCGGCCAAAAAAAAAACATGGGCGTGGCTAAAATTATCTTTCCCGGTCAAAACAGCGCTCAGTGGGTGGGGGGAGAGGGGGTGACAAAATCGCGAGCGTGGATGTTTCTCGCTAATCCTTGTTCAGTATGTGCTATGCACTTGTCATGGAAGAATTCGTGGTTTGCTTTTAATTTATATGCTTATAAATTGAATAAATTTATCAATTTATAAATTGATATGCTTACAAAAGCGAAAAATATACCGTTTTGCAGTGTGTTAGTGAAAACAGACTTTTTCGAGTGTGTTAATGGAAGAAAGTGACGTTATTGTGGACAAATTCTTTTCTAACCCCTACAAAAATATCACTGCGAATAACAAGAGAATTGTGAAAAGATCAAAGAAGGTGATGACATTAGCAAATAAAATTCAGTTATTAGTCAAAATTTCTAATGGTGAAAGTGTCTCCTCAGTGGCAAAACATTATAAAATCAAAGTCAACGGTATGATCAATCGAAAAATCGGAAGAAAATATCTGCCGTAGTGTCCGTGAAAACGCGCTAATTGCTTCAAAAACTTGCTCTGTAACTCGTGATGTTAAATTAGAAAAAACGGAAAAAGCTTAATCTGTGGATAGAAGACCGAACTCAAAATAAAATTCCGTTAAATTCACTCATCACTCGTGAAAAGGCAAAACTCCTTTATCAACACTTTAGCGAAACTGGTGATAGCACTGGCGGGACTTTTTTTTTTTTTGCTAGCAAGCAAAGGCGCTGGTTTGAAAGATTTGTTTGAAATTTCTAATAAATATTACATTTAATATTAAATTGTTTCTTATTTTCATTTCGATGCCTTATGCTTGCATTTAACTATGTACTGTCTATGTACATAGTCATATTATGAAGGTACATATAATACATACATAGACAAAATTTTAGACTAGTTTTTCTTATATATTTCATACTTTGGAATGGAACCCTTTTATTACTATGGGAGCCATAACTCAGTATTCGTGTTTTCGGTATTCGCGGCATTTCTCAGGAACGTAACCCCCGCGAATAGCGGGGGTTTACTGTATTAAGCACAAATTTACCCTTTATTACCTTACCAATTAAAAAATTAAATGATACATGAAAATCGGAAGAATATACATGATAATCGGAATAATTAATACTTACTGTAATATGTACATATGAACTAGTTAACATTTCTGTTCACTGACATTTGTGGGTGAAGGTTAAAATTTAAAACAGTAAAAAGAGAAGCAGTCAATAACAAAGAACACGGCACATACAAATTGCAAGTGACACGATACGCGCAAGTGAGAACGGAGTAACGAGTTAGAAAGCTTTAAAAATAGGAATGAAGAGAAGATCTGAAAATTAATTTTTTATATGATTGAAGATTCCATGGAAGTGTAAACACATTTCACCATAATAACCCACAGAATTCCAGCTGTCGGTATTATCGGAAATTCAGTAAGATCGAGTTTACTGTCCGTTTATGATAGATTTCACTAACAGAAAAGCCCAATAAACAGGTGACTGCTAGTTGTTTTTATTGTTTTATGATTGTGACCTCCAGAATTCAAACTATGTGGTACCGTCGGAGACAATCATAGGGTAATCTCCAGTGCTGCGGTCTCCTGCCCTGATTAAACAGCATGCTGTTCCAATTAAGCAAAGTAAACCCTGGCTGTTTTCTTGATTGGTTTCTGTTTTTTAAGATTTGCCCCAATTAACTGGTGTCCAAATAACCGGAATTCACTGTATTTCCAAAGAATTGTCACCTCTCGTTATTACAATTACTTTTTGACGAGATTGAAAGTCTATTTGCTGATACAAGATTCCATGAAAAAGATATAAGCTTGTTTGACGATCCATTCACTTCTGTGGCCAAAAACTATAATCCCAGCTTGCAACTTGAAATTATTGATCTTCAAGCCAAAACAGGGTTCAAAAATAAGTACAGTGGAATCTCGTTAATACAAAGTTTTCACACTTTACAGTCAAGAGGTCCCCAAAAGTGTCAAAATTTTACCTTTTTTTTTTTTTTTTTTGGTACATACTGTATATCTAATAATAATAATAATAATATCAAAAATAAATTAATAAAATAAAATAAAAACAAAAGCCTTGTCCTAACATACAGTAATAGTAATAGCATTTTTTTTTAAGATTTTATTTTATTTGTAAGATAAACTAAGAGAGAAGCAATACTAACTGAAATGAAAATATTGTACAGTATATATTTTGATATATGCAATATTTTAGTATCACAGTAAAAAGAATTACAATCTTAATATAAAAGGAGACATACAAACCATTAACTTTTTAATAAATTAATCTAATTTAAAGAAAGAATCTAATGTTGTTTGCGCAGTTTTTGTCCTATATGCATTTTTAACTACAGCACAGACGTTATCAAATACAATAGTTGTTTCTTTATCAACATTACTGCAGGCCAACACATTCTCTGTTATGTTCAATGCATTTTGGGCATTGAACCAATGATGGCAGTGTGTTCACTGTTGCTGTTAACAGAAACATCGTCTTCTGGTGTTGGCATTGTAGTGGTAGCAACTTCATCATCCACCTTCACAAACTCTTCAAATTCACCAACAAAATCCATATGCTCCTTCAAATTCCTCCATTCCTCACTGTTGCTATCACATTTGTCTGCTGGACCATGTTTTTCGATGGTGTTCTCTGCAAAGCCTCTCTTTCTGAAGCAGTTGATTATTACACTTGATGTAATACTTTCCCAAGCAATAACAAGATTATGGATAGCATCCAAGACATTCCAGTTTGGCTGCAAATTGTTCCCTCCTATGTTGCGGATCAAGTACCTTATCAGACGGGCTCTATATGCTCTCTTGAGGTTATAAATAATGCCTTGATCCAGTGGTTGCATTAAAATTGTGGTATTGGGGGGGGTAAAAACAACAGCCGTATATTTGTCAACTTAAGTGTCTTGGCAGAATGTGCTGTACGACGGTCTAGAATCATCAAAATGTCCTTTTTTTTCTGAAGCCCTTCTTCTATCCGATTTTGATAAGCAAGACTAAAAAATTGACTGTGAGCCAAGCACTTCTATTGGCCTCATAATCATAGAGAAGTTGGTTAACTGCTTTAGAACATCTTGGCTTGGTAAACTTACCAATCACAAGTGGGCATAGTTTTGTACTGCCATCTGAATTGCAGCATAACAGAACAGAGAGTCTTTGTTTATTTAATTTTCCACCATGACAAGACTCTGCTCAAACAGCAAATTATAAAATAAACCTGTCTCATCAAGATTAACAATATCCTTTGCCTCATTTTTCAAGGATGGACCGTACAGAACACAACCAGGCTGTAGCCTTTTCTTTGTCGATTAATCCAGACTCACTGCAAACATTTTGCGAAACCAAGTTATTCCTGTCTTTAAACCTTTGGAGCCAGCCACTGCTGCATTTGAAGTCGTTAATCCCATTTTGCTGATCTCGATAATTTGCCTTTTCTTGCAAAATTGGACCTGATATTGGCAAATTATATGCACACATTTGTTGGTACCACCCAAAGTTTTGTTTCAAGCCCCTTGTGTTTTGCACCACGAATTTGTTTCCTGTTTTTCATCACTGCTCCAGTGTCACGCACTTCTTCAAGTATTTTTCGGTTTATCAGCATTGTGTTTGGCACCTCCGTAGCCAGGTGGGCAGGAGCAGAAGAATAGCACACGCTTCTTGATTTAGACTGGGGTTCGAGCCCGTGACCACCTAATACAGAGGATGTGGAAAGGTCAGAGAATGACCACCGCATATCCCCTGAACAATATGGCCTTAGTTGCTAATGCTCCTAAAAACCAAATAAAAAACAAACAAACAATCAGTATTGTAGGTAAAGGGATGTTTTATTCCTTTGCAATGCCGTTTTGCTTCTTTCCATCCTATCAGACTCTTATATAATTTTTAGTTTAATTTCCAGGCTTAATTCTGTCTGTCTACATTTTGTCGCCATAATACTGCTAGATAAGATTTAATATAAACAAATCTGAAATTAATTTAAAGACAAGTTCCAAAAAAGACATCAGCTCAGATAAAATGCACAAAATATAGATTGCTGTATACGATAGCCAAAGACTTTTTGAACTGGGGTAACAATTGCAACTGAACTTATTCCCGTGGAGAGCAAGGGAGTGCATGTAAACAACTTAGAAAAACTTTTTATTCTTTTGTTAATTTAACAACTCATCCTTCAGAAAGATGTTTTCCAGAGTGCACTTGACATAGCTACCATAAACTGCTTTTGTTTATGGGAAAACTAATTTCTAACAAGTCAGTGCCATCCTTTGGGAAGTAGGGAGCCAGGTGGCCAGGGGCAGTAATCGGATCGCTCTGCCAAGATTTGTATTAAACATACAAAATGACTATTTATTTCTCACGGAATGAAAGAACTTTGCAATACATATTAATTGAATTTTGTAATAAACGAATATATTTACATAGAAAAGCCTATCCTTTTGCAGAGGAATGGTATGTGCTTCATATAAACAAGTACTTTGTGTAAACCGAATATGTATTAACGAGATTTTGCTGTATATGGACTGTGAAAATAAACTACTTTAATTCTATAAGGCTCTCCCATCTGAAGATTTTCCACTAATAAAAGAAAATGGCTACTTTGTTCAGATCAACATATGTTTGCAAGCAAATTTTTTTTTGCGCACGAAATCAAATAAATATTTGAAAAGATATATAACAGATGAACATCTTCATTCTGTACTGTGAATTGGAATTCCAAATTTTGAATAATTATCTAAAAATATCGAGTCTCAATCATCTCATTGATAAGTTTTGTTCAGTAAATGTTATTGTGTATTGTACTTAAATTTTTCAAATATTTTCAATTTTAGGTGTAACATATTTATTTTTTCACCTTAATATTGAAAAGCGGCGATCCCTTTCAGGTTTAAATTTCTAAATCAGCATTTAAAAGCAAAAGTAAAGTAGTTTTTTAAAATAACAAAAATAAGTCATTTTTATAATTTTAATAAAATCTAAAAAATAAATCACTGACATAGATTTGTTGCACCTGAAGAGTATTGGAAATTTGCATTTTTTATATATAAAAAATGCCTAAAAATAAAAAAAGCGGTAACATGAAAATAGAAACTTCCTTTTACATAATATAGAAAATACAACGCACTAATTTTTCTTGAATCACTCAGAATTACATCTGAGAAACAAATAACTTTGAATATGTCCCTGTATGGGACAAGGTTGGACACCACTGCTTTATAAGCTTGCATCCTATGTTACCAATAACAATAATGGAGCCTTGACAGTGCCTCCCTCATACATTCTAGTGATCTCAGTCATTAGCATTTATTTTTGCAAGAAACGTTATTTAATTATCCACATTACCAATATATCAAGATTGCAATGTTTAAACGCTTATCAGATCTGACATAATGTTCGTGAATAAGTTGTCCAAACAATGTGCAAAGTAACTTTTTGCAGGTGCTTTTAACACTTTCATTGCTGGCTTTATTAGCAAACCTTTTAGCCCAGGATTGAAAACAGCTGGATTGGAGAGGATAGAGACATTTTTAGTCTTTCTTCTCACTATGACTGAATTAGTCTGCCTCCAGTGAACGGTGCTTGACAAGAATTCATTTTGCTTCTTTTTAAATCAGAAGAAAAACTTCTAAAAGTATGGTGGTCTTCTTCCCCCATCTCATTGATTAATGGCACATTTGCCCAATGAAGCAGTGAATATGTTAAACCAGCATTCATATATTGTGATGTCATTGATATTAGCAGTATTTTACCAAATAAATAATTTTACATTTTCTTTTTATTTAGGGCTTCTCACAATACCTATATTCAAACCATGACTAAGTGCATCATTATGTAATTGTTTTAATAAACAGTCACCTTGAAATTTGGGAACTGTATAAAATCGAATAAAACGGTCACCATCTGTGGCAGCTACAGAAAAAGCCATAACAAAATCTTGAAAGTGTGGACAATTTTCATATATTTTTGGCACCTTTATATTCTGCACCATCAAAAACTGAATTGTCATTTTGTGAAGAAATCATGTACATAATAATGAACCTACCCAACTGTTTGTAATGTTGTTTAGATTTTTTAATAAATAAGGTAATATAAAATGTGTAGAAAATTGTAATCTAAACTTATAAATAAAATTATGCATCACTTATAGATTTATGTATATTTTCTGTATGTCTGCTTGTATGTCTACACCTACAGTGTATTTGTGTTAGGTATTGATTCATTGTAGATTGAGTTTTGTACTGTTTTTCAAATAGTTGATAAAGAAGCTAAAATTTCCTTTGTGTTTATATTTATGTATATTTTATATTCTTAAATTTTTTTTTTTTTTTTGTTAATCCTTTTTAATTTCTCTTCAATGTTGATATACATGACATTTTTCAAAGTTGCTGGAAACTGCCACAAATTTTAAAACCATGTCATTCAGTGCTGTATAATTTATTATTCTCTTAAAAGAAACTGTGCTGGTTAGTTGTTCAGTTGGTGATATAAATGTATATTTTCTACGTTGAAAATGGTATGCTCCATGAATCAGACCTGGAAAAGAACCTAATGTATAGTTGTATAAATAACTGAGGTGAGATTTACTGGTTAAAAAAAAAAAATCCTTGAAACTGTATTTTGAAATGCAAAGGCACTTGCCTAACTTAAACAAATACATGTACACACAAACATTATGCAGTTACATGTTTTCAAAGAAACTTTAAACACTGGCATATTAATTAGATATTTTTGAGAAACTGGATATCCTGAATGTTGTTAACTTGAATCTCATTGCAGTATTTTGAAAAGACACTAGTCTTAAATATCTCGTATGTTGATGAAATAAAGCTTTCATTTTATCATTGTACAGTTAAACTAGTGTTTCATTCTTAGAGATTATAACACAACACAAGTACATTTTTTGTATGCAAACAAAAGTATGGGCTCCAGGCAGTATTATATTCTTTTTCTGAAATGGGTTTGATGCCAAAACTAAATACATGTATATATCAAATTGTTTGAAAGTGTTATGAGAAACCTGTGCATGGCCACAACTTTGTTATACAGTAATGGATGTATTTTTATGTAATTTAAATAAATTCAAATGCTGTATGTTAATAGCATTAGTGAAAATTTCATTTTGTTATTGACTGGAATGTGTTATAATAAACATATATACAATTAAATCAAGTCTCCCTCCCCCCTTTTTATATAAAGTTGTAAGGTAATAGCAGTTCACAATTTGATGTATTATTATTTAATGGAATGGTGGCAAACCTTTTACTGCCATGTGTCATAATTTATGAAAATGTGTTGTGTGACAGGGTAGAGGTCTCAAAAAAATGTTTCAGAACTATTCATTTAGTTATGATTGTTCTATAAATATAGCTTAGATCTCAGAAAAATTCTTTAACCCTGTCATGAACAAGTTTTCCAAGCACATGTGAGCTCTTTATAAGGAGTTTTCAACTGGGGTGAGCTTTGGAGTGTTTTTTTTTTTTTTTTATGAAGTTTTGTTAAATAGAAAAATTTTGGTATATAAATGTGTTTAAATATAAGATGAAACAAAACTTAAATTGTAAGAAAAGAAAATTATATAAAAAAATTAACTTGTCACTTTTTTTGAAGTAGCAAACAGTATTCACTGTTTTTTTAAGCATAACTTAAGTACAGGGTTGTTAAAATTAAAGTATCCCTATGTAGAGTGCTCTGGAGTGAGTTCTAAGGCTTGTACTGAAGAGAAATTTGGACAACAGGTACAATAAAGAATGCGCTTGCCATTTATTGGGGGGAAAAAATTAGTTACAAAATTTGTCACTGTATGGCACGTAACTTACTATATTGGTTAAGATTATGCAAATAACTTGCATTATTTGCATAATTGTAAGCTATTGCGACAGTGCCACTACTCAGCTCTACTGTACTGTTTAAAAGCAAAGCAGTCTTCAAAATCATACAGATGTTTGCCTGCACTACAGCAGCAATGCCAACCTTGCAGGCAAAGGTGCTGTTAGTGAAGCTGTAGTATCAACAGCAACAATGCAGCTGTGGCTATCAGAGAATTCTGGTGTCAGAAGCACATAAGGCGTGACCTGTGACTGCTGTTTGCAAAATGATTGCAAAATTTGAAGTGACAGGACATCTTGGTGTTCAACCAGGTAGAGGTCGAAAACGAGTGGACTCCTCTCGTGTTGAAGATGTGGCTATGGTTGTGGATTTATCAAGTCAATCTCCAAACAGTTGGCCACTTGTGCAGTAGCACAAGTGGCCAACTGTTTTCTCATGAAGTGGACATGCCATATTCCACTGTAAGGCTAGTAATGCATTAGGTGTTGCGGTTATTTGGTTTTTAGAAGCATTAGCAACTAAGGCCATATTGCTCCGGGTGTTATGGTACTATCCTTACAAGATGCTCATGCTACACCAGCTAAAGCATGGTGATGCAGATATTAATTTTACCTATGCACTTCAGTTTCTGGTATGAATGACAGTGGATATCACTTGGCCATGGAACATCCTTTGGAGTAATGAAGCCCACTTCTGCTTAAATGGACAAGTGAATACGCACACACAACTGTCCCATTTGTGAAACAGAAAACCCTTGAGTTATCCAAGAGGCCCCGTTGCATTCTACAAAAGTGACAGTGTGGTGTGGATTTACAGCCACATTCATGATTGGTCCATAATTTTTTTTGAACAGGTAACACTGCCTGGATCCCGCACCTGTTCCATCACTGGACAGCGATATGAAATGGCAAGTTTTGCATACCAGAGCTGCAACAATGTGGATGCCTTCAGGATACCATATTCGTGCAAGATGGTGTGCTGTACCACATCCACCGTTGTCCAAAGATTCTAAGGCAACACTTTACAGATGAATGGGTCATTAGCCATTGTTTCCAGACATCTTGGCCACCCCGATCACTGGACCTCACCCCATGCGACTTCCTGTTGTGGGGGTTTTTGAAGAACCAGGTGTATCGGGAAGGATGTCAAATTCTGGCAGATCTGAAGGACAGCGTTTGATGTCATGTGCTGACTATTCCAGTTGACATGTTACGTACTGCTGTTCTTCGAATGGAAACTGTTGTTGACCAAAATGGAGGACACATTGAACAATTGTAGTGCTGTTCAAGTGATTTGTATTGCCACAGTGCCATATAGTGACAAATTTTGTAACTAATTTTTTTTCCCAATAAATGGTGAGCATTCTTTATTGTACCTGTTGTTCAAATTTCTCTTTAGTATGAGCCTTAGAATTTGCTCCAGAGCCCTCTACACAGCGATACTTTAATTTTAACAACCCTGTATATCTATGCATCTTTACATCTACTTATGCATCATTTGATTTCATTTCATTAACTTGAACTTCAGGGAATTTTGGGTATTGCAAGCTAAAATTAGATAAAAATGGCCAACAGGTACCTCTGATTTTCAGAGCTATTTTTATCTTATGTATTAAAAATAGTGTCTGCTGTTCACTGAAAATAGGTAAGAGTACATAAAGGAAAATTTTCAAGAGATTTCATAAAACGCATTATTTGAAATGACAAGCCCACAGATTCGTGTATGTATTCCCCCAGAGCCCATAAGATAAACTTGATCGATGTATTCACTCCTGAAAGGAATTAAATGGCACTTGTTGCTGCTTAATATTTTTACTAAATATATGAATTTTTATGCAAAGTACTTGAATTAATAAAAAAAATTTTTTTAGGAAATAAATGATTTATCACTTCTCCCCAAAAACAGCAGAAAGCATGTGACTGAAAAAGCTGTGCATGCTACAAGTGGCATATATTTCTCATTTTCTACCCCTCTTAATGTATGCAGGTTTGTAGACAAAGGGCTGGTGATACATTTTCCCATAGTTTCTGAAATTGGCCCCAGGTAGGAAACTAAATGTGGGTGTTAAAAAAAATATATATGGAAAAGGATCTTTTAAAATTATTTTTTTTAAGCAATCCTGTATAAACAAGCTTTTATTAGGAGTAGTGCAAACTCTGAGTTGTGGAACCTATGATAATTCAAATCACAAGGACAAACTAAGACTCTTTTGAACTGTTTTCCTAGCTTCTAGGGAGGGTTGGATGTGCTGCTGCTATTTTAACTCCATTTTTTGCCATTGCATTACTAATCATATGATCAATTTCCATGATGGCATTTTCCTTCCCTTGTTTTCTTAAGTTACAATGTTTTTTTATGCCCTTTAATTTAAAAAGCCGTGCATGCTACAAGTGGCATATATATAATCATGCTTTTTATGTTATGAATCTGTGTATGATCATACTTACCTTACCTGCTGTAAAGCAACTTTTATGTGATTATCACTTGATCAACTGTGCATCTGTAATTCTGCACATTCAGGCATCAGTAAAGTTTTTCTTTTGTAAAGTGCAGATTCTCGTCCTCTTTATTTCAGGACTTGCACAATGGGTTTGGTTGTGGCAAGGGGGAAATAGCAGGTGCAATGTGCACCTAGATCCCTAATTGAAAAGGAATCCCCTCGAGTCTCAAAGGATGGGGTGTCCCCCAACATTCTTGCACCTGGATCTGAACTGTATTACTTGGTCTGAATGGAGGAGCCCCGTTCTCTTAGAGATGCAGTTGTCCTAGAGGCATAATGCAGACATGAAAGAAAACATACAACCTCCCACACAGTTGTCAACACCACCCAGTAGTATGTGTGTCCCAAACTGTAAAACAAAAATTGTTGCTCAGCACCTGATTGCTTCCCAGCTTTATCACTGAAAAAAGTTTTTTTTTGTTTTACTTGAATTTTGAAGCAAAATTCAAGCAAGCTCACCTTTTACTAGTGAATTGCATTAATTATATAATTTATTCAATGAAAAATTTGTGTTTTCATATGAATTTTCAATGAAATAAAACTTTGTTAAAAATAAAGAATAAATATGAAATTATCTACCTTAAATTTAAAATGGAGCATGTGCATATATTTCTGCTTGTGTATATAAATATCTAAAAAAGGAGGGAAAGAAAGTGAGGGTGATAGAAGATAAACAATAAAATATGCATAATTACGAAATTGGCAAAATAAGGATGCTGCCACGCAACTTACAACTCAGCCTCTAGGCCGACCGGGCTAGCCAGGTGGGTGAAGTGCCTGCCTGGCAACCCAAAGGTCATGGGTTGGAATCCCACCTCGGGCTTGGATCAAAGTACTGCAAAAACCTTGGGAGGTGCACTATGGCCACAGAAGCTGATGCACCAACAACTACCAAAACTCAGCCTCTCATTAGGTGTCATCGACCAGGCTTTCAAGCAAAATAGCAATGTGCCTTCATTTCTGATGTAAACCAAAAGGTGAAAAACAAAAATTTTGTTATCAAAATAAATGGCAAAATTTGAATTTGTAAACAAAATAAAAATTACAGTGATTAAAAGGGAGTTTTGGAAAAATCCTTTTTACATCAGAAATGAAGACACTTGCTATTTTGTTTGTAATCCTGACCACTCCAGATGAGGGGCGTGACATGGCATATAACTAGTCATTTTTGTGCCATAAAAAACCAAACCTGATGGGCTGATTTTGTAAATTGTGTGACAATATCCTTATTTTGTATTATTTCTTATGTATATTTTATTAGTTATCTTCCATCTCCCTCACATTTTTTCCTTATTATTTTTTCTTGCTTTATTGTTCATGCTTTACTTAGGTTAAGCATTTGCTGCTTTTGATTGCAGGAGACTACTTCCCCATTTTTCTATCTTCAAGAAAGTGGAAATAACCCATTTTCTTGTTATTCCATTCAATAAATATTTTTGAAAATATATACAGGATGTTTCCAAATCTCCTTTAAAAAAATTAAAACATGTGAATAGGGTGTATAATACAAACCTGAATCTCCTTGCAGGGGTAAAGAATATCTTAAAGTTTTTATTCACCCATTGGGAAATGTGTGTGTTGTAGTAGATGGCAGCATAATTTCAAAATTAATAATGGCAGAATTTGGCCTTTTGTAATGAGTTGTCACAAAGTAGCCCTTTCTTTTTTTGGAGAAGCTACTGTCAAAGGTGTCAGTTGTCGACATGATCGTGGCTTGATTTTCTAATAGGACAGCTCTGCTATGTTACTATAATGGCGTTTGTGCATACTTGAACATACACTTTTTCCTGGTAAGTGGATTGGAAAAGGAGTACTGATTTTCTGACCCTTGCTCTTCTCTAGGTTTTATATTCCAAGGCTTTTTGAAAGGGATATGTATTAGCATTAGTAGTGACAAATGATGCGAAGAAGCAAGTGTATATGGCATCAGACCAAAAATAAAATAACTTCCTAGATCACCTGACCATTCTCTAATAATTTGTCTTGTTACTAAATTTACACTGAAAGGACAGAATTCATAGGGTTCCTGGGCAATTCAACGCTGTCACCCCTCTCGCTAATGGACAAACCCACCGCTTAGCAGGTATATAGGTACGCTGCATTCACATAGACGGTAATTTGATATCAGTATGGATGAACGGAGTTAGTTAACCAACTTTGAAAGAGGGATGATTGTTGGTGCCCGACAGCGGTTACTCTATTGCGGAGGCGCTACAGAAATT
The DNA here is from genome assembly GCF_048544385.1 of Mastigoproctus giganteus. Lineage (NCBI taxonomy): Eukaryota > Metazoa > Arthropoda > Arachnida > Uropygi > Thelyphonidae > Mastigoproctus > Mastigoproctus giganteus. The sequence continues at coordinate 51,932,489 of NC_143580.1, read as the reverse complement.
GCACTGTCCCAGTTCGAGAGTGTCGGAAATACACCATTTCTGGAATAACATCTCATTGTAGACAGCGCTGTGGGTGGAGAAAGGTGGTGGATGAACATTGACATCCATCTGATATTGTTCTGGTTTTGTTTGGTTTAATATTTTTAATAAAGTTCTTATTTCTTCATACACTTGTATATTAGTTATATCAATGGACTGCTCTTCGTGGACTCATGTTATTAGCAGAGTACCACAAGGTTTCGGAAACAGTGGGCCCAACACTAGAGTTCCACAGTGTTGGGCCCACTGTTGTTTTGTATATTTATCAATGATATTGATGAAGATATACCAGGCTTAGTGTCGAAGTTTGCAGATGATACAAAGGTTGGTAGGATTGTTAATGACAGTAATGGCAGTGTGCTACTGCAACAGGATCTAGAAAATTTGGGCAGATGGGCTGAGAAGTGGCAACTGAAGTTTAACATTGAGAAATGCAAAGTACTGCATATGGGTAGAAGTAACAGAGAAATGTACCGATTCTGTGGTATTACACTTAGGGTGGTAGAAAATGAAAAAGACCTGGGAGTAATTGTGCAGTCAGATATGAATTTTCTGAGCAATGAAAACAGGCTGCAAGAACAGGTCATGGTCTTTTGCCAATGATATACAGGAATTTTGCTAGCAGGGAAAAGGAGGTTATTATCATTTTGTAAAAGGCAATGGTGAGGACATGCCTTGAGTACTGCGTACAGGTCTGGAGGCCTCATTTTAGGAAGGATGCAGATTTCCTTGAGTGTGTACAGAGAAGGGCAACAAGATTAGTGAGGGGAATGAAGGGATCCTCTTACCAAGAGAAGCTTAAGTTCTGCAAATTGCAGTGGCTGGAGACTAGGCACCTGCAAGGTGATCTGATTGAGGTGTATAAGGCTTTGAATTCTGATGGGATTTTTCCACTTGCTCAGATTACGAACCTAAGGGGTCATAAATTCAAATTGAGGAAAGACAGATGTAGAATGAATGTGCGGAAATTTGCCTTTAGCTAGTGGGTGGTCAATTGCTGGAACCAACTTCCATCTGTCGTTGTGGAAGTTGATAGCTTAAATAAATTCACGGAGGAAATTGACAAATATATAGAGCGAATGATTGTGTGAAAAAAAATTTTTTTTTTTCGCTGATGCTACATAGGCTCATACGCTTGCTTATCGCATGCCACTATTTCTATTACTATTACTATACATTGTGCTGCCACTTTATTAGGTATACCTACCTAGTAGCGTTTTGAGCCTCCTTTAGTCTTCAAAACGAAAAAAAAAAAAATCAAATTATTATTTAAGGGTTCCCGTAATTCATTTTATTAACCCGTATTTGTGTCTGTAAATTGCGTGTATTCTATGGTCGATTTGCTTGTTTTTCTGGACGAAAAACCCCCAGTTTCTCGGGAAGAAAACCTTGCTATCTACGGCTGAGACCGACTAACTCAGCCACGGAGTAAAAAAGCCCATTAAAGTTCCTCGCGTCATCAACGGGATTCGAACCCATAGTAGTAGTGGTGGCATGTGATGCAAGAAAGCAAGTGTACGAACTTATGCAGTATCAGCCAAAAAAAAAAAAAAAAAATCACACCATTCCCTCCAAATGCCTGTCCAGTTCCTCCTTAAATTTATTCAACCTATCAACTTCCACAACGACAGATGGAAGTTTGTTCCAGCAATTAACCACACGCTGGCTAAAGGCAAATTTCCGCACATCTATTCTACATCTGTCTTTTCTTAATTTGAATTTATGCCCCCTTAGGTTTGTAATCTGAACAAGTGGAAGGATCGCATCAGAATTCAGCGTGCTCAATCCATTCAAGGCCTTATACATCTCAATCAGATTACCGCGCAGGTGCCTAGTCTCCAGTCACTGCAATTTGCAGAACTTAAGCCTCTCTTGGTAAGAGGATCCCTTCATTCCCCTCACTAATCTTGTTGTCCTTCTCTGTACACGTTCAAGGAAATCTACATCCTTCCTAAAATAAGACCTCCAGACCTGTACGCAGTACTCAAGGCCTGGCCTAACCATTGCCTTTTACAAAGTGATAATAACCTCCTTTTCCCTTCTAGCAAAATTGCTGTATATCATTGGCAAAAGACCATGATCTGCTCTTGCAGCCTGTCTTCATTGCTCAGAAAACTTCATATCTGACTGCAAAATTACTCACAGGTCTTTTTCATTTTCTACCACCTTAAGTGTAGTACCACACAGTTCGTATGTTTCTCTGGGGTTACTTCTACCCATATGCAGTATTTTGCATTTGTCAAGGTTAAACTTCAGTTGCCACTTCTCAGTCCATCTGCCCCAATTATCTAGATCCTGCTGCCGTAGCACACTGCCATTACTGTCATTAACAACCCTACCAACCTTTGTATCATCTGCAAACTTCGACGCTGATCCTGATATACCTTCATCAATATCATTGATAAATATACAAAACAACAGTGGACCCAACACCGAACCCTTTGGGATTCCACTAATAACATTAGTCCACGAAGAGCAGCACCCATTGATTACCACCCCCTGTCTTCTCCCACTCAACCATCTTTTTATCCATTGTAGCAATTTACCCTTAATACCATTCTTCTCCAATTTGTACAATAGTCTTCCATGCACAACAGTGTCAAAAGATTTCCTTAAATCCAAATATATGATATCAAAATTATTTTTTGCATCCAGTTCCTTTGTAAGCACATCATAATATCCTATAAAATTTGTCAGACAAGGCTCTCCCTTAACAAATCCATGCTGTGTCTGAATTATTGCTGCAGTCTTGTCTAGATGATCCTGCAATGCATCTTTAACCAGTGACTCCATTATTTTACCCAGAACAGAAGTTAAACTAACTGGTCTCTAATTACTCGTGTCACCCTTCGATCCTTCTTTGTGAATTGGGTATACATTTGCACATCTCCAGTCCGTGGGGACCTCCCCTGAGTCCAAGAATGCTCTCATAATTATGGCTAAGGGTTTGCTTAGCTGCTTTGCCGCTTCCTTTAATATAATTGAATAGATCCCATCCACCCCAGGTGCCTTTCTTATGTTTAACTTCAACAATTTCTCCTACACTTTGCTCTCAGTTATTACAAATCAGGGTTGGGTAATTGGCAGGGTTGTTAAGGACACTACTGATACTATGCTGCTGCAACAGGATCTGGAAAGGTTGAGCAGATGGGCTGAGAGGTGGCAAATGAAGTTTAACATTGACAAATATAAAGTACTACATATGGGAAACAGTAACCCCAGATCAACGTATCAACTCTGTGGTACTACGCTGACAGTGGTAGAGAATGAAAAGGACCTGGGGGTAATTGTGCAGGCAGATATGAAGTTCTCTGAGCAGTGCAGACGAGCTGCAAGAGTAGCTCATGGTGTCTTGTCAATGATATACAGGAATTTTTCTAGCAGGGACAGGGATGTGATTATTCCCTTGTATAAGGCATTGGTTAGGCCACACCTTGAGTACTGTATACAGGTCTGGAGGCCTCATTTCAAGAAGGATGTAGAGCTGCTGGAACGAGTACAGAGAAGGGCAACAAGATTAGTGAATGGAACAAAGGGTTGCTCTTACGAAGAAAGGCTTAAGTTTTGCAAATTACAGAGCCTGGAGACTAGGCATCGGCGAGGTGATCTAATAGAGGTGTATAAGGCTTTGAATGGCTTGAGCATGCTCAATGCCGATGGGATTCTTCCTCTTGCTCAGAATAATCACCTGAGAGGGCATAAATTCAAATTGAGGAAGGACGGATGTCGGATAGATGTGCGGAAATTTGCCTTTAGCCAGCGGGCAGTTGGTTTGTGGAATAGACTCCCATCGCTTGTTGTTGAAGTTGATAGCCTAAACAAATTTAAGGCTCAGCTGGACAGGTATTTCGAACGAACGGAGGGGTGAAATGGGAGTAGTGGTTGTTTTTTTGTTTTTTATTTATTTATTTTTTATTTATTTTTTTTATTTTTTGGCTGATGCTGAATAAGCTTGCTTTCTTGCATCATATGCCTCTACTAATGCTAATGCTAATGCTAAATCATTAAGCACCCTGCTACAATTTGATAACCTTCTGGCATTTTCAAACCTTAATAACTCCTCATGTGTGAATGTAGCTGCAAAATGCTGATTCAGTTTGTTTGCTATCTGAGCAGGATCATCAACAGTCGAACCATCGATATCAAGTGGACCAATCAGATTCATCCTTGAATCTGATTGGTCCACTTGATATCGATGTCCTTGAATTGCTGTTTTTCTTAGCATCTTTTGCCAAAGATTTCTCGTAATCTGCTTTCGCCTGCCTAACCTCCTTTGTGACCTGATTACAATCATATCTGCTCTACGGCAGATATAGCTTATATCTGCCGACTTCTGAGTCGCTTGATAATTTATATGCATCCCATGCATTTTTCTTCTCTGTCACCGGTCTCATTAGTTCATTTGATAACCATTTAGGCCTAAACCTTGAACAATATTTCTTAATAGGTATGAAACTTTTAATGGCATCCACGATTAATTCCTTGACTGTTTCCTACTTAGAATTTACTGTTGGTAACACCGTCAGTTGATCCCACTGAACAGAATTTAAAAACTGTCTGAGACCGCTCGTAGCCGTCAAAACAGTCTGAATTCGTCTAGGCATGGATTGAACAAGATGCTGAAAACGTTGTGCAAGAATGGAGTTTCATGCAGACACGAGTGTGTCACGCAGTTCCTTGAGATTCGACAGAGGTGTAGAGCTGCAGCGAACAGCCCTTTTCTGCTCATCCCAAAGATGTTCAATAGGATTGGGATCCGCGGACTGAGCGGCCACTGCAGTAAAGAAAAGTCATTTTCATGTTCCTGGAACCATTCCATAGTCATTCAGGCTTTGTGCACCGGTGCATTATCCTTCTGGAAGTAACTATTTGACTGAGGATAAACTATCCACATGAACGGATGCACTTGGTCAGCAACGATGTTTAGGTACGATGTGGCATTCAAACATGTATCAATGGAACCAACGTGTGCCAAGAAAACATTCCCCACATCATAACACTGCCTTCACCACCTTACACCGTAGTCGTCAGACATGACGGGTGCACGGATTCATGTTGTTTTCGCCAAATTTTGAGCCTTCCATCAACATGATGCACCAGGAACTTCGACTTGTCAGACCAAGCAACTGTTTTCCTATCCTCGATAGTCCAGTGCTGGTGTTATTGTGCCCACAGGAGGCGTGCTCTCTTGTTCTTCATTGATAACAAAGGTACGCGATATGGCCGTCGGCTGTTGTAGCCCATTCGCGACAAAGTGCGACCAGTGGTCCGTTGCGATATTTTGTTCTGCGCACCAAGGTTGTATTCTGACGTGATGTGCATCATTGTGTCCGTCTGTTTGCTTGCATAATTTTAGCCATCCTCCTCTGACCTCTCTCATCAACAAGCAATTTTCTTCCACAGGAGTACCATTGAAAGGATGTTTTTTGTTCGTTGCACCATTCTCGATACATCCTTGAAACTGTGGTGGGTTAAAAGTTCAGAAAAACCCCGTTTCAAAGATACTTTGTACAGCATGTCTTTCACCTACTACCGTGCCACTTCGAAGTTCGTTAGATCACTCCTTTTCCCCATTCTTGCTACGGTTTGTACGCTTAACTGATATTAGAAAGGTTGTTCTACTGCATTTATATCCACAACTGTGGTCATGTGGCTTGCAACGTTGTGGGACAAACCATTTGTGTGCACAGCAAGGGTGTACCTAATGAAGTGGCAACACAGTGTATATCGCCACTGTCTAGAAACCTATACAATTTATATGAATACAGTACTAAGTTTTAAACTCTGTCGAACAGCAATTCTGATATCTGATAGTATGATTTACACATACATTTAATGAAAATAACGGAGTTCGAGAGAAAATTGAAGGAAGTGTCAGTAATTTCATTTTTGGCGAATTGAAAAATACGTTTTTCTTACTTGTTCATGGGCACTGTATAGTAAGATGTGCTTGGGTAACATATCTTACTTCTCTGTGCCTGGGTCCATAGGAGTCGCCTTTTAAGCCATTGGTAATGAGGATACGAAATGACTTCATCGTCTTCATATGGTGAAATGCAAGTTGTTTGAATAAAAATAATGAAGTTTAATTTTTTATAATATATATATATAAAAAATCATTTACTTTAGTTATTAATTGTGTCCTTGGAAAGTCCATTAAATTTATTTTACTTCGTGATGGCCGCCATCCTTTCGCAGTATAGTACCACAGGATTTTGTGAGTATTGTCAAAAGTTACTCGTCATGTTTGTAATTTTAGTAATCATAGCCTTTTCTTCGTTGTTATACTTGAGTTCTTTCACTGAGTATTTGAATTTGTGCTAGAAGTCATAGTATCTCCGTATCCCGGGCTTTTTATAAATACTCCTGCATTCTCTTATAGTATACTTTTTTATGTTTTGATGGAATCATCTCATGCTTTATTTAGTAGTTTAATTTGTATCTGTCACGGATTTTCTCAGGAGTCAGTGAATGGTCTTTGGGATATGCAAATATGTTATAGTTATTTTTTTGTATTTTACAAACTTTAGTTAAATCCTGTGGAATATTCTATTTCCGTAAGTTGCTAAAAAAAAAAAAATCAGCTCACTAATAAAAAAATAAAAAAGACTGATTCCCAGTGAGGTTAAAACAAGTTTCCTCACTTCGTACTTCTTAAAAAAAAAAAAAAAAAAAAAACAAGGAAACCTGAATTAGCAAAAGCTTTTCTGTACTTAGCTTACAACAAACCTAGTTTGTTACATAATGAACATCACCTTGGTTAGTTACTGCATGCAGTTTCTCAGTAAGCTGAGTATAAACCTTGTGTTTGAAACACACAAGGGGACATACATTGAAACAGGTAAAAGGTGGCTGGAATAGATTAGTGGAAATTTGCCCAGAGTTTTCTTCAAAGGAAGATGTAGGGAAATTATTGGAAGGAATTGGCAAATGAAGTTTTATTATTATTATTTTGGGCATTATTAATAATAATAATAGCCGTATTAAGTGCAAGAAAACCAGCGGTGTTTTTGCTGCACTGGCCAAATGTGTGTTGTATAAGCCTTGCTTCTTTCTTTATATTGCTAATACTAAAAGGATTTTATAGATTGGCGAATCAAAAAATAATCTGTCCTAACCCAACGAGCAGCATGCTTAATGGGAAAAGAAGATAAAACTTATTAAAAGATACAAAGAAAAAAAAAAAAGTATATCTAACATGGTTAGGAAAGGTTGAATATTGTCAAAATATTGTGTGTGGTGATTTTCCATTAAATTTTTTTCTCCCACTCTTATACCATGTGAGTTTTTTTGTTACTTTATTTAGCCTATTGGCTAAAATGTACCATATAATTAGGTAACATTTTGGAAACCTTTCCGAAACCCATCATCAGACCGTATGAGAGGGGGGGGTTCAAAAAAAGATTTGTATTCACTCAGAAGTAGTGATAGAAGGTTGAAACAAACACCGTGTATTACACTTTTTCAACATGATCACAAGACAAAATGATACACTTTTGCTACTTCTCAGGCCATTCTTGTATAAGTCCTCTGCCTTTCAATCCACGATTCTGTAGCAGAAATCACCTTATCAGCAGCAGCAAAGTGTTTTCCATGAAGAAAGGGCTTCGGGGCAGGGAAAGAAGAAATATGAGGGCACAAAGTCAGGGGAATAAGCAGGATGTGTGCAATATTTCAAATACATACAGTGTATTTGAAAAAAAACCTTCATCACTTACGAATTTTACAAATGTGCTTTGCACTGCATTGTGGGTTGCAGAAATGTTTGAAATGCATTTGTTAGATGGGATATATATCTCTGTTAGGCGCATTATAGCCCCAGCAGCTTATGCGCCATTAAACCTCCATAACACACACACACACATATATCTCTGTGAATGAAATCCAATAAAAAGACTCCACATAAATATCTTCCCAAGGGTAAAATGTGTAATTAATGGAAATATGAGAAATCATGACAACCAAGCATACATTTTATTGCATTTACATGTACAAACTGAAATGACAAGTTAACATAATAGTATTATGTACTGTAAATGTACATAATAATGTACTGTATGGAGACCGCACCTAAAGAAAGACATCGAGCTTCTTGAAAGAGTGCAAAGAAGGGTAACTCGCCTGGTGAGATCAGCAAAAGGGTGTCCTTATGAAGAAAGACTTCGAATATGTGGGTTGCAGAGTTTGGAAACTAGACACCTTAGAGGAGATTTGATTGAGGTGTTTATGGCTCTGAGAGGCATCAATAAAATGAATGAGGACAAAATTTTCAAGATTATAAATGATGCTAGAACTAGGGGACAAATTCAAGTTATGGGGGGGAAATGTTTAGATTGGACTGCAGGAAGTTTTATTTTAGCCAGCGAGTTATAAATTACTGGAATAAGTTGCCTTCATGGGTGGTAGAGGCCGACAGTTTGGGGAAATTCAAAGGTCATCGGGATAGTATTTTCGGGTAAGGGAAGCGCATAGGACGATAGGTTTAATTTCCTTTTTTTTTTTTTTTTTTTTAATTATTATTATTTAGTTATTTATTTATTTTATTTTATTTTTTTTATCATTGTTTTGTTCTGATTTTTTTTTTTTTTGGCTGGTGCAGCATAAGCCATAGGCTTTCTTTCACCATGTGGCCAATACTAATACTAAATCAGTAAAATAATTCCTCAATATTTTGTTGTTCCTCCTTGAGCTGCAATTACAACGATTGGGCAACGATCTGGCATAGAGTTAATCAATTTCTGGATATATGGTTACCCAATTTCATGGTACCACACCCTTACAATGCTCTTCTGTAGCTGAATCTTACTTGTTGGCTTCTTCTGAGCAATTTTAGACAACATTATGTACCAGCAGTTTTCAAGAGGGTTCAAATCTGTACTGTTACCGGGCCACCCAACACTGTAATGCCAGCATTTCTGAGGTATGACTGCACCTTAAGTGAGAAAAATGAGAGAAAACATTGGTGTATGTATGTTTTAAGCTTTGTGAGACAAGAAGACTAACTCGTCATTAAATCTAAATAGCATAAAACTTACTAATTTTGCTGTGTAGCAACAAAAATGTAGTTTTGGACATCTGTGTGGTGATCCCTAATAACGGGTTTCAGGCACTCCTCCAAGATAGCAGGTTTCTGCATTCATCATTCCGTTCCGTAAATAAACTTAATTCACCCCACCCCTTTGCTTGTTATGCATCCCCAGCTCATCTGACCGGTGGGGAACTTTGCAGTCAGGAAGATATGCCTCCGATTTTCGTCTTCTGACATGTCGCTTCCCATCCGAGACATACAGGTTGAATTTCGATTCGTCAGAAAACACAGCAGGGTCCCATTGCCCTTTTTTTCCATTAAACATGTTATTTGGTTTTTAGGAGTTACTAATGCCACATATGGCATTAGTAACTAATGCCATATATGGTGGCCATTCCCTGACCTTTCTGCATCCTCCGTATTTGGTGGTCACAGGCTCGAACCCCGGTCTAATCAAGGAGTGTGTGCTATGCACTGCTGCTCCTGCCCACCTGGTTACGGAGACTCCCTATTAAACACACATTTTAGCACAAGCAACTCACTTCCTCCTCATTTGTTGGGTCAACAAAAGCTTCTTCTTGGTTCATATGCAGACCACATTCCAAAAGCTGTCTTTGGATAGTTCTTGCACTTGTTTCAACACCACAGGCCATCTCAAATTCCAGTTTTAGATCAGGAGCACTAGCATGGCGATTACAAAGGCATAGTCATTTCAAGTATCTTGGGAAGGCATAGTCACTCTCTTGGGAAGGCCTGAGCCAGGTCTTCTCTTCACATCACTGGTTTCATGCTTTAATTTCAGCAAACGGGATACTGTTGACTGGTGGCAGCCAATTTTATCAGCGATAGCATGCATAGAAAGCCCTTCATGGGATAGAGCAACAGCTATACTTTTTTTTTCTTGGTGTCAACTGAAATTATGAAACCATGCTTACACCTCCTTAAAACAGGATACTAGTGAGCATGTATACCCTTCCAACTCCGTATTTATAGAAATGGCTGATGCAATATCTTGCAATTACTGTCTGATGCAATACCTTTGCTTTGTGACAAACAAAATGACTAATCAAAGAATATCTTATACGTTTCCACTACAAATGTTACTTTTTTTACGGTGGTGCAGTTTTTTTTGTCAGCAATTGTATATTAGTGGGCACACCTCAATGCAACATGTGAGGAAGGAATGTGCAGGGGTATTATTGTGAGAAGGTGCACACCTTTTGAAAGCTTCTTCCAACCCTTTTTTCATTTATGCATTACACTTAGGAGGTTTGAATAATACTTCACATCACAGTACAGCCATTTTGAAGGTAATCTGTTAGTGTTACATCATGCTAATCCCATAAAACTGATAGCATCACTTTGCTAGCATGCTAGCACTTGGTTGTACCTTTGCCTTTTTGGGGGGTGGTTATGCCACATGCTTCCATTATTTTGACATTTGTTTAGTTTCAGGATCGTAGTGATGGATCCAAGTTTCATCCATGGTGACTAGCCATTTAAAAACCAGGAGGTTTTTTGTATGCAGGAACTCGACTTGCGCAAATTCGACTTTACGTAAGTTTTTGCCATCCGGTGCAAACTGAAAAAAATATGGAAATGTTTTGCCTTTGTGGGGATATATGGAGGTATTGTGAAAATATTGTAATGTGAACCCAATAACACGTTTTTTTTTATGATTCGTTCAGAGTCTTTGGAAGTCGAAAATTTCGCTATATTACTAAGCTATTTATCTCTCTAAAAGGTAATTTTATAATGGAAATTGCACTACCCTTTCATCGTTATCATATGTTCTCGTTATAAGAATCAATTTTGAACGCCTTTGTGATATTTTTCTAAAGCATATTTCTGAAGGTCACGACCAAAGAACAAAAACAATTTCACTTTCCGGTTTATTGGGCTTTTCTGTTAGCGCAATCTATTATAAACGGGTAGTAAACTCGATCTTATTGCATTTGCGATAGTACCGATAACTCGAATTCTGTGGGTTTTTACGTTACAGTATTATAAGTGAAATGAGTTCCCCTTCACAGAAACCTTCAATCATATAAAAAAACAAATTTTCAGAAACTTCTCTTCATTCCTATTTATGTATTACAATGATGAAGGCTTTGTTTGTTTGTTTTTTGGTTTTTAGGAGCATTAGCAACTAAGGCCATATTGCTCCGGGAATATGTGGTGGGCATTCCCTGACCTTTCCGCATCCTCCGTATTTTCTGGTGACGGGCTCGAACCCCGGTCTAATCAGGAAGCGTGTGCTATGCACTGCTGCTCCTTCCCACCTGGCTACGGAGGCACCCAATGATGAAGGGAAAGGGACCAATGGAAAGTGCAAGTGCTGGCAGTGCCAGGAAATGAAACAAAATTGATTTAGAAATGAAGGTGAAAATGATTAAGAAGTATGAAGTAGGACAAAGTTTGTCATCTATTGCAAGGGAATTAGGTCTCGCTGCTTCAACAGCGAATACTATTTTAAAGGACAGTGCCTGCATAAAAGAACATGGCAAAGGATCAACACACTTAAGATCAACAATTGGTCACAAAACAGCATCCAGGTGCTATATCAAAGATGGAAAAGCTATTAATAATATGGACGGAAAATTAGATTTAGAAGCAAGTGTACCCGAGTCCAATGACCATTCAAGTAAAAGCAAGAAGTATTTTTGAAGATATTAAGGATAAGTATGGCAAACCCCAACCCAAGTTCGTGGCAAGCAACCGGTTATTTAATAGGTTCAAGCATCGTGATGGTTTCCAAAACATTAAAGTATACTGTGAAGTAGCCAGTGCCGATTCTGCAGCTGCAGAGAAATTTTGTAATGTGTTGGAAAAAATTGATGAAGGTGGCTATTCAATGTAGCAAATTTTTAAAGTTGACAAGACTACTCTGTGTTGGAAAAAAATGCCGGATGGAACATACATTGCCAAAGAGGAAAAGACAATGCCAGGTTTCAAGGCTTCAAAAGATAGGGCTACGCTCTAGCTTGGGGCTAATGCAGTGGGAGATTACATATTAATACCACTGCTTGTGTACCATTCTGGAAATCCTCGTGCATTTAAGGGCATCAATAAAGCCACCCTACCTATGCATTTCTGATCAAACCAGAGAGCATGGATAACAATATTTCTCTTTCAGGATTGGTTTAAATGCTGCTTTATTCCCGAGGTTGAAAAATATTGTAAAGATAATGACTTTCCTTTCAAGATTTTGCTTCTATTAGGTAATGCTCCTGGACATCCTACACATCTAGATGATTTCAATTCGAACGTGAGAGTCATATTTCTACCGCCAAACGTGACTTCACTCATCCAACTTATGGATTGGGGTGTTATTTTGAATTTAAAAGCATACTATTTACACACAACATTTGCTCAGGCATTGTCTGCAGTAGAAGGTGAGAAAAATTTTACATTAAGAGACTTTTGGAAATCTTACAATATATACCAAGCCATCTTAAACATTAATAAGGCCGGGAGGAAATTACTAAAAGTTGTTTAAATGGCGCATGGAAGAAAATATCCTCACAGCACGCAAAACGCTTTGCAGGATTTGAAAGAGACGAATCATATGAAGAGGTTACAGATAAAATTGTAAAGGTTGCAGAGCTAATTCAGTTGGAGGTTGATGCCAAAGACAATGAGGAGTTAATAGAGGAAGAAGAGCAGGAATTATCTAACGAACAACTTATTGACTTTCAGGCAGCGATAGTGAAAGAAGAAAATGCTGACGAAGCTTAAGATGAACCAAATGAGGAGCCGAGACGCTTCATCACTAGAGAGATAGCACTGGCATTTTGTGAAATTGTATTGTCAATGGCAAGGTTTGAGAAGATGGATCCTGACAGTGAACGATTCTTAAAAGTTAACAGAGGGCGAATGATATGCTTGCTTGCTACAAAGAAATCTACGATGAAAATAAAAAAGCCACCGTCCAGTCATCCATTAATATGTTCTTTCATAAGGTTGAGTGGCCGACCCCTTCTAAACTTCCACAGCAGTGTACTTATCAGCTGAAGATGTCAATTTTGGCAATGATGCTTGAGAGGTAAAACTTACTGACGTTATGCCTGTCTACCTCCTTTTTTGTAATTTATAATTTTGAAATTTTTTTAAATTGCACACTTTTGCAATTTTTCCTGTGCATAGATAAAAAGTTGAATAAATACAATAAATAATAAATCTATTTACAAGTTCGTCGAACATTTCTTTTTTCTTTCAATCAATTCATCGAGCACAGTTGCGAGTGCTGCAAATAGCATGGGGGAAATTCCGACTTACGTAGTGTTAAGCGGAACACAACCCTTACGTTAATGGGGTGTGGTTGTATCTTCTGGCAAGGGGTCAGAATTTTAGGAATCTATCTAGCAGACACTACTCATATGCAACTGTTGATGGATGTTCTCCACAGACCCTACACTAATTTTGGAGTTCTGTAGCTCGTTCTTTGATGCGAATATGGCAGTCTTCGAGGATTTATATCCCAATTTTTGCAACTCTTTTGTTATAGCAGTTGCTGAGTATCCTGGGATTTCATCATCATGCAGTAAGGTCCTTCCACATTTGAATTGTTTATACAGTAAAATTTCAGAATACGGTAACCCTGAGTAGTGGCCAACGAACAGTTGAAATGAATGACATAGTAGCTCCTTCCCTCCTGTCACTGGTCACATGACAAGTCACAAAAAATTATGGTAAAAAATATCACGTAACACAACTAAACAAAAAACCGTTACAATAACAAACAAAAAAAACAAAACAAAAATCAATAACCAAATAAAAATCAGTTCGTAGGCCATGCACACTGGCTAGCAATCACATCATTCCCTTTAACAGAACCAATCATATCCTCCAGTTCGACTGTTCGTTTGCCACGCAGAGGGGTACCGTATACTGAATTTCAGCCATTTATACCAATGTGCAACAACATTCTAATCCAGGCAGTCTTCTCCATAAATAGTGACCACTTCTTCGTGGATTGTTTTGGGTGTTTCCCCTTGCAGAAAGAGGAACTGAATCACTGTATTCCATTTAATCTACTGTGACACTTCACTTCATTTAGCACTGCAAATTTTTAAAAATTATATTGTGAGATCAAAAACAAAATTTGTGTGGTTGCTAAAGAGATTTCAAGGTTTCAAACAAAAAACTTCATCTTTCTATCACAACTATTTCTGGGTGAATACAAATCTTTTTTTTTTACCTTCCTCTCATACTTGGCTGTACTGTTAATAGCCTCCTGCTTGCCGAATGTCTTTCTCCTATATTCAACGATGTATGTCATTGTTATACGTTTGTACACCAATGTACAACAAATGTTACACATGATGTATATCATTGTATGACTTATATACAAAGACATACATTCACATATCTTTCTATAAAAAAGATATAAAGGAGAATTATAAATATAGTTATGTAATATCCATACTTCAACCGATGTGTCTAGTTGAAATGTAATTATGGATATAAGCATTTTTTTAAGAAAAAATTGTACATGAGAGGAATTTGTGGATTACTTTGAATTTTTAGCTTGCATGTTACTACAAGGATTAAAACTGTAAAATGATTGGTTGTGCACATCACAGAACTAAATGTTATTCTGTGTTTCTTACATCTCAGGCTTATATTTTTCAGGTTTGAATCTTCTTAATGACACAAGGAATTGACCAGAAAGAGTCATCTGATTTGTCCATCTCAAGCAGAGGTGTAAGGCTTTTCCCGAGCTTTTCTCCAAACAATCAGCTGTGAAGTTTGTGTACTCAGGTTTCAATAAATTTAAAAAAGTTTAAATTTATTGATGCTACAAGTACCTATACTTGAAGAACTGAATTACCATAGTACTAACAGCCAAATATCTGAGATAGGTTTAATCCAGTTTGTTATTAAACAGTGAAAACAGTTATAAATTTTTTTCTATTATAAAAATAAAAAAAAGTACACATTAAAAATTATAACATGTGAAAACTTTTTAACTCTCCATTCACTGTTGTACAGGTAAACCTCGTATAACACGGTATTTGGGTTCCTATAAAATGTCATGTTGTGAGAAACTGTGTTATATGAGACTAAGAAAAAGTACAAAAAGGATGGTTACATTCCAAGAGCTAACAAAAATACACCATTCTAGATTTCGTGTATCTTCTACTCTCTTTAAAAAATCAGTAATTTGGGTTTGTTTGCTTTTGCTTGGTAAATCTTTGTTATAAATCTTATCTTGATAAATCGTATGGAACTAAGCATTTTTGAAGCTCCCTTTTGAACTTTGGGCTCCTTTCATTCAAAAAATATTCTAATTGCTAGACTAACTTTATGCCTTCCTCCCGTATCCTTTTTAGTGTAAAATTTGGAAGTTTAGAATTTTCATCTGTGCTATCATCCTCTGAATTGATTTGGTTTTACCTCTGATGCCATTTGTACAAAACCGCTTCACCAGCCCCTTTTTCTACCAGTAATACTTGAGTCTTCAGTAATAATATAATTTTTTATTTTTTTAGGAGGCCATGTTGACTAAGGCCATGTTGCTCTGCATATATTGTCTATAAATTGCGTGTGTTCTGTAGTCAATTTTCTGTTTTGCTGGATGAAAAACCCGAGTTTCCAGGAGAAAAAATTATGCTACCTTTGCCCGAGCCTGACTAACTCAGCCATGTGAAAAAGTCCTATCGAATTCAGGTCTTTTCCACCCAGTGTGGGGCCGACCGGGCTAGCTGGGTGGGTAAAGTACCTGCCTGGCAACCCAAAGGTTGTGGGTTCGAATCCTGCCTCGGGCTTGGATCAAAGTACTGCAAAAACCTTGGGAGGTGCATTATGGCCACAGAAGCCGATGCGCCAACAACTACAAAAAAAAAAAAAAAAAAAAAAACCAGTGTGGGGAGAAGGGCGATCTATCAACTGTGCCCACGAGGGCTTCAGTAGTCATATCAAAACCTTCCCCTCCTACTGACGTAGCAGCACCAATTCTGTTTTCTGCCGATGCGATCATATTTCCTGAATGAACTGACTCTGGCCATACATTTTTCCACACGCATTTAACGTTGGCGGCTTTATTTCTTTCAGGGATAAAGCTATGATTCTGATACAGTTCACAATTGAGAAATGTTTCCGTGCCTCCATTACTTCAGTAGATTCGGAATCAATTTTTTCCAAAATCCATTGTAACGATTTTCTGATGTAATGAGTTTTAAAGGTGGATATAATACCTTGAACTAATGGCTGAATGAAAGAAGTTGTATTAACTCAGTACAACTGTGGTGGTAGGAACATAACTTTAACGTTTGGATGACTTAAATCTTTTGGATGTTCTGTCGTGTTATCCAAAACTTTGAAATCTAGATTTTTCCACAAGTTCAACAAGCATGAGTTCAATAGCATAGAATGTAACACGGGGATTTGCCAACAAAATAAAATACAGGGATTTGTCAATATTTTTTATTTTTTTTTTTGACTAGCAAGTCAACAGTGGGGATTCAAAAAGAGTGGAAATGTTGAAAAATTACATTCAGCATAATAGCACGGCTTTCCCTGCACAAAACTCAAAAATACCCTGTTATGCGAGGTTTACCGAAATTCTCTAACCGTGTTATATAAATACCGTGTTGTGTGAGGATTGCCACAATTTATCAATTGTGTTAGAACAAAACCATGTTGTAGAAGGGCCGTGTTATGTGGGGGGGGTGCCTTTTTTTTTTTTTTTTTTTATAGTGCTTTAGTACCATGTGTGAGTCAAAGGCTGGAGAAGACAAGATATGTATTGACATTTTGGAGTTTGAATTTTTGGGAAATACATATGAAGGAAGATTGTTCTGAATAACAGATAAGAAGGGAAAAATGAAAAAGAGGGGAAAAGTTAGTTTGTAAGTTTGAAGTTGGACAGTGAATGGATGTTAACTAGTTGATGCAGGTGCATAAACAACTAGTTTGGAAGAGAATGGGGGAATTCAAGGTGTCAATTTAGAAGAACAGTGCTTGTAGAAATATCTATAAAAAGGCATGCAGTAGAAACTGAATGTGACAAATAATAGTGATTTGTAAGAGAGGAGTCATCAGTTACCCTGATTTCCCATTTTTGGATAGAGTCTAGGAGCAAAAGAGGGGGGGGGGAAGAACATCCCAGGTGTAGGTAACAATATTGTGTGATGGAATGTATTAGTAATGGCCATGTTGTGCAAGGAAGCCTAAGGCCTATGCTGCACCATCCAAAATAAAAAAGAGTAAAATAATAATAATAAAATAAAATAAATAAAAGAAAACAAAATACACAACCTATGCATTTCCCTTCTCCCATAGGTAACTATTCAGCTGACCTTTGAATTTGCCCAAACCGTCAGCCTCAACCACCCATGTATGTAACTTATTCCAGTAATTTATAACTCGATGGCTAAAATAAAACTTCCTGAAATCCAGTCTAAACAACTCGCCTGTAACTTGAACGCCTGTTCTAGAATCATTTATAACCATGAAAATTTTGTCCTCATTCATTTTACTTTTGCCTTCAGAGCCTTAAACACCTCAATCAAGTCTCCTCTAAGGTACCCAGTTTCCAAGCTGTGCAGTCAGGAGCTGTTTAGAGAAGTAAACTAAGAATAAAAAGGAAAACTCAGTTTTTTTGGATGCAGAGAAAGCAATATTTGTAATGTGTTTATGCCAAGAGAGATTAGAAATCAGGATAATGACTGCACAAATAATAATTCCATCTCAGATGAGACAGAGTTATATATGTAGGATAAGACTTCTCAAGCTGGAAGGTGAAATATAATGTACCATAATTGGTAAAACTATGGATTGAATTTCCATTGAATGGAAGAAAGTAATTAATATGCAGAAGGAAAATAGTGGTAGAAAGAAAATAACCTTTGAAAGAAAGTAATTAATATATAGTAGATAAAGAGTGGTAGAAGGAAAAGAACCTTTGGGAGTATCTGCATTAGCTAAGAAGTTGGAAGAGAGGGGCCTTCTGCTGTAACCGTGAGTGATCTGACAAACTGTTACCTATCTAATTTAAAAAAAAAAATAGAGGTTAAACTATAAAATGGAATCTTTAGAAGATCTTTATGCCAAACATTAGCAAAGCTTTAGAAATATCAAGAGAAACTGCTTTAGTTTCACTGAACTTTTTGATTGAATTTGTTCATTAATGAGCAGCACAAGTCAAGATATCACCAGTGTATCAATTCATGGAATCCATAATAGCGATCTTTTATCAAATGAAAGTTTCGAGAGAAAGAGAGAGAGAGCAAACATGAGTTGCCAGTTGGCGGATTTCTCCATTACTTTGGGAAGAACAGAGATAATGAATGGGACGATAATTGGAAGGACGAATTTTGTCACCCCTTTTTTTGGAACTACCTGAATATGAGCAAATTTCCATGCAGAAGGAAAAACACCAGTGGAATAAGAAAGTATAAAAAATGGTACAAAATAGGAAGATAGGGTTTGAGAACAAGTAAGGAATTGTTATCAGGAGTTGGAGCTTTCTTGAAATCAGGATTGTTCGGAATTCTTTTAATATCCTTCTGTCAAAAGACCATGGGCTAGTGAAATGTGTTCAGTATGTCAGGAGGTAATTCACCAAAATCATCAATGTAGGAGTTATAAGAAAAGCTGGATGCTGAGTCAGCTTTATCTTTAGTTGACTATACAAAATAACCACAAAGTTGTAACAGCGAGGAAAGAATACAAAGGGTACTAGGAAAGTTTTGCAATACAGCTTTATTTATTTAATTTTTTCAAAGTAATTTCCTCTACATTCAATACACCTCTCCATCCTCCGAAACCAATCTTTAAACCAGTTCTGCCAAGTTTCACTAGGGAGCAAAGCACGCTCGTTGTCCCAAGCCCGTAGAAGGTCCTCATCACTGGAAAACCGCCTCCCTTTTAGCTTCATTTTCACATGCGGGAACAGTGCAAAGTCGCAGGGAGCAAGGTCTGAACTGTAGGGAGGGTGCTCGAGAAGTTTCAGTCCTGTCGTGGTCAAATATTCGGTGCAGGCTTTGGCGCGGTGAGCTGGAGCATTATAGTGATGGAGGTACCAGGTGTCCATTCTTGACTTTGGCCGCAGGTTCTTCATAGATCCAATGACTTTAGGCAGGCATTATTCAGTATACCACTTAGCTGTGACTGTCTTCTGCGTGTCCAAAACGACACGTTCCACAATTCCACTCGATTTGAAAAATACAGCTATCATTTTCTTCTTTACAGATCGGGATTTTCTGACAATTACGGGTGTGTCGTCATCATCAAAGACCCAAACTTTGTTTTGAGCCTTGGTCGGCAGATCGTAATAGTACAGCCAAGTCTCGTCACCTGTCACGATGTTGTTCACATACCGAGATTGTCCCTTATCAAACTTTTTTAACATCTCCTGGCACCAAATCACACGTCGTGTCATCTGCTCTTCAGTCAGTTGATGTGGCACCCAGAGAGAACAAAGTTTCTTCACGTGCAAATGATCTTGCAGAATCGAACGAATTGCTGGTGCATTTAGGCCCAACGTATCTTCTATCTGTTGGTAGGTCACTCGCCTGTTTTCGTCAAGCATTTTACTCACGGCTGTAACGTTTTCCTCCATAACTGACGTTCGTGGCCTTCCCGGCCTCTCAGAATCCTCCAGAGTGAAATTCCCCCTTTGGAATTCTCTATACCACCTGAATATCGTTGTACGATGTGGACAATCATCATCTAGTGCAAGAGTCATTTCTTCTAAGCACTGGTCTGTGGTTAAACCACGCACGAAATTATACCGCAAAACTGTCCTTATCTCATTTCGTGACCACGATGCCATCGCAAGCACTTTACACTCTCACTACTAATGAATAACTGAGCCCATCGACTTGGCGCGGCGGCTACTATGCAGGAATGAACATGTCTCAACATGCAGCAACAAGCAGCTTCCTGTGATTCATTGTTGCGTCATATTGCAAAACTTTCCTAGTACCCTTTGTAGATGGACAGTTGTAGCCAATAACTTTGGTCACAAACAAGAATGTTCAACTATCATTTGGATTAGAAGCAATTTCTACTTTTAGTCTGTTTAAAATGGAGTCTGGATTGATAAGTAACTGTTTTACAACTGTTTCAAGCTTTAGTAGAAGCAAACAAATGGAGTTGAAGCTTCGGATACAAGCCCATTGTAATAAGCTGCATTCTTATCTCGAGTAGCCTTAAAACTTTTATTGGAAATCCAAGGTTTAGATGAAGGGTTTGTTTTAGGGTGGAATAAGGAATAAAGGTTTTTATCTCTACAAGAATAATTTCCCTTTCATGATCTGAAAAGACATTGGGATTGAGGGGTTTAAAACAGTAATCCAAACAATTAAAAGAGGAAACAGAAATGGCCCCATTTCACATTTTTGTAATGCCAAAGTGTGTGGGGGGAGGGAGGGAGAGAGAGAGAGAGAGAGAGACCATCACCAAGTTATGATCTGAGGTACCAAAAGAACCATAAACATGACTGTATTAACAATTAACTGTGTACTTTGACACAGTTAATTGTCAATAAGGAGTTAAAGAAAAGATCAAGAATGCTGGGTCTGTATTTAGGATTGTCTGTTATTCTGGTGATAGGAATAATACAATCTTTACTAGTTACCAATAATTTAATTACATCATAAACTTATTTAATGATTTTAAAACCCCCATCTGGGGTCCATATGACTAAAAATTTGAAGCCAGGTGGAGTTGTGAATATTAAAATCACCACGGAAAGTTAGATTGGAGAAATTAGTTTCAAAGAAAGGAAATCAAACAGTTCTGAGTTAAGAGAGAGTGATAGAGGCAGAATTAATTTGACAGAATTGGGTAAAGTGTTAAACTAGAGCAGTGGTGTCCAACCTATTTTTATTATTTTTAATTGTATAAAAATAATTTTTATACAGCCCACGTGGAAAGTGAACTGAAACTAGCAATTTAAATTTTGTAAATTATCAACCAAAATTTTCTCATTAAATGTTAAGTTTTGTTCAGTAAATGTTATTATGTATTGTACTTAATAAAGTTTTTGAATATTTTCAATTTTAGGTGTATCATTATATTTATTTTTTCACCTTAACATTGAAAAGCAATGATCCTTTTCAGGTTTTATATTTTCTAAAGTGAGCATTTAAAAGCAAAAGTAAGGTATTTTTTTAGAAAAAAAAGTAAGTCATATTTTTATAATTTAATGAAATCTAAAATATAAATCACTAACATAGATTTGTTGCACATAAAATTGTTGGGAATTTGCATTTTTATATATAGCCTGAAAATGAAAAACGGTAACACGAAAGTAGAAACTTCCTTTTACATGTAACAAAATATGGAATATGTAACACACTAATTTTTGTCGAATCACTTAGTGCAACCCACAAAACAAATCTACTTTTGAATATGGCCCCTGTACGGAAAAAAGTTGGACACCACTGAGCTAGAGGATATCAAAAAAAAAGGAGACTGCAGATTGGGAAATTAGCATTAGCATTAGTAGAGGCATATGATGCAAGAAAGCAAGCTTATTCAGCATCAGCCAAAAAAAAAAAAAAAAAAAAACACACGCCACTCCCATTTCACCCCTCCGTTCATTCGAAATACCTGTCCAGTTGAGCTTTAAATTTGTTTAGGCTATCAACTTCAACAACAAGTGATGGAAGTCGGTTCCACTGACCAACCACCCGCTGGCCAAAGGCAAATTTCCTCACATCTATCCGACATCCGTCCTTCCTCAATTTGAATTTATGCCCTCTGAGGTGATTATTCTGAGCAAGATGAAGAATCCCATTGGCATTGAGCATGCTCAAACCATTCAAAGCCTTATACACCTCTATCAGATCACCTCGCTGGTGCCTAGTCTCCAGACTGTAATTTGCAAAACTTAAGCCTTTCTTCGTAAGAGCAACCCTTTGTTCCATTCACTAATCTTGTTGCCCTTCTCTGTACCCGTTCCAGCAGCTCTACATCCTTCTTGAAATGAGGCCTCCAGACCTGTATACAGTACTCAAGATGTGGCCTAACCATTGCCTTATACAAGGGAATAATCACCTCCTTATCCCTGCTAGAAAAATTCCTGTATATCATTGACAATACACCATGAGCTACTCTTGCAGCTCGTCTGCACTGCTCAGAGAACTTCGTATCTGCCTGCACAATTACCCCCAGGTCCTTTTCATTCTCCACCACTGTCAGTGTAGTACCGCAGAGTTGATACGTTGCTCTGGGGTTACTGTGACAAAGAATATCATAGCAGACATGCCCAAATACCACCACCTGAAATGAGTTGCAGTTGAAGCAACTGATTACTGATATTCCATCAGGAAAAGCAAGTAGGGCAAGTAGGATGCTTCCCAGATTGTAGATCAAAATGTACAATCATTCTAATTGGCAGTGCATTGTCTTAAATTTCTGCTCCCTCTCAGATGATCCTTAATTGGCCCAAACAAGTGATAAATTATAGACTAAGTCTGATTTCACTAAGTTGCCAGTGCCCCTATTATGAAAGTTACAATGTCCATCTTCTAAATTTAGCCAAATCTGAAGAATTACCACTAATAACCCTCTGTCTCCAGCCTTTCAGCCGCAGTTCTTGGCATTAAGATTGGTTAAGATTCTTCTAATGTTCTATTATAAGAACCATTTGGTGGAATGTGTTGGATATGTAGTGATCCATTTAGATCAATGTAAGAGTTAAAGTAGGCTAATAAGACTACACCGCTTGACAAAATTAACAGAACAAAATGTTTTTCGTGAATACTGTATTGTAAACAGCATCACCAAAGGTGAATATTTGATATAATAGGCATCCTGGCATGCAAATTCTGAGTATCCAATCGAAATCTATCTACCACCTTACAGAGCTGCACATTATGCAAAATATTTATGCCTATAAAAACACAGGTTGCAAACTTCATTCCTGTTTTTTGGCTTGCTCAGTGGGATATCCACATCTCCAGCATTCGTGATGGCAAATCATTGTTGTTTAGAGATGGTGGGCCGTTGGAGACTTGAAGCTGGTCAGTTGCAGGCGGCACATTGGCTTAATGCGTCACGCAGTGTCATATTGGCACTATAGAAGTAGTTTCAGGAGACGAGAACCATTACAAGAAGAGTGGACCAAGGTCACCTGAGGGCTACATCAACTAGAACAGACCACTATCTGGCTCTAACTCAAACTCCTCGACGTGGGCACCTGTACATGGTGAGGGGACCTCCCAGTGACGCTGCTGGACTTCCAGACTAGCATCACTGGGATCAAATACCCACAGCCCAGGTTCCAGGCTTACATCAATGGAATCCGGCGTGTTTGCCGTGCGCTGCGACCCGTGGAAATTCGGAAAGGGGGATCCTGGTGGTTGAGGGGCCCAGCTTCAATACACCACTTTGGCCCCTGCTTCAACAAGACGGGTGGTCCTGGAAGGCCTGGCTAGGATCAATCGGCTAGTAGGCTCGCCTGCGAGGGTCAACCGTGTCAATGCCACGCCCCTACCCTCATGGTCCGAGGGACAGGATTCAGGCTGGCGGCGGTGCGGGTATAGTGTCTGGGTAGCCCTGGCGTCCCACTCCCGAGCGCATTTATTGCATGCCGGGTAGTGGGCGTCCCTTTGGGCTCCGTGGTGGGTGGGGAGCCCGGGCACTGAACCATATAAAAATCTCTATGAATCCTGATAAACTAAATTCTTCAGGGTCCCCAACCTGGTCCCTATCTGAAACTTTAGAAAAAGATACTGATAGCATTATTGCTAAAAAGAGGCAGCGAACCGAATTACCATCAGGACCAGTCCCAAGGTTCTTAATCATGCATTCCACCAATGAGACACCGATTGGTAAAATGTCGCCCTTTTTTATTCAAAAAGGGTTAGATGGGTTAGCAGGTTCTCCCAAATCAGTTAAGAGGCTCTGTTCTGGAGATCTCTTAATTGAAACTAAAAATGACAGGCAATCTGAACATCTACTCCGAACAACATCAATCGGAGGAATACCTATAACAGTGACACCACACAGAACACTCAATTCATCGAGAGGTGTCATTTCGGAGTGGGACCTTCTCGATGTAATCGAGGAGGAAATCTGCTCCGAATTAAAACCCCAGGGAGTTATTGCTGTCAAGAGAATTACTGCGCGAAGGGATGGAAAAATTGTTAAAACCAGGAGCGTTATCCTGACTTTTAACTCTCCTAAACCTCCTGACGAGATTAAAGCTGGATACATAAACTGTTCAGTGCGTCCATACGTTCCGAACCCTTTACGGTGTTTTAAATGCCAGAAGTATGGACATTCTCAAATGGCCTGCCGTGGAGTCCTTGCATGCGCTCGATGCGGTGCAAAGGACCACGAAACAACAGCATGTTCAGCCGCAAAACCCACCTGTATTAACTGTGAAGGCGAACACCCGGCCTACTCACGAGCATGCCAGAGGTGGAAAGAAGAAAAAGAAATTCAACGGCTGAAGGCAGAGCTAAATATATCATACCAGGAGGCAAGGAAATTGGTCAAACCCCTGAATATCAACAAACCTACCTACGCCCAGAAGGTAGCAGGGAGATGTTCCGTCGGAACTCAGACGGACACGACCATTCCTCCGAAGGAGTCTTTCACTCCCATCGCGCGGTATCTCTTAAGTTCTCAAAAACCTGCACCAAAGGACCAATCAGCTGCCACTCCTATATCGGTACCTCCTAATGCTCCACAAGTAACAAAGGTAATTATGAAAGAAAAGAATAAGAAAGGGGAAGTCCCCCCTAGTACCCAAGAAAAGATGGATGTCGAGCAGAAGGAGGTACCCGAAGATTCAGTCTTGGAACTCTTTGCGGAGGAGGAAATGGACACGGGACAGCGTCCATTCTTCCCCAAAAAAGACAAATCCAAGACTGATAAAAGTAAGCCCTCAGCACCTCGGAAGCCGCCTGATGGACCCACCAAGCCAAAATAATGGCTTAATTCCTACAATGGAATTGTCGTGGATTCCGGCGAAATATTGATGACATCAAGGCCCTCCTGCAAAAGCACAAGCCAGTTTGCTTTTGCTTGCAGGAGACATATCTAAAGGCAAATGATGATCCCACCATGCACAACATCACAGTTTTTCGAAAGGATAGAATTGCGGATGGCTCTGTACATGGGGGAGTGGCTATCCTTGTGGGTAACCAGACCCCAGTGCAGCCCCTGCTAATTACAACTAGCATAGAAGCTGTCGCAATTCGCCTTATGGTGGGATTTTTATTAACCGTCTGCTCTGTCTATTTGCCACCTGGGACTGACATCTCCCAGGAAGACCTTGATGATCTTCTAATGCAGCTGCCTCCCCCTTTCTTACTTCTCGGGGATTTTAATGGACATAACACCCTGTGGGGTAGTGCTAACATCAATGGAAGGGGACGAGACATAGAGCGTATGCTAAATGACAATGACCTTTCCCTTCTAAATACTGGAACAAATACCTTCTTTCACATGCCTACTCGTACTTTTTCTGCCATTGATCTCTCTATCTGCTCCCCTTCTCTACTCCCTTCACTCACTTGGGAAGTGGAGGAGAATCCATACGGAAGTGATCACTTCCCTGTGATAACCTTGTTACACAGTGGGAGACCATATCTTCCTTTTAGGTTACCACAGTGAAAGTTTGATCACGGTGACTGGAATGCCTTCCAACATCAGGCAAATTTCGACCTCAGTACAGTCAGTCGGGAGCCGATCAATGATGCAGTAAAGTACATCACAGAAATCATCGTCCAAGCAGCTGCTAATGCGGTCCCAAAAACATCAGCCCAGTTTCCACCATTTCCCAAACCTTGGTGGAATTCACAATGCACAGCAGCAAAAAAGGCTCAAAACAAAGTGTGGGGGATATTTCGCCGATATCCTACCACGAACAACCTTATAGCCTTCAAACGTGCACGAGCCAAAGCACGCTTCATCCGTCGTCAGAGTCAAAAGGAATCGTGGATCCGTTTTACATCATCTATTAACGAGTCTACCAACTCTAAGGTAGTCTGGGATAAAATCCGGAAAATGAAGGGGAAATATACATCCCACCCTTCTTCAATCCTAGATTATAATGGATGCGCTATTGCAGATCGAACTGCAATAGCCAATGCTCTTGGGGAAACATTCTCTAACATCTCCGCAACATCCTCGTACTCCCCAGAGTTCCTGGTCCTGAAACATAAACTGGAAAAACAAGCACTTAATTTTAAGTCCAAGGGCCTCTATCTCTACAACGGGACGTTCACTATAGAGGAACTGAAAAGAGCCCTCACTCTTTCCAAAGCAAGTGCTGTTGGACCAGATGGCATCCATTATGAAATGATTAAACATCTTTCACCAAAATCTATGGATTGTCTGCTCCTTCTGTATAACAGAATCTTTATTGAAGGGCAGTTTCCGGACTCCTGGCGAAAGGCAATCGTTCTTGCCTTTCCTAAGCCAGGAAAGGATCCAAAAGTCACCACCAATTATCGTCCTATTGCTCTGACTAGCTGTCTGTGCAAAATCCTGGAGAGAATGGTTAATTCTCGTTTAATATGGTATCTTGAAACAAATGACCTTCTCTCCAACATCCAGTGCGGCTTCCGAAGGAACCGGTCCACTTTGGACCATCTTATTAGATTGGAAGCATCCATCCGGGATGCTTTCCTAAAACGCGAACACTTGGTGTCGGTGTTCTTTGACATGGAGAAAGCGTATGACACAACTTGGAGATTTGGCATTTTAAAAGATTTACATAGCCTAGGCCTAAGAGGGCATCTGCCCTTTTTTATTCAAAACTTTTTAGCCAATCGATCATTCCAAGTTCGTGTGGGATCCTCACTCTCTCGCTCCTTTAGCCAAGAGGAGGGAGTACCACAAGGATCAGTATTAAGTGTCACGCTTTTTGCCATCAAAATAAATT
This sequence comes from Mastigoproctus giganteus, assembly GCF_048544385.1. Classification (NCBI taxonomy): domain Eukaryota; kingdom Metazoa; phylum Arthropoda; class Arachnida; order Uropygi; family Thelyphonidae; genus Mastigoproctus; species Mastigoproctus giganteus. The sequence goes on along the minus strand of NC_143580.1, from coordinate 51,905,568 downwards.
CCATCACAGAACAACTTCCTCCAATTGTACACAGTTCCCTCTATGTTGATGACTTTAGCATTTTTTTCCAGTCGTACAACATGAGGGTTATTGAAAGACAACTGCAGAAAGCCATTGATAGTCTGAATTCCTGGGCATTTGCTAATGGCTTCAGGTTCTCGCCGGAGAAGACTGTTTGCGTACACTTTTGTCGCAAGCGTAATCTTCATCCTGAACCTGAATTAAGGCTTGGACAAAATGCTATTCCAGTAGCAGTGAACACAAAATTCTTGGGACTCATATTCGATAAAAAACTGACCTTTTTAGATCATATTCGTCAACTCTGCACAAAGTGCACACGTGGGCTTAATATTCTCCGCTTGCTTTCCTCTACATCTTGGGGAGCAGACCGATGGACCCTTCTTTGGCTTTACCGTGCACTTGTGCGATCCAAAATAGATTATGGGTCCCAGGTATATTCCTCAGCCAGAGACAGTGTCCTTCGATGGCTGGACCCCGTCCATCATCAGGCCCTACGTATTGCTACTGGAGCATATCGCACATCTCCTGTCCAGAGCTTATACGTCGAAGCAAACGAACCACCGTTATCGCTTTGACGTAAGCAGTTGTCTTTAAAGTATGCTTTAAAACTGAAATCCCTGCCAGACCATCTTACGTGGCCATTCGTTTTTGAGCCACGATGGGAAAATTTATACAATACTCGTAAGACTGCCAATCGTCCTTTTGGTATTCGTTTCCAAGAGCTACTCAAAGAACTTAATATCAAGGTAGACAAGGTTGCCCAAACATCAAAGCAACCCTTTCCACCCTGGCATGCGACTTATCGCTTAGAAACTGGGGAAAGTCGGACACTCCATCATGTGTCTACCTGCAGCTTCATTCAGCACACCGAACTGAATACTCCGACTTCGAGCCAGTCTACACAGACGGTTCGAAGTCAGAATCATATGTGGGATCTGCTGTTGTCTTTACAGACGGCACTATATCAGAGCAGATTCCCTCTGAATGCAGTATATTTACTGCAGAGCTGCACGCTGTAGAGTTAGCCTTGGATCACATTAGTAAATGCCAATACCAACGGTTCATTTTATATTCCTACTCTCTTAGCATGTTACAGGCTTTAATATCTGTGAGATATAATCCTCATCCAGTTCTGTCTAGCATTCAGCAGAAGATTCACGTTCTCCATGAACGCGAATATGATATCCGCTTCTGCTGGATTCCCAGCCACATTGGGATTAGGGGAAATGATTTGGCTGACGTCGCAGCCAAATCAGCAATTCCCAATAATAACCGCTGCCTGTTAGTCCCCTATACAGACTACAGGCAAATAGTACATCAAAAGATACATTCCCAATGGCAGGATTCGTGGAATAGACAGACTGCGAATAAATTATATCGTATAAAGCCTGTAATTGAAGTGTGGCAGTCTAGTCTGCGCAGGAATTGTAAGGAGGAAGTTGTTCTAGCTCGTCTCCGCATAGGACACAGTCATCTTACACATTCTTTTCTGCTGAGGGCAGATGACTGTCCTATGTGCGAGCAATGCGACACCATTTTATCCATTGAACATATTTTATGTGATTGTACCAGTTTTAGAAATGCTCGTTTTACCGCTTTTAATCATCTGACTGAGCCCCATACACTCAGTCAGATTTTATCCGACAATGACCATGTGTCTGCTATTTTTAGTTTTCTAAAATCAGTAAACCTTTTTACTAATATTTAAAAAAATCTTATTGTTATTTACTGATATTTGTCTTTTACAATTTATACTTTTTTTTACCCGGACTTAGCGACCTAATTCTTTAGGTCACTGAAAATTTTACTTTTTATAACAAGTTTTTGGTGCATTATAGCCTCAGTTGCTGATGCGCCAATAAAATCCTATCAACCAACCAACCATCTGGCTCTAACAACAAGACAGAAAGAACACTATGATGTCGTTGTTAACTGTCTCTTGAGGTAGCTGTGGCCGCAGATGAAAACATTTCCAACCGGACTGTGTTAAGAATGCTCAATTCAAGTGGACACTTTGAAAGGAAGTCGGTGGTTTGTATCCCATTTATTGCAAACCACTGCAGAGCTTGTCGAAATTGGTGCCATGAACATGCGATTTGGAGTCCTGATAAATGGGTACAGTTCTGTTCCCTGATGAGTCCTGTTTTAGCCTACAAACAGATTATAGACATTATTTCATCTGTAGACAACGAGGAACAGTACCATCCTTCCAACATTAGAGAAAGGGAAACTTACAGTGGAGGTGGAGTTCTCATGTGGGGCAGGATAATGATCAATGACCGCACCCCTCTTCATGTTTTTGATACTGGTACCATAACTGCTCAGATGTGCCAAGAATAGATCCTTGAACTCTGTGTTAAGAAGTTTTTGATACTGGTACAATAACTGCTCAGACATGCCGAGAACAGATCCTTGAACTCTGTGTTATGTGTGACTTTTTAGGTGTGTGGTTGGCCCAGATTTTATTTTCATGCAGGACAGTGCCACTGCACATAGAGCTCAAGTGGTGGAGGAATATCTTAAAACTTAAGATATCCAACAACTGCTGTGGCCAGCACGATCGCCAGACTGAAATTCGATCGAATGTGTGAGACGCTATTGGGCATCACATTGCAAACCGACAATCAACGTCATTTGGTGAACTAATGTCTGTGCTGGTGAAAGAATGGATTTGTTGCCACAGAATCTTATTGACACTCTTATATTGAGCATGGTTCACCGCTATCAGGCCTGTTTAGTCATTGGAGGGGATCATATACTGTACTGATGTCGTATGACCATATTTTCAAGCATCTTCTATTAACTTCTGTAAGGTGACCTTTTTTGGTAATTCTTATACAGCCCCCATAATTTCCCCTTATACCTGTCGAAAGTTTCTCATGGTCTCCTCATTTCATCATTATTCTGTGATACACCACCATACCAAATTTTGTCTTGTTTCATTGCAAGCTGCATGAATTACACCACATTTTCTACGTGTTCTGTTAATTTTGTTGAGCAGTGTACTTTAGCTAAGAATTAGTTTAGAAATGAAGGAATTACTACCTCTATGATGTCTTGCTAAGAATGCAACAGAGCTAGCAGATTGTAATATGTGTATGTAACAGTCGGTATGAATGCAGAAGTAGCAGCAAATAGCTTTGACCAGACTAAAAGGCTACAGTAGCTTTTCTACCCTTTGCCTGTTCTAAATAAAGTTGGGATTGGTTAATGACTTTTTTTTATAACTGCATGGTTACCAAATCTCTAGATTTATGACGAATTCACATTCTGAGAATTCGCCTTTTTTTTACTCAAGTTGATGCCCTTGTCTGTCTCACTTCATAATGTAGTTGGTAACAGATTATTTTGCAGTAACATAGTTTTGTCTGTCTTTTCTTTTTGCAAAGAAATAGGGAAAATCTTATTAAAATAGGAATTTTTTAAAAATTCTGTGAATTTTTTCTTATTTTTTTTTAATGAACATGGCCAAAATAAATACCTGAGAGTAATTTGCCATAATTGTTCAGTTTGCCCTTAAAAAAAAAAGTAAATTCTGCAGATTTTTGATTTCTAATGCAACATTGGTGATATTGCCCAGGAATGATTATTATTAGTAGTGGCATATGATGCAAAGCCTATAAAACATCAGCAAAAAAAAAACCCCTCCCACATCATGTGTCCATCCCCTCAATAATTTGGCCAGTTTCTTCCTTGAATTTATTCATACAACCCACTTATACAACAACAGATGGAATTTTGTTCTACCAATCAACCACTCACTGGCTGAAGGCAAACTCATGCACTCTCCTATCAGGATATTCTATGCTGCAACCATCCTTCTTCAACTTGAATTTATGCCCCCTTATCTGTATAGTCTGAGGAAGAAGAAGAATGCCGTCAGCATTGAGCTTGTGCAATCCATTCAAAGTCTTAAACACCTCAAACAAATTGCCTCACAGATGCCTGGTCTCCAGACACTGCAATTTGCATAACTGAAGCCTTTTTTGGTAAGGCCATCCTTTCATTCCCTTCACCAGTCTCATTGTCCTTCTCTGTACTCGTTCCATCAGATCTATAGCCTTCCTAAAGTGAAACCTCCCGACTTGTATTCAGTACTCAAGACGTGGCCTAACCATTGCCTTGTATGGTGGGATAATCACCTCCTTAACCCTCTGAGTAAAGTTCCTGTATATCATTGAGAAAGCCCCTTTTGCTGTCCTGGCAGCCTGTCTGCATTGCTCAGAGAACTACATGTCTGACTACACAATTACCTCAGGTCTTTTTAATTTTCCACTGTCCTGAGTAATGTACCACACAGTTGGTACATTAACCTGGAATTACCACTACTCATATACAGTAACTTGCATTTGTTAATGTTAAAATTCTACTGCCATTTCTCAGTCTATCTGCCTGATTTTTCTAGAACTTGTTGCAGTGGTTTAACTTGGTTACTGTCATTAACCACCCTGCTAACCTTTCCGTCATCTGCAAACAGACATTAGGCGCCTCCGTAGCCAGGTGGGAAGGAGCAGCAGTGCATAGCACACGCTTCTTGATTAGACCGGGGTTCGAGCCCATCACCACCAAATACGAAGGATGCGGAAAGGTCAGGGAATGACCACCGCATATTCCTGGAGCAATACGGCCTTAGTTGCTAATGCTCCTAAAAACCAAATAACAAACAAACACAAACAGACATTAAACCTATATATATTCTTATCGATGTCATTAACATAGAAAACAACAATGGGTCCAGCACTGAACCCTGGGGGGCTCCACTAATAACATTAATCCGTGAAGAGCAGTGTCCATAAATAACCACTCTGTCTTCTCCCACTCAACCATACCTTTATTCAGAGCAATATCTTGCCTTTAATGTCACACTGCTCCAATTTGAACAGCAGTCTTTTATGTGCAACAGTATCGAAACCTTTCCTGAAATCCAAGTATATGATATCAAAATTATTTTTGTATCCAGTTCCTTTGTTACTGCATCAGAGTATCCAATCAGATTGGTCAGACAAGATTGTCCCTTAACAAAACCATGCTGTGACTGCATTATAATTGCATTAATTTAAGCAGAGACTTCATTATTTTCCCTGGAACAGAAGTTAAGCTGATAGGTCTGTAATTACTCGTGTCACCTTTTGATCCCTCTTTGTGAGTTGTGGATACATTTGCAGATCCCCAGTCCATAGGGATCTCTCCTGAATCCAAAGATGCTCATAATTATGGCCAAGGCTTTACTTAAATCTTTTGTTGCCTTCCTTAACATAATTGGATAAATCCCATCCACCATAGGTGCCCTTTTTATATTACATTTCAATAATTTCGCTTACACTTTCCTCTTGGTTATCACAAAATCATTTAGCTCCCTGTTAGATTTTGATGAATTCTGGAATTCCCCTCCTAAAGAACTCCTTATACGTGAATAGAGATGCAAAATATCTATTTACTTTGTCAGCAACCTGAGCAGGATCATCAACAATTAAATCATTGACATCAATGGATCAATGTGATTCAACCCCTTTCCTTCTACTCTTAATATAAGTAAAGATATCCTTGCTTATTTTTCTTTGGGGCATTCTTTGTCAGAGACTTCTCATAATATGCATAAACTTGCCTAACCTCCTTTGTGCCTTGATTACAGACTAATTTATATCTAACATAGGCTTCTGTATTACCTGATAATTTATATTCATCCCATGCATTTTTATTCCATTCCTCAAATCTCATCAGTCACATCCATTTAGTCTCTCTATCCATTAAGGAATTTATTCATTTATCCATTAAGCCTAAAGCTGAAAGAGTATTTCTTAGTTTGTACCAAAAGCCCAGTAGCTTTTAGTAGTTATGATTACTTCCCTGAATGCTTCTCATTTAGAATTTGCTGTTGGTAACATCATCAGTTGATCCCACTGCACAGAATTTAAAAACTGTCTGAGACCATTGTACTCACCCTTATGAAAGCAAAAGCCTTTCCCTTTACCCTTGACAGTAGTTGTCTTTAATTAAAATTAATATTAGTACACTGTGGTCACTGCCACCCAGTGGGTCTTTTACCTGCAGATTCTTAATGCATGAAGAATCACTGATGATAACCAGATCAGGAGTATTGCTTCCTTTTGTTTCCTCTCAAACATGCTGCTGTCGAAACAGTCATCCAGTGAATCCACAGAAGCCTTGCTAGTATGTGCGTGACCAATTCACAAGTTCCAGTCAATATCTGGAAAGTTAAAATCCCCCATTTTGAGTCATTCTGACCCACTATTTCTCTGTTCAGTTGTTTGTTGTACTCATCAGAGTCATTAAGCCTATCACACACTCCTACAATCATTTTCTTTCCCAGTGCTTATATTACACCAAACTCACTCAACATTGAACTGGCAACCCATGTTAGCTGGGTGCACTGCTATAGGTTTTATGCATTTCTTAACTAACAGCATAACCCCTCCTCCCTTCTTATACTGTCTGCCCTTTCTGTACATGTGTACTTTCAAATTCTGTATTCCTTTTATCTCTGTGACACCACGTCTGTGATATCCCAACAATTATCTGCCTTTGATGTCTTGACCAAAATTTTGGATATGTCACTTTTTTTTATGAAATCCTAAGCACAAGAGGTTTTAGAATCTATAGTACTTAATACTGTGCATGTGTTGAAATTTGAAAAGATGAAAGAATATACTTTTTTTTTTTTTTTTATGAAAACCCCAAACACGAAAGGTATCAAAACCTATAGTACTTAGTACCGCGCATGGGTTGGAGGAGAAGTATGGGGGGGGAGATGCCGTAAACTTTGCTCTAGAGACTAAACATGGGTTTCACCACTTCAAGCCTCCAATAAGCAAAGTGGTGGTATTTCACCGGTTGATGAAAGTCATCTGCCACCTACTAACTTGTTGGCATTAGACTTGAATTTTTGTAAATTGTAATTTTCAGGAAATACATATGAATGAATACATGAGGAAGAAGAAAAGTGTTCTGTGAGTTTGAATTTGGACAGTAAAAGGATGTTGACTGGCTGCAGCCCATGTTCACACTGGTTTGGAAGGGAGAACAGGAATTGTGGAAGACAATTCAGAAGAACAGTGCCCATGGAATTATCTATAGAAAAGGCATGCAGCAGAAACAGAATGACTATGAGGCAGAGAGAGACTTTATTAGAGATTGGTCATTAATTAACCTAATTGCTCTCTTTTAAATGGAATCCAGAAGCCTGAGAGAGGTTTTATTGTTGTTCCCCAGATGTGGGAACAATATTCCACGGTAGGGCGAATTTGCAATTTGTATAGAGTGAACATTCTTTTGTAAAAAAAAAAGTAATGCCAAGAGCAAAAGAGAAAACCCAGTTTTTTAGATGCAGAGGAAGCAATATTTATAATGTGCTTATGCCAAGAGAGATTAGAAGTCAGGGTAATTCCCGATAGAGATTTATGATCTTGCACAGAAATGTCATCATAAGAGCAGAAGTGTCATCATGAGAGCAGAAAAATCTTTTTTGCGAGATATAAGACAGGACTGAATTTTAGGATTGAAATCAACTAAGTTATCTTTGCCTCACTGGAGAATTACCTGGAGATCAGCATTTAAGGAATTGGTAAGGAAGTGGATATTTAAGAAGTTGAATCCTTTGTGCAGGGCAATGTTTCTCAAACTGTAAAGTGGAATGCAATGTTCTATCATCAGCAAAACTATGGATTGGATTTCTGGTCAATGGAAAAAGGTCATTAATATACAAGAGGGAAAGAGCTGGAGAAAGAATGGAACCGTTGGGAATACTAGCATTAGTGGCGAAGTTAGACGACAGAAAGCCATCTACCATTACCCACAGTGAGAGGTCAGAGAGAAAACTGGATACCCACTTACAAAAAACAGTTGGCAAACCATAAGATGGAAGTTGTAGCTGAGTGGTTATCGCATGGGTGCATAAGTACACGTGCCTTGAGTGACCGGGGTTCAAGCCTGTGATTGCTGAATATGGTGCTGTTTGTTTTATTCTCTCTCTCTGTCTTGGGAACTCCACTGACCGTGTGGTTGTCCCAGAGTTTAATCAGAAAATTTAATTAATTTATTTAGGAGACCTTTATGTCAGACCCGATTAACGCTTTTGAAATGTCACGAGCAACTGCTTGAGTTTCACCAAACTTTTCCATTGAATTTGTCCATAGATGGGTAACGTAAGAAGGAATATCACCAGTGGATTGACACTGACAGAATCCATACTGGCGATTATTGATCAGATGGAAGGTTTCTAGATAGTAGTAGTAGTAATAGTGGCATGTGATACAAGAAAGCAAGTGTATGAGTTTATGCAGCATCAGCGAAAAAAAAAAAAAAAAAAAATTCAAACAACCATTCCCTCTAAATGTTTGTCCAGTACCTCCTTAAATTTATTTAACCTATCAACTTCCACAACGACAGATGGAAGTTTGTTCCGGCAATTAACCACCTGCTGGCTAAAGGCAAATTTCCGCACATCTATTCTACATCTGTCTTTCCTCAATCATCTATTCTACATCTGTCTTTCCTTTAAGGGCACAAAAGGTGATATAGTTGTACACGTTGGCACTAATGATATTAAGAGTAGGAGACCGGCAGAATTACTTAACAAGTACAGGTCACTGTTGAACAAAAGCTGAGAATTAGGGTTGAATTTGAAAGTGTCTGCAATTCTGCCCAGACACGATAGGAGGGAGTATATGATGAGAGCCTTGTCGATCAATTCAGCAATGGAAAGATTGTGCAAGGCTCAAGGGGTAGAATTTTTTTCAGCCAGGACTGTACTTGTTAACAGGAGAGATTGCTTCTACAGGGATGGGATACACTTAAATAGAAAGGGTGCAAGAACATTTGCTGATGCTATTGAGGCAGTGTTAGGTGGGTCGGAAAACTGCTAGCTTGGGGGGAGACAAAGACCAATAGATTGACAGTAGCCACTGGCAGAGGTGAAAGAGATTCTTGCACTGCTTCTATTAGAATCAGCAGAAGCCTGAAAAACAAGATGCATGATATTTCAGAGACTGCTGGGAGCCATTGCGGTACAAATAAACACATGGGTTGTGTTAGGGTAGCTAAGAATAGAAACAGGTGCAGGTATACTTGCGTGTACACCAATGCTAGGAGTTTAGTAAATAAATTTGATGAATTTGAGGTATTGCTCAAAACATCAAAAGCAGATATTGTTGGGATATCAGAGACGTGGTGTCACACAGATATAAGGATACAGAACTGGAATTTGGGGAGTACAACGTCTACAGAAAGGATAGGAAGGGGGGGGGAGGGGTTATGCTATTAGTTAAGAAACACATAAAAACCAAGGAAGTGAAGCCAGTCGACATCGCTGGACAGTGCAGTGTTGAGTCAGTTTGGTGTGACATAAGCATTAGGAGATCAAAATTGAGAGTAGGAGTGTGCTATAGGCCTAATGACTCTGATGAGTATAATAAGAAACTGTACCGGGAAATAGAGTGGGCCAGTAAATCAGAGAGTCTTATAATGGGGGATTTTAATTTCCAGATATTGACTGGAATTTGGGGGCTGGTCACGCACACACTAGCAGGGCTTTTGTGGATTTATTGGATGATTGTTTTCTACATCAGCATGTTCGGGAGGCAATGAACCACTAGGTGGCAGTGATCACAGTGTGCTGAAGTGGGATTTACTCGCCGACCGGGCTAGCCGAGTGGGTAAAAGTACCTGCCCGGCAACCCAAAGGTCGCGGGTTCGATTCCCGCCTTGGGCTTGGATCAAAGTACTGCAAAAACCTTGGGAGGAGCAATATGGCCACAGAAGCCGATGTGCCAACAACTACCAAATCAAAAAAAAAAAAGTGGGATTTACTCAAAGAGGTAACTACCATTAGGGGTAAAGGGAAGGGTTATTGCTTCCGTAAAGGCGACTACGATGGACTGAGACAGTATTTAAATTCTATACAGTGGGACCAACTGATGATGTTACCAACAGCAAATTCAAACTGGGAAGCATTCAAAGAACTTATCTTGGAAGCTACTAGGCTTTACATACCAACTAAGAAATATTGTTCAAGGTTTAGGCCAAAATGGATGTCAGATGAACTATTGAGGCATATGGCAGAGAAGAAAAATGCATGGGATACTTACAAATTAACACATGACACAGAAGCCTATGATAGATACAAGTTGATATGCAACCAAGGTTCAAAGGAGGTTAGGCAGGGGAAGGCAGATTACGAGAAATCCTTGGCAAGGGATGCAAAGAAAAACAGCAAAGAGTTCTTTACTTATGTAAACTCTAGAAGGAAGGGGATGAATCAGATTGGTCCACTTGATATTGATGGGTCAACTGTTGATGATCCTGCTCAGGTAGCTAACAAACTAAATGAATATTTTGCATCGAAATTCACACATGAGGAGTTATTCAGCGAGGGGAATGCCAGAGGTGTATTCAACTCTAGCAGTAAGCTACAGAATCTTGAAATAACTGGGAGTAAAGTGGAGGAGAAACTGTTGAAGATAAACACAAGAAAGGCACCCGGGGTGGATGAGATCTATCCAGTTATATTAAAGGAGGCAGCAAAGGAAGTAAGCAAACCCTTAGCCATAATTATGAGAGCTTCCTTGGACTCAGGGGAGGTACCCATAGACTGGAAATGTGCAAATGTGACCCCAATTCACAAAGGAGGATCAAAGGCTGACACAAGTAATTATAGACACAAGTAATTATATGTTGGGATATCAGAGACGTGGTGTCACACAGATATAAGTAATGCGGAACTGGAATTTGGGGAATACAATGTGTATAGAAAGGATAGACAGGACAGGAGGGGAGGAGGGGTTATGCTATTAATTAAGAAACACATAAAGTCCAAGGAAGTGAAGCCAGTCGACATCGATGGACAGGGCAGTGTCGAGTCAGTTTGGTGCGACATAAGCATAGGGAAATCAAAATTGAGAGTAGGAGTGTGCTATAGGCCTAATGACTCTGATGAGTATAATAAGATATTGTACAGGGAAATAGAGTGGGCCAGTAAATCTGAGAGTCTTATAATGGGGACTTTAATTTCCCAGATATTGACTGGAATTTGTGGGTTGGTCACTCGCACACTAGCAAGGCTTTTGTGGATTTATTGGATGATTGTTTTCTACATCAGCATGTTCGTGAGGCAACAAGAGGGAGCAATACTCTTGATCTGATTATCAGTAGTGATTCTTCATGCATTAAGAACCTGCAGATAAATGAACCACTAGGTGGCAGTGATCACAGTGTGTTGAAGTGGGATTTACTCAAGGAGGTAACTACCATCAGAGGTAAAGGGAAGGGTTTTTGTTTTCGTAAAGGCGACTATGATGGTCTGAGACAGTATTTAAATTCTATACAGTGGGACCAACTGATGATGTTACCAACAGCAAACTCAAAATGGGAAGCATTCAAGGAACTAATCTTGGAGGCTACCAGGCTTTACATACCAACTAAGAAATATTGTTCAAGGTTTAGGCCTAAATGGTTGTCAGATGAGCTAATGAGACATGTGGTGGAGAAGAAAAATGCATGGGATACATACAAATTAATGGGTGACATGGAAGCCTATGATAGATATAAGTTGGTCTGTAACCAAGTCACAAAGGAGATTAGGCAGGCAAAGGCAGACTATGAAAAATCCTTGGCAAAGGATGCAAAGAAAAACAGAAAAGAGTTTTTTACATACTTGAACTCGAAAAGGAAAGGGATGAATCAGATTGGTCCACTGGATATTGATGGTTCAACAGTTGAGGATCCTGCTCAGGTGGCTAACAATCTAAACGAGTATTTTGCATCTACATTCACGCATGAGGAGTTATTCAGGAAGGAGAATGATGTAGGTAAAGTAAACATTGGCAGTGAGCTGGATGATTTTGTAATAACTGAGAGGAAAGTGGAGGAGAGATTGTTGAGGATAAACATAAATAAGGCACCTGGGGTGGATGGGATCTATCCAGTTATATTAAAGGAGGCAGCAAAGGAAGTATGCAAACCCCTAGCCATAATTATGAGAGCTTCTTTGGACTCAGGGGAGGTGCCCATAGACTGGAGATGTGCAAATGTAACCCCAATTCACAAAGGAGGATCAAAGGCTGACACAAGTAATTATAGACCTGTTAGTTTAACTTCTGTTCCAGGTAAATTAATGGAGGCACTGGTTAAAGAAGCACTGCAGGATCATCTAGACAAGAATTCAGTTATAGCTCAGACGCAGCATGGTTTTGTTAAGGGCAGGTCTTGCCTGACCAATTTGATTGGATACTATGATGTAGTCACAAAAGAACTGGATGCAGGGAATAACTTTGATATTATATATTTGGATCTTAGAAAGGCTTTTGATACTGTTGCACATGGAAGACTGCTGCACAAATTGGAGCAGTGTGGCATTGGAGGCAAATTGCTGCTATGGATAAGGGGATGGTTGAGTGGCAGAAGACAGAGAGTGGTAATCAATGGACACTGCTCAACGTGGACTAATGTTATTAGTGGAGTTCCTCAAGGTTCAGTGTTGGGTCCGTTGTTGTTTTCGGTGTTTATGAATGATATTGATGATGGGATATCAAGTTTAATGTCCAAGTTTGCAGATGGTACAAAGGTTGGCAGGGTCGTTAAGGACAATACTGACGCTATGCTGCTGCAACAGGATCTGGAAAGGTTGAACAGATGGGCTGAGAGGTGGCAAATGAGGTTTAACATCGACAAATGTAAAGTGCTGCATATGGGAAACAGTAACCCCAGAGCAACGTATCAACTCTGCGGTACTACACTGACAGTGGTGGAGAATGAAAAGGACCTGGGGGTAATTGTGCAGGCAGATATGAAGTTCTCTGAGCAGTGCAGACGAGCTGCAAGAGTAGCGCATGGTGTCTTGTCAATGATATACAGGAATTTTTCTAGCAGGGATAAGGAGGTGATTATTCCCTTGTATAAGGCAATGGTAAGGCCACATCTTGAGTACTGTATACAGGTCTGGAGGCCTCATTTCAAGAAGGATGTAGAGCTGCTGGAACGGGTACAGAGAAGGGCAACAAGATTAGTAAATGGAACAAAGGGTTGCTCTTACGAAGAAAGGCTTAAGTTTTGCAAATTACAGAGTCTGGAGACTAGGCACCGGCGAGGTGATCTGATAGAGGTGTATAAGGCTTTGAATGGTTTGAGCATGCTCAATGCCAATGGGATTCTTCATCTTTCTCAGAATAATCACCTCAGAGGGCATAAATTCAAATTGAGGAAGGACGGATGTCGGATAGATGTGCGGAAATTTGCCTTTGGCCAGCGGGTGGTTGGTTGGTGGAACCGACTTCCATCACTTGTTGTTGAAGTTGATAGCCTAAACAAATTTAAAGCTCAACTGGACAGGTATTTCGAACAAACGGAGGGGTGAAATGGGAGTGGGTGTTTTTTTTTTTTTTTTTTTTTTTTTTTTGGCTGATGCTGAATAAGCTTGCTTTCTTGCATCATATGCCTCTGCTAATGCTAATGCTAATGCTAGACCTGTGAGCTTAACTTCTGTTCCAGGAAAATTAATGGAGGCACTGGTTAAAGAAGCACTGCAGGATCATTTAGACAAGACTTCAGTTATAGCTCGGACACAGCATGGTTTTGTTAAGGGGAAGTCTTGCCTGACCAATTTGATTGGCTACTATGATGCAGTCACAAAAGAACTGGATGCAGGGAATAGCTTTGATATTATATACTTGGATCTTGGAAAGGCTTTTGATACTGTTGGACATGGAAGACTGCTACACAAATTGGAGTGTGTGACATTGGAGGCAAATTGCTGCTATGGATAAAGGGGTGGTTGAGGGGGAGAAGACGGAGAGTGGTAATCAATGGACACTGCTCATCGTGGACTAATGTTATTAGTGGAGTCCCTCAGGGCTCAGTGTTGGGTCCATTATTGTTTTCTGTATTTATAAATGATATTGATGATGGTATATCAAGCTTAATGTACAAGTTTGCAGACGATACAAAGGTTACCAGGGTTGTCAAGGACACTACTGACACTATGCTGCTGCAACAGGATCTGGAAAGATTGAGCAGATGGGCTGAGAGGTGGCAGATGAAGTTTAACATTGACAAATGTAAAGTACTACACATGGGAAACAGCAATCCCAGAGCAACGTATCAACTCTGTGGTACTACACTGACAGTGGTAGAGAATGAAAGGGACTTGGGGGTGGTTGTGCAGGCAGATATGAAGTTCTCTGAGCAGTGCAGATGGGCTGCAAGAGTAGCTCATGGAGTATTGTCAATGATATACAGGAATTTTTCCAGCAGGGATAAGGAGGTGATTATTCCCTTGTATAAGGCAATGGTCAGGCCACACCTAGAGTTCTGTATACAGGTCTGGAGGCCTCATTTCAAGAAGGATGTAGAGCTGCTGGAACGAATACAGAGAAGGGCAACAGGATTAGTGAATGGAACAAAAAGGTGCTCTTACGAAGAAAGGCTAAAGTTTTGCAAATTACAGTGTCTAGAGACTAGGCATCAGCGAGGTGATCTGATAGAGGTGTATAAAGCTTTGAATGGTTTGAGCATGCTCAATGCTGATGGGATTCTTCCTCTAGCTCAGAATAATCACCTGAGAGGGCATAAATTCAAATTGAGGAAAGACGGATGTAGGATAGACATGCGGAAATTTGCCTTTAGCCAACGGGTGGTTGGTTGGTGGAACAGACTTCCATCCCTTGTGGTGGAGGTTGATAGCCTAAATAAGTTTAAGGCTCAGCTGGACAGGTATTTTGAACGAACAGAGGGGTGAAGTGGAAGTGGGTTTTTTTTTTTTTTTTTTTTTGGCTGATGCTGCATAAGCTTGTTTTCTTGCATCAAATGCCTCTACTAATGCTAATGCTAATTTGAATTTATGCCCCCTTAGGTTCGTAATCTGAACAAGTGGAAGAATCCCGTCAGAATTCAGCATGCTGAACCCATTCAAGGCCTTACACACCTCAATCAGATCACCTCGCAGGTGCCTAGTCTCCAGCCACTGCAATTTGCAGAACTTAAGCCTCTCTTGGTAAGAGGATCCCTTCATTCTCCTCACCAATCTTGTTGCCCTTCTCTGTACACGCTCAAGCAAATTTACATCCTTCCTAAAATGAGGCCTCCAGACCTGTATGCAGTACTCAAGGCATAGCCTGACCATTGCCTTATACAGAGGGACAATCACCACCTTTTCCCTGCTAGCAAAATTCCTTTATATGATTGACAAAATCTTGGCGCACTATAGCCTTAGTTGCTGATGCGCCATAAAAATCTTAATAACCAACCATTCATTGACAAAATCCCATGACCTGCGTTGGCACCTGTCTGCATTGCTCAGTAAACTTCATATCTGACTGCACAATTATTCCCAGGTCTTTTTCATTTTCTATCACCTTAAGTGTAGTACCACATAGTTGGCATGTTTCTCTGGGGTTACTTCTACCCATATGCAGTACTTTGCATTTGTCAATGTTAAACATCAGAGTTTAACATTGACAAAGTTTAAGAATTTGTGGTTAATTGATTTCTCTATTGCTTTAGAAAGGATAGAAGTAAATAGGATGGTAATTGGAAGGGAGGGATTTGTTACCCTTTTTAGGAATTGGCTGGTAATGAACAAATTTCCAAGCAGAAGGGAAAAACACCTTTGGAATAAGAAAGTGAAAAAAGTTGACACAGAATAGGAGTAAGCTCAGGAACACATGTTTTGAGAACAACTGGAGAAATACCATGAGGACCTGGGGCTTTCTTAGTATCAAGATTGTTCTGAATCCTTCTGGAGTATACTGGGAATGATAGGGGGTGGATTACCAAGATCATCAGTACATGAGTTAGAAGAAAAATAGGATGCTAGCAGGTCAGCTTTATCTTTGGCTGAAGTGGCATAGAACCATCTAGTTTTGACAGAAGTGGGAATAGAGCTGGGCAAAAGTTGTGGCCCATAGCTTTGGGAAGAGACCAGAATGCTAGGCTGCCATTTGGACAAGAAGCAAGTTTTCTACTCTTAGCCTGTTCAAAATCATGTTTGGACTGATTAATAATTGCTTTACAACCTTTGCAATCTTTGGTGTAGGCAGAAAATGAAACTGGAGATTTGGATACAAGCCAATTGTGATATTAAACATTCTTATCTTGAATAGCCTTAGCACATTTATTGTAAAACCAAGGTTTAGATAAAGGGTGAGATTTTAAGGTGGACTGTGGAATAAAGCATTTCACCCCTAGAAGAATATTTTCACTGACATGTTCTGAACAAATGTTGATATCAGAAGATTTGAAACAATTTGACCAAGGAAAAGAACTCTCATAGATCATCGCATTTTGTGTTCTTCTAATGCCAAACAACACGAGGTTGAGCATGGCCGCAAGATAAAGGCTCCATTGGAGAAGAGACCATCACCAAGTTGTGATCTGAGGTACCTAGTGGACTACTCATCTTGACCGTGTACTTAGAAGGGTTGTTTGTGAGAAAAAGATGAAGCATGTTAGCTGTGGTTAGGATTGTCTGGTATTCTGGTAGGTAAATGAACAGTCTGTGCAAGGTCATTAGTAATTGCAAAAGCCTCAGCATTTCGACCAGCTATGTCCGTTTGATTAGAAAATGGGAGCCAACTTGTGTTGTGAACATCAAGTTCGAAGAGAGGAAATTAAAAGAATTTCGAGTGATTAGTGGAGTTGGGAGAATGATAGAGGCAACAGATGAATTTGACAGAATGGTAGAGAGATTTTAAGAAAAGATCAAAAAGAGGAGATTCCAAATTATCTCTGACAGGGAATATCAGATCAGACATATGCACAAGTACCACCTTTGAAGCGAAAGGAACCATACGGCGAATAATTTGGGAGATTTAGATCTTTTTGCAGATAAGTTTGTTCTATTACTTTGACAATTCATGATGTATTTAGTAGCAGGGCCAGACTAAGGTATTCCCATGCCCCGGGCAGAAAGATTATTTTAGCACCCCTTTCCATATCCTAGAAATCTGCTTAAGGTTTTGTAAAGAAATCTTTCCCTTGCTGTTCAGCTTATGGCACCCTGGGTAGCTGCTCTATTAGCCACTGCCTTAATCCGGTATTGTTCGGTAGTAAGGAAAGTTGGGGGGGGGGGGGGCAAGCTGTATGAAGTAATGAAATTCTTGGATGTTGCGTACACTTGGCAAGAATACTGAGCTTCTTGACACAATGTGGCGTTAACAATGCCTCCGCATATACACTACTTGTACTCCCTCCATTTGCTATTTGGCAGAGTAGAGGCAGTGGGATTATACACTAGCTGATCCGGAAGTCTCCTGGTGAGTTGCCAGTAGTTTCAGTCTGGTGGGATATCTAGGAGTCAGCCTTTGAACACTGTTTTAGAGCTGCACCCTCGAAGTCTAAGGAAGATTTGATCTCACCAGGATGTCCATAATAACCTCAAAAGACATCGATCATACTGCATGATGAAAGAGATGGGGGTTGCTGGAGCTTTGCTCTGGAGTCTAAACATGGGTTCCACCACTTCAAGCATCCAATAAGCAAAGTGGTGGTATTGCACCAGTTGATGATAACCATCTACCATGCTAGTATTGCCTGGTAACACAGAGGGGTGCATTCCTCTGTGTGATGTGGATGCCACACTTTGACCCCTGCTTATGTTTGTTCACACCTGGATGGTCACCTCCAGAATACTAGATGCTGTATTTCAGGACTTGCACATGGGAGTTATACCCAGGATTACTAAAAGTCCCACCATCGTGAAGGTGCAAGCAGAGGATTTGGCTGTTGTAGACTGATCGGACCTGGAGTTAGCTCCACTTGATTTGTGTGACACCCAAATATCGTTTACATCAGCATTTTAGACTACCAGGTAGCAAGCCCAGCTTGACATACCTGAGAGAGACAGCCTCAAGGACCATGCAGCAAGAATATACATGGCTCCTTGACATAATGTCTCTCCTCCATTTCTTTTCTGAAAAGAAATGTTGCCATTATTTCAACTGTACTGTATAGTAGACATCAAAAAATGTTTTTTGCTAGAACAACAAAAAATAAATAACTGTGTATAATATATAAATGCTGAAATTCATTCTCATTTATTTTATTTAAAAAAATCTTACAAAGTACTTTATGCTACTTTACTCTCTTACTTTAAAAAGTCTTATGGTGTTTAAAAAAAATTGTAAGATCAGGTTTTAAATCTGTTGTCTTAAATCAGGATGCTCCTGTACTAAATGCGTTATATCTATTGTAAATGGTAATTATAAGAAGTTTTTATTTTCATTTAAATATCGTATACAGTGAAGTGTCATCCTTCTAATAATTTGTACCTGCTTATTAAGATTCTTCTCAACACATACAAGTATATCAACCAATTTTTAAATAAAGATTGTCTTCATACGTGGTTCACACTGATTTTTGTATTCCAACTTTTAGAAGCAGGAAATGTATAACTAGGCAACTTAAGTGGTGGCTTGTGTATATATCAGGTCAGTAGTTTATTTTTGGGATGTTAGCATTAATCCTTTTTAGAGTATTACATATCCACGAGTAATGTGGTTAGCTTCAGAACAGTTAACCCTTTTTACAGTATTACATATCCACGAGTAATGTGCTTAGCTTCAGAACGGTTAACCGTTTTTAGAGTATTATAGAGCATTAACCCTTTTTAGAGTATTACATATTCACGAGTAATGTGCTTAACTTCAGGGTGCGGTTGCTAGGGTGATTCCAAATAAAGAGTGTTATATCAACATGGGTGTGATTTTAAATGGTTGTGGAGCTATGGCTGTTTCAATTTTAAAAATTGCTGTAGTTTTCAAAGGTAAAACTTGATAAAAAATGAATAAAAATAAGCAGACATGTACCTAGTAAATGTTTATTCATACTAGTACATGTTTTCTTATTCTTATTCATTTCTTAAAATTATTTTTTAGCATTGAAAACTCCATAGCTATTTTTTTTTAAAGTTCAAACAACGAGAGCTTTACAATCGTTCAAAATAAGGACCCATGCTGATATAACACTAGTTTTCTTTACTCAGAATGACTTTAGAATACTAAAATACGATGATCTCAGATCTTCCAGTAAGGTTCTAGTATTGCTTCTCCAAATAATTGTAAACACAATAGATGGAAACATGAGAATAGGTTTTAAAATTGGAGATTATACCTGACAGCCATCAGTTTTGGCTTATGAAACGTGAAATTTCTGCAATTCAGATCCAGAAGTTGAGGAAATTGACATTAACAGATTTAGCAAAGAAAATAATGCCACTGTGCCGCTAAATATTTCTCTGACCCCCACTTCACCTCCATCTCAACAAAAGAAATGTTTATTAAAAGCTGGATTGTAAATTTCAAAGTGTTATGTAGGATTAACCCTGCACAACTTAAAATATAGGAGAGAGGAGCATATAAACTGTACTGAAAGAGGAATAATGATATCACTATCATTATGGCAGCTCTTTATAAAAGAGAAGGGCAGTGTTCCAATGGGAAGTGCCTTTGTTTCTCAAATATGAATTTTTAAATGTTATTTTATGTGGCGTAATTTTCCATTGCTTCACATAACATCATATTGAATTTAATTTTTTTTTTAATTTAAAGTTAGTCTAGCCAGGTTATTTATTTACTGCGCTTCATAAATATTACCATTAGTCATTAAGAAATAGTTGAAACAGTTTCAAAAGTACATGGTGCCAATTTTATTTTGAAGGAAATTCTGAAATTTTTTTTAGAAATTCCATTTTTAATTAATGTTGAGCACCAAGGAAACTACTGAGTGAAATTTATTAATTGTGCAAATTGTATATTTTTTTATCACATTTTCTAAATTTACTTTTATGCTTTTCTTGGTTTCACTTATTTATTATTTCATTATATATTCAACCTGAAAAAAGGAGAGTGCATGTTACTAAAGGTTATAATTAATACCTTTTTTTCTTTATCCTTACTTTTTAATAACCTTTAATACTATTTTTACTTTATTGCTTAAAATACTTTTTAATGAGTGTTATAAATGCTTAATTTTGGATACATGGCAGTAGCCCCAGACAACTTAGCATCCCCACCAATAAAATTGGAATCTTGCCAGAAAGAAGGCAGTAAAATAATGATAAAGAACCTTGTTGTTTTTGTGCTAATTTCTAACTACAGTGGAACATAGATCAGTTGTGTGCATTTGAACAGTGCATTTTAAACTGGACCTTTATTTTAAGCTGGGGATGGTTAAATGTTGCCTTGCTGTAAAGAGCAAACCAATAGATTCATTATCTATTTGTATTTAAAACTAATGTACCATGGATCCACAGTGTTGTGTGAAACTACTGTACCACCAGGTCTGACACCTGGGAGAGGGGAGGAGTTGAGATTTGGTAATCTGGTTTTAAAACTAGTGATGATAATGACTAGGAAGGCTAGCATGTATAAACAAAGTTTCCAAAAACTGAAAATGTCTGATACTGTGGTATATCTTTTGAAACTTAAATTTCGGGAATTTTTATAATAACATAATTTTTTTCCTTTGTAATATAACAGAATAAGTCTTATATGTTTTAACTAAACAACTACTTTTTTTTTTTATTATTTCTTTTAGAGTACTTTTTAGTTGAATACTTTTCTTTTGTATAAGTAGTTAAGGAAATAATAATATTTTTTTAATTCTGCAGTATTAAATTTCACTTTTTTATTATATGCATCCATTTTGCGCTTTAACAAAAAAAAATGCTGGGTATCTCTCTCAGGTGGCATGGTTAACGTTTATGTTTTTGAGAGCAAACATTAGTAGTTAAGGGTTAGATAAATAATGGATAGCAAACTTAACTTGGGTAAACAAAAGATGACAGACTGATCAACACTTATCAATAAATATGAAATAAAAGACTTTAGGGAATGGAAAAAATTGTCCATCATAATTGTTAAAGATCACATTGACATTGATGGATGGTGAACATTAATGCTAAACTTTACCTTAAGTGTTTCATACATACAAAAAAAAACCCATAATTAGTACAGCTCTTCCAACGTTTGATTTGTGTGCTGATATGATCCAGTGAAGTGTTATAACTTCAAATATTTAATACACTTATAGGTTTCATAAATAAATTTGGTAAATTGTGGACTTAAGTTTGGCAACTAGCTGACTTTCTGTAGTGAGTTCCTGAGGCCAGAATGTGTTTCCTTACAGCATTCAAAAGTCTGCTGGTTCCAAACAGAGTTCACAGATAGCAAGTTGCCACACTATATTTTCAGAAGTGTTAATTAACTTACAAACTTAAATGTAGTAGTATTTGGAGAGCCAGTTCATCATCCATTAGGCACTACTCAGAGAATGAGTGTTTGGGGCTTGATTCAACTTGTTCTGTTATTGGACACCTCCACTCTTTGGACATCTGACTTTGGGATGTACTGCAGGTGCTCATCACAGTCATTTGGTCTATGACAATGTCTCGCCCTTCAAATAGGCCTCTGGGGTTAGGAATGTTCTGATTCATAATAACTGCAGTATAATACACCAACCATATAACTGAAACTTTATTAAAATAGGAATAATATAGTATAAGACTGTATCAAATTAAAATGATAAAATAAAATACACTGATTGTACAATAAAAGTAATAAAATAAAATATAATAAAATATAAAATATAATATAATATAATATAATAAAATATAAAAAATAAAATAAAAATAAAAAACCATATTACTGATTTCTTTGTACGTTTTTAAGGTTAGGTTTCTTAACCTAATTTTAAAGGATAAGTTAGGAAAAAAGGAAAAGGTTTCTTTATTTTTCGTTATATTTCATAATCTGACCTTAAAGGTTAGGTTAGGAAAAGAAAGAAAGATTCTTTATATATATGTATCATAACATCAGTGAGTCACTTAATGCGCTATGATGTTATTGTCTGTCATGCCTATGTGTCAATATATTGTTCTTGACTTCTACTGCCGATAATGATAAAAATGCACCGTCTGTTTACTGAGAATGCAGGGAGACACTGCGGTAGCGGCAGACCAGTTTGTCTGGTAAGTTTCTAGTAGTTTGCTGTGGTTCTCGTGTTGACTTTTTTTACCTTCCCCAAAGAAATATGTGGACTTTGTTATAGGCAATATTTATTTATATTTTTTAATGTGTTACTACTGTTGCTTCAACATTCCTCGGCAATTTTTTAATTTGCATTCATTATATTAAAACAGAAAGGGATTGTTCTTTCTATTGAACAAAAACTTCATCAGCTTTAATGAGTTTCACTCAACTACGTGCAGCAACAAGGAGATGCCACTCTTGCTGACAAGATGATCCTTTGAAATTTATGTAGTACCATTCATAGGAAGGTAAACTAAGAAAAAGTGAACCATGTTTACCTTTTTCAAAAAATTGCATATTCATATTAAATTTTATCAGTTCTCACATTGTAGTATAATTTTATAAATATGTATATGGTACATATATAAATAAATTTCTTTTTTCTACATCTTCAAGTTTTTCTTTAATTTTACAGATTATCAGGGTATTGATTATCCTGGCAGATTTATTTTCCAACCACCCTGGATTATCAGGAGGCTGTTTTTTTCTATATTCAAATTCTGCATCCAGTATATTATAATGATACAATGTTTCTTGGTATTCCTATGATGGCAGCATTTGTTGACTAACGAGCACTGCAAATTCATCAGATTTATTCACTACACTCCTAGCATTAATGTGCAAACATGTGAAGGATCTGTTTTTTTTATGTTCATTGTGACCACATTTCAAATAGTTGCTTACACAGTACTTTTTCTAGGAATTTTCGGCGCCTCCGTAGCCAGGTGGGAAGGAGCAGCAGTGCGTAGCACACGCTTCTTGATTAGACCGGGGTTCGAGCCCGTCACCACCAGATGCGGAAAGGTCAGGGAATGACGACCGCATATCCCGGAGCAATATGGCCTTAGTTGCTAATGCTCCTAAAAACCAAAACAACAACAACTAGGAATTTTCCCTCCCATTTTAACTTCCTCTTTTAAAATATTGCTGCTATTAGTGCATCTTTTCAATATCAAAAGGTGCTTTCTCTTCTGAGACCTTTACTTGTATGTATTTGCTGTTTTTCTTACAAAACTTTATATATAAATGACACACACACACACACACACACACACACACACACACACACACACACACACACACACACACACACACACACACACACACACACACACACACACACACTTGGTTTAGTAAACAATTTCTATATCAGAATAGAAAGGACATCAGAATGTACTTTTACATACTTCTGTGGCACTGTGATTATTGGTCGGTCAGCTAGTGACCATAGATTTATCACCTTCACTACCATCTTTGGCAGCAGATAAATATTCCTCATAACATGGAAAGGTTTGTGCATTACTTCTTGAACTCTGGGAAAGTGCCTGGCAAAGCTGTTGATACAACTAATTTTGTAAGGCACTTTGAATGGTTTCATGAAAAAGAAATATGCAAATCGGGGATGGATTTAAACTTGTGGCCCTAAGCTATAACATGTATATGGCCTTTCTTTCTTATAGTTTACCTGTGACAATATTAAAAAAAGTATTTTTTTAAGATGGAGTGGGCCCCTTATAATGTGAGGCCCTAAGCTGTAGCTTATTTAGCTTATATGTAAATCTGGCCCTGATGCACATACAGTGCCTTTGTGGTCCTCTTGGTTGGTAACATCAAGATGGAATGTGATGAGTGTGAGATGGTGGTGTCATCCATGGGGCTTTCTCTTTATGATCATGTGTGTGACAAGTTTAAAATTCAGGTAGTTCTGCATGCTGGTGCTTCTGAGACTGTTGGATGGCAGGGCTCAGTGAATGAATTATTGGAAACTTTATTTTAAATGGATGATTTAGATAGTTAAACCAAGTAGCAGAATTTAATAAGGAAACAGAATAAAATGTCCGGGAATACCAATTACAAACAAGACTTTGATCTCAGTGAAATAAAGGAAGCTATTAAACAAACTAAAAATGGGAAGTCTTCTATATAGATTTCATAGAATCAAAATATATATTAATATTATACAGGTAACCCTCTTATAACGCTGTAGTTAGGTTCCTATAAAATCTCATACAGTGCAGTGCAAAACCATGTTATATGGGACTAAGAAACAGTACAGGATGGGGGATTACGTTCCAAAAGCCAACAAAAATAACACCTTTTTTTTTTATAACTGTCATAAACTTAATTTTTATTAAAAATAGTAATAACTGAACAAACATCTTACAAACTCTGATACATATATATCAGATAATGTACGTTCATTTAATTTTCTTCCTCTTCATCACTGCTAAGAACAATTAAACGAGAACGTTTTCTCTGTTGCAGAATGTCTTCACCTTCTTAACTTTCTTCTGAAACATCTAGATTTTGTCTTCTGCTCTTTTTTAAAAAATCGGTAATCTGAGTTCATTTGCTTTTGTTTGATAGATCTTTGTAAATTTTATGGTATGGAGCCAAACATTTTTGAAGTTCCCTTTTGAAATTTATGCTCCTTTCAGTCGAAGGATCTGCATTCAAAAAATAAGATTCTAATTGCTCAGCTAAGTTTGTGCATTCCCATATGCTTTTTAGTGTAAAATTTAGAACTTCAGAGTTTTCATCTGTGCTGTCATCCTCTGAATTGATTTAGTTTACCTCTGATGCCAATTCCACCAAATTTGCTTCTTTGCCAGCCTCTTTTTCTATCAGTAATTCTTGAACATCTTCAGTATTCATATCATCAAAACCTTCCCCTCCTACTGACTTTGCAAGTTCTACCATCGCACTGATTCTATTTTCTTCTGGTTCGTCCGTATTTCCTGAATGAACTGAGTCTGGCCATACATTTTTCCAGCATGCATTTAATGTTGACAATTTTACTTCTTTGAGCGATAAATCTATGATTCCGATACCATAAACAGTTGAAAAATGTTTCCATGCCTCCATCACTTCAATAGTTTTTGAATAATTTTTTTCCAAAATCCATTGTAATGATTTTCTTATGTAATGAGTTTTAAAGGTAAATAGCCTTGATCTAATGGCTGAATTAAAGAAGTTGTATTAGGTGGTAGGAACATTACAACAACGTTTGGAAGACTTAAATCTTTTGGATGGCCTGGCACCGTTATCCAGTAGTAATAAAACTTTGAAATCTAGATTTTTTCTGCTTTAAATAGTTTTCCATAGCTGACGCAAAACAATTTAGAAACCATTCTTTAAATAAATAGGCAGTTATCCAAGTTTTTATTTTTGTTTTCCAATATACCGGTAATGCTTTTTTATTTACACCTTTCATAGCACAAGGATTAGAGGATCTATAAACTAGTATAGGTTTTATCATGTAATTTTTTGATGCCTTAAAACCTGGTACAGTTTTCTCTTTTTTTGAAATAAACATTCTGTTGGACATTTTTTTTTTTTTTTTTTCCTCCACCAAAGACCTGTCTTGTCGGCATTGAAAACTTGATGTAGTGTGTATCCGTGCTCTTCAATAATTTTTTGAAATTCATCTGCATACTTCTTAGCAGCTTCATTATCAACTGATGCACTTTCCTCTCCAATTCTGTTATGTAATGTGAAGTGGTTTTTAAATTGCCCAAACCAACCTCCAATGGCAACAAACTCTGGATTAACAGAAGTTTAAATAAGGTAACATTTAAATTTAAACTTTTTGCAATGTATACCTTTTTTAAGATGATCCAAAATTTGTATTTTTTGATTCTAGAGAAATAGTTTCTTTTGAGTGGTGCTTTTTTACTTTCCTTAGACATAATTTATAGCTGGAATTTAATTCACAACAAAGAAATTATTCCAATATGGTTCTTAAGAACAAAGTTTAGTAATACATACCCAGAAAAGATCAAATAAGAATCAAACCAACCTTACAATGAACTGCACGCTTCACAGTCACAAATGTTTTATGGTCTCAAACAAGCACAAGTTCAATAGCACAGAACCTAACACGGGGATTTCCCAATAACTTTTTTTGCATAAAGCGAGTCAACAGCAGGGATTCACAAAAAAGAGTGGAAATGTTGAATAAGTACATCCAACATAATAGCAGGGTTTTCCCACATGAAAGCTGAAAAATACCATTTTAGGCGAGTTTTGCCGCAATTCTCTAACCGTGTTATATAAGTATTGTGTTGTGTGAGGATTGCCGAAATTTATCAATCGTGGTAGAGCGAAATAGTATTATATTGGGGTTGCCTGTATTGGTATTAATGATCCTCAGATTTGTATTCATGGATTAATTTGCATTGAACTATTACATGCATCCCATGCGTGTGACATAAGCGTTGGGAGATCAAAATTGAGAGTAGGAGTGTGCTATAGGCCTAATGACTCTGATGAGTATAATAAGAAACTGTTCGGAGAAATAGAGTGGGCCAGTAAATCAGAGAGTCTTATAATGGGGGATTTTAATTTCCCAGATATTGACTGGAATTTGGGGGCTGGTCACTCACACAGTAGCAAGGCTTTTGTGGATTTATTGGATGATTGTTTTCTCCATCAGCATGTTCGGGAGGCAACTAGAGGGAGCAATACTCTTGATTTGATTATCAGTAGTGATTCTTCATGCATTAAGAATCTGCAGATAAATGAACCACTTGGTGGCAGTGATCACAGTGTGCTGAAGTGGGAGTTACTCAAAGAGGTAACTACCATTAGGGGTAAAGGGAAGGGGTATTGCTTTCGTAAAGGCGACTACAATGGACTGAGACAGTATTTAAATGCTATACAGTGGGATCAACTGATGATATTGCCAACAGCAAATTCAAAATGGGAAGCATTCAAAGAACTTATCGTGGAAGCTACTAGGCTTTACATACCAACTAAGAAATATTGTTCAAGGTTTAGGCCAAAATGGTTGTCAGATGAACTAATGAGGCATATGGCAGAGAAGAAAAATGCATGGGATACATACAAATTAACACGTGACACAGACGCCTATGATAGATACAAGTTGATCTGTAACCAAGTTACAAAGGAGGTTAGACAGGCGAAGGCAGATTACGAGAGATCCTTGGCAAGGGATGCGAAGAAAAACAGCAAAGAGTTCTTTACTTATGTAAACTCTAGAAGGAAGGGGATGAATCAGATTGGTCCACTTGAGATCGATGGGTCAACTGTTGATGACCCTGCTCAGGTAGCTAACAAACTAAATGAATATTTTGCATCGACATTCACACATGAGGAGTTATTCAGCGAGGGAAATGCCAGAGGTGTATTCAACTCTAGCAGTAAGCTAGAGAATCTTGTAATAACTGAGAGCAAAGTGGAGGAGAAATTGTTGAAGATAAACACAAGAAAGGCACCTGGGTTGGATGGGATCTATCCAGTTATATTAAAGGAGGCAGCAAAGGAGGTAAGCAAACCCTTAGCCATAATTATGAGAGCTTCCTTGGACTCAGGGGAGGTACCCATGGACTGGAGATGTTCAAATGTGACCCCAATTCACAAAGGGGGATCAAAGGCTGACACAAGTAATTATAGACCTGTGAGTTTAACTTCTGTTCCCAGAAAATTAATGGAGGCACTGGTGAAAGAAACACTGCAGGATCATCTAGACAAGACTTCAGTTATAGCTAGGACACAGCATGGTTTTGTTAAGGGTAAGTCTTGCCTGACCAATTTGATTGGATACTATGATGCAGTCACAAAAGAACTGGATGCAGGGAATAACTTTGATATTATATACTTGGATCTTAGAAAGGCTTTTGATACTGTTGCACATGGAAGACTGCTGCACAAATTGGAGCAGTGTGGCATTGGAGGCAAATTGCTGCTATGGATAAAGGGGTGGTTGAGGGGGAGAAGACAGAGAGTGGTAATCAATGGACACTGCTCATCGTGGACTAATGTTATTAGTGGAGTCCCTCAGGGTTCAGTATTGGGGCCTTTATTGTTTTCTGTATTTATAAATGATATTGATGATGGTATATCAGGCTTAATGTCCAAGTTTGCAGACGATACGAAGGTTGGCAGGGTTGTCAAGGACACTACTGACACTATGCTGCTGCAACAGGATTTGGAAAGGTTGAGCAGATGGGCTTCGAGGTGGCAAATGAAGTTTAACATTGACAAATGTAAAATACTACATATGGGAAACAGCAACCCCAGAGCAACGTATCAACTCTGTGGTACTACACTGACAGTGGTAGAGAATGAAAGGGACCTGGGGGTGGTTGTGCAGGCAGATATGAAGTTCTCTGAGCAGTGCAGACGGGCTGCAAGAGTAGCTCATGGTGTATTGTCAATGATATATAGGAACTTTTCTAGCAGGGATAAGGAGGTGATTATTCCCTTGTATAAGGCAATGGTCAGGCCACACCTAGAGTACTGTATACAGGCCTGGAGGCCTCATTTCAAGAAGGATGTAGCTGCTGCTACATCCTTCTTGCTGGAACGAGTACAGAGAAGGGCAACTAGATTGGTGAATGGGACAAAGGGGTTCTCTTACGAAGAAAGGCTTAAGTTTTGCAAATTACAGTGTCTGGAAACTAGGCACCAGCGAGGTGATCTGATAGAGGTGTACAAAGCCTTGAATGGTTTGAGCATGCTCAATGCTGATGGGATTCTTCCTCTTGCTCAGAATAATCACCTGAGAGGGCATAAATTCAAATTGAGGAAAGACAGATGTAGGATAGATGTGCGGAAATTTGCCTTTAGCCAGCGGGTGGTTGGTGGGTGGAACAGACTTCCATCCCTTGTCGTTGAAGTTGATAGCCTAAATAAGTTTAAGGCTCAGCTGGACAGGTATTTCGAATGAACAGAGGGGTGAAGTGGAAGTGGTTATTTTTATTTATTTATGTTACTTTTTTTTTTTTTTTTTTTTGGCTGATGCTGCATAAGCTTGCTTTCTTGCATCAAATGCCTCTACTAATGCTAATGCTAATGCTAATGCTAAATTTAAACTTTTTGCAATGTATACCTTTTTTAAGATGATCCAAAATTTGTATTTTTTGATTCTAGAGAAATAGTTTCTTTTGAGTGGTGCTTTTTTACTTTCCTTAGACATAATTTATAGCTGGAATTTAATTCACAACAAAGAAATTATTCCAATATGGTTCTTAAGAACAAAGTTTAGTAATACATACCCAGAAAAGATCAAATAAGAATCAAACCAACCTTACAATGAACTGCACGCTTCACAGTCACAAATGTTTTATGGTCTCAAACAAGCACAAGTTCAATAGCACAGAACCTAACATGGGGATTTCCCAATAACTTTTTTTGCATAAAGCGAGTCAACAGCAGGGATTCACAAAAAAGAGTGGAAATGTTGAATAAGTACATCCAACATAATAGCAGGGTTTTCCCACATGAAAGCTCAAAAATACCATTTTAGCTGAGTTTTGCCGCAATTCTCTAACCGTGTTATATAAGTATTGTGTTGTGTGAGGATTGCCGAAATTTATCAATCGTGGTAGAGCGAAATAGTATTATATTGGGGTTGCCTGTATTGGTATTAATGATCCTCAGATTTGTATTCATGGATTAATTTGCATTGAACTATCACATGCATCCCATGTGATAGTTCAATGGTTTTGTGACTTGTCACTCATTTGGAGAGGTCTGTGTTCAAGTCCTATTGATGACATACTCATTGTCACACTCTCGTTTTTTTTTGTTTTTTTAAAAGAGGTATGAAAAGGAAGGCATATTATGACTTATAAATTATGAGAAATTGTCCTAGATGAACATTTCTTTCTTACTTTACCCTACCATATCCTGCATATTTTGCTACTGCTCTGCTATGCTGGTGGTGGTAGTAGGTGTCAGATTACTTGCACCTTTACAGAATATCAGGAAGATTAAAGCAGGTGGAGGCCTGCTCTAATCATCTACTGACAAAGCATAGTGCATATTTACCTCATGTGCACATGCATTTTATATTGTTTTTCATGCTCACACATTTTGAGTGCAGTTTTTTCCGCCAAAGCACAAAAGTGGTGAATTTGATGATCCATGTTGCTTAGGTTTTTTAATCTCAGATGTTCTTCTGAGGTCAACCTTTATATGATTGTTCTTAATAAAACAACACCCTGCATACTGAATATAACAGGGAAGAAAATATAAAAAACACACTTAGATCTGCTTAATACAGTTTCATTTAATTTTGATTCATTACAATGTGTTACTCTTGAAATTTTTTTTTTCCTTTAAACTTTCACGAGTGAGTTTCTGAATGTGTGTTTGGTGTGATCTTCCTGTAAAAAGTTTTCAGTAGGGGTGGGCTCTGTGGAGCGAGTTTCTTTATTATATTTTTAAACTTCACATATATGCTTTTAAATATTAATTTCTTATCCTGATTTCGTTGCCCACCATTAAAGTAAAATTTTCAAAAATGAAACTGGAATTTAAAAAAAAAAAAAAAAACATTAATTATTTCATCAACATCTGAAACAGAGAACATTGTGTTTCATAAGCCAAAACTGGAACGATGGCTGATAAATTTGATGTCCTTGCTCATGAAACCCACAGATTAACATTTTTGCTTCTGGAAGGCAGAAATAAAATCAGCCAACTGTTATGAATCCGAGCATTTGTGCTACTCTTTTTCATGTTCATGTTCACTCAGTCAACAAACTACAGCTCATCCTGCTATAACGCACACCATTTTACAACATGCTTTTCAAGTTACATGCATATTTATTTTTGATACCTTATCTGCCATTATGCATGTGAAAAGTTACTTGCACAATACCCATGTTTCTCTTTTTCACTTATGTCATCTCAGTTTATGGTTGTCTGTGAACATATTTTGCATGTAAAAATTTATTTACTTAAAAAATTTCTTATTATTTATCCTGTAAACAGTAAGTGCAAAAAAAAAAAAAAAAAGACTACAGTGTTTCAAAGAAACAAAGCATTAAATATTGAAAGAAAATAAAATTAAAAGTTTTAAGTTTTAATGGAAGTTGGCAAACATTCCAACATGGATCCAGACATTGATAGAAACTGCATGTTCAAAAGAAAACTGATCTGGTGATGATGAAAAAAAAGAGGAAGCTAGACAATCAACCTTACATTTATTCATTGAAAAAGCCAGTCCAATAAAGCACTATTCTGCCTCCCCCATCCTCTGAATTAAAAATTAGCCATCAAAAACAAATCGCTATTACTTGTTTGTTTTATTTCAATAAAAATAAAATAAATCTGTATTGGTAAAAATAAGTTTAAAAATAGGGTAGAGTATTACAATTTATATCTTTTATGGAACCTATCCCTGACTGTTCAGCAGTGCGTAGCATGCACTTCTTGATTAAACCGGGGTTCGAGCCCATGACCACCAAATATGGAGGATGCGGAAAGGTCAGAGAATGACCACCGCATATTCCCTGAGCAATATGGCCTTAGTTGCTAATGCTCCTAAAAATGGAATAACAACAACCCTGACTTATATGAAAATGTGTGTGCTGTACTGTGCGTTCCTACTATGTGCCTTTTTTTTTTTTTTTTTTTTTGTAACTTATGTTGTATATTACAACAGGATCAGCTGTACTGTAGAGTATTTACTGCACCTTTTTCAGAGAGCAGCTGTGTATTAATTCCACTTCCCTCTACCTTTGCACTTAGTTTCTTTCCAGTTGTATTCATAGCATGTGATTCTGCATTTCTCAGCCTTAATGTGTTTTAAAATTTTGGATATTGCTTGTAATGTCTGAAAAGAGTTGTGGATAGTAAGTTCTTATAGTGCATCAAGACTTGGGCATATATCTGAAGCTTTTTCTAAGAGGTCACAACATTGTGTCTTAGGTGCATGCCACATTTATTAACCACATATCAAACATGGTGAGCAAGACAATTGATCATAAACTTAGTTCTTTGTTGGTTGAGATTGACTAAAGAAAGACCTGTAGAAAAGAATTAATGATCAGGAGACTCGTCAGACACTCAGGTTCCCAACTCAGTGCCGGAGCCATTTGTTATGCATCTGGCTGCTGGAAGCAAACAAAGGTGCTATTCTCACAAAAAGTCAATTTTTAGTAACTTCTTCTCTGAATATATTCTCTGAACCAGAGAATATATTGTTTAATAAGATAGGTGGAATAAGACTGAAGAGAATGACTGCTAAGGCTAATTTACATATTTTGACTTTATTGCCCATCATTAAAGTTGTCAAGAATGAAACCAGAATTTTAAAAAAAAAATCATAAAAAACTTGTTACTTTTTTATTTTTTGAAGAATAATATCCTCTACATCCATTTGTGTATCATTTAATACATATCTCTTAAGGGTAATGTTGAGAAAAAGCAAAGCTAGATACCTTCACATTGTTAGGATTTAATGCTAAAAGTATCAAGAAATTTACCAAGGTGTAATAAGAAAGAGTTTATATACTAAGCCTTGTTAATCAGTTCAACAACTTGGAGAGATTGTGCAGGACTAATGGAATAAAATTTTTCTTAACACAGACTGCACCTACTAACAGAAGGACTGCTTTACTAAAGATGAGATACACTTGAATAGAAGTGGTGAAGAATATTTGCTGAAACGTTGAGTTTGCAGAAAACTGCTAGTTTTGAGGAAGATAATGTTAATCACAGTTAAAAGCAGAAATGGATTAGATTCTTGAACTTCTTTAAATCATCCTATCGGACATATACTTGGAAATCAGCAAGGGAAATACAGGTTCTACTGGGGTTTTTCTAATTCTGTTATTTTATACTAAATATCTTGCATAATAATATACATTTTTTATCATTTTTATTTGTTTTGTGATTATGTTAAAGAGTGTTAAATTAACGAGCCTCATAAATATCTCATAGGTTAGAAATAATGCTTTCAGTTGTTCATTTCCATGTATACATGGATGTAGCCTAAGATGCTAATACACCTACAATAATAAAATGACCCTCTTTAGTGCAGTAAGTCCTTGACTTACACGGATTCATACATATGCGGTTGCATTAGTGTCTGGTAATGAGAATTGATAGTGGCATCGGCGCTTTGTTTTCCTCTTAACCACTTAAGTGTAAGTTGTATCTTGGGAGCGTAGAATTGTCGTAAACAAAATAAATATAAACCCTAATTATGTCTGCGAAAAGAAAAAATGGTGAGAATAGTAATCATAGTGATAAGAAGAGGTGCATTATAACTATAGAGACTACCAAAGTCGAAATCATTAAACATGAAAATGGCAAGAAATTTGTGGACATTGCACGTGTTTAAGAAATGAATGAGTTGACCATTAGAACCATTACAAAAGATAAAATTTGGATTATGCAGCAAGTAAAAAGTTCTGTGCCAATGCAAGCTATGATCATAACCAAAAGAAGAGGCTTATTAATAGAAGAAATTGAAAAATTGTTGATGATTTGGATAGAAGACACGAAACAACAACGAATGCCGATAAGTCTTATGCTCATACAAGAAAAGGCCTTTGGTCTTTTTGAAGAACTAAAATGTAAACATGGTGAGAATGTTGCTAGTGAAACATTCATTGCAAGCCATGTTTCAAAGATTTAAGGGCTGTGCTAAACTACACATCAAAGTTATAGGTGAGGCTGCTAGTGTAGACATAGTAGCAGCTATGGAGTTCCCCAAGACTTTGGAAGAAATCATCAAAAACGAGGATTGCCTACCACAACAGGTCTTTAATGTAGACTCAACTGGTTTATATTAGAAAAAAATGCCAGATTTTTCTTACATATTGCAAGGAGAAAAAACTATGCCAGGATTTAAGGTATCAAAGGACAGATTAACCCTTCTTTTTGGTTGAAATTCTGCTGGAGGTTGCAAAATAAAACCACTGTAGTTTACCATAGCAAAAATCCAAGGACCTTCAAAAATATTTCAAAAGCATTGCTACCTGTTGTCTGGAAGTCTAATCGAAAAGCATGGGTGACAAGAAATTTTTTGGGACTGGTTTCTCCATCATTTTGTGCAAGAAGTTAAAAAATATTGCCAAGAAAACAACCTACCATTAAGATATTACTGCTGGTTGATAATGCACCTGGTCACCCAACAACTGTGTGTGACTCATGAAAACAAGTTATATTTTTGCCTGCAAATATAATTTACCTCATTCAACCAATGGATCAGGGTCTAATACAGACATTCAAAAAGTATTTGTAATACTTTTTGAATACAGACATTCAAAAAGTATATATATTATCTATGAACAACATATTTAGACAAGCAGTAAAGGCCACTGAATGACAGAATGCCAGATCATTGAAGCAGTTCTGGAAAGAATTCGACATTTACTAAGCTGTTAAAAATATCAATGTTGCCTCGAGTGAAATTACAGTATCAACTATGAATGCCATCTGGAAGAAACTCACACACCCCAGTTTGTTCAAGATGCTTTGGGAAGTGAAAGAAAATGAAGATGTAATTAGGGAGCTTGTGGAAATGACCAGAATGTTGGAATTAAATTTAGAGGAAAATGACTTTATTGAATTGTTGCAAAATCATAGAAAGGAATTAAGCAATGAAGATTTAATGGAGCTTGATGACAATAAAAATGAAGGTGAGGTTTTGGAGGACGTACAAGAGGTTGAACCATCAAAAACGATGTGATACTAAGGAAATGGTAAAATGCTTTAAAATGATCTACGAAGGACTAGCTGGCTTAAAAGCTTAGGATCCAGACAAAACGGTTTGAAAAAGTGATTGGAGCAGTGCTTGATGCAAATTAGTATTACGATGGGAAAAAAAAGAGCTACAGTGCAGACATTATTTGACAAGTACTTCAAGACACCATCAAAATCTCCAGACTCTGAGAACTTAAATGATTAGTATAGAATGGGTATTTTCAGCTAAATTAGATACCTTTTTATATTTATGTACAAGTATGTACTCGATAGGATATTGAATAGTTTTATTTCCACAAAAGTTTTCATAAATAGAAGTTGATTTGCTTGAATTTTCCTTTCAAACAAATATACAATTAAAAATAGATTGTATTTAAGCACTATTTGACTTACATGGTTTTTCAACTTGTGTGGAAATCTCAGGAATGGATTAATCGTTTAAATCGAGAACTTACTGTACTCTCATTTCTTTGAATGCATCTTCTATGCTAAGTGGGATGACTGTATATACAGTGGCAGACAAAAAAACTGCATCACCTTAAAAAAAAGTAACATTTGTAGTGAAACATATAAGATATTGTTTGATTACAGTTATTTTGTTTGTCGCAAAGCAAAGATATTGCACAAGATAATGCTTCTATTGCATAATAGAATTGTAAGGTTCCGATTGTAAAGTTCCCCGCCGATCAGAGATGGTCTTGGGATGCATAACAAGCAAAGGGGTGAGGCAAATTAAATTTATTAACAGAACAGCGAGTGCAGAAACCCACACTGCTATCTTCAAGGAGTGCTTAAAACCCGTTATTAGGGTTCACCACATAGACGTCCAAAACTGCATTTTTCACAGGACTCAGCATCTTGCCACATAGCAAAATTGGTAAGTTTTATGCTATTTAGATTTAATGATGAGTTTGTCTTCTTGTCTCACAAGGCTTAAAACATACTTACACCAATGTTTTACCTTATTTTTCTCCCTTAAGGTGCAGTCATACCTCAGAAATGCTGGCATTACAGTGTTGGATGGCCCAGCAACATTACAGATTTGAACCCTATTGAAAATTGCTAGTATATAATGTTGTCTAAAATTGCTCAGAAGAAGCAACAAGTAAAATTCAGCTGCAGGAGAGCATTGTAAGGGTGTGGTACCACGAAATTGGGCAACTGTATATCCAGAAGTATATCCAACTGTATATCCAAAAGGCCTCCGTAGCCGAATGGGCAGGAGCGGGAGTGCAGTAGCACACGCTCTTTGAGTAGACCGGGGTTCAAGCCCCTGACTGCTGAATACGGTCGATCTGCCAACCCGCACTGGACCAGCGTGGCAGATTATGGTCCATTTCCCTCAACATGAATTGTTGAGGAGGCTTCCATCCTGCAGTGTGTTGATAATGGCTGCACTTTACTTTTTTACTTTATATCCAGAAGTTGATTAATTCTATGCCAGATCGTTGCAAGGCTGTAATTACAGCTCAAGGAGGAACAACAAAATATTGAGGACTTATTTTGCTGATTTTTAGTACATAATATTATTACGTTAAATTGTCATTTCATTTGTACACGTAAATGCAATAAAATGTGTGTTTGGTTGTCATGATCGCCATTTGCATGATTTCTCATATTTCTATTAATTACGCATTATTTTACGCTTTGGGAAGATATTTATGGCAATTTGGTATATCAGTTGGAGTCTTTTTTATTGGATTTCATTCACAGAGACATATATCCCATCTAACAAATGCATTTTGAACATTTCTGCAACCCACA
This sequence comes from Mastigoproctus giganteus, assembly GCF_048544385.1. Lineage (NCBI taxonomy): Eukaryota > Metazoa > Arthropoda > Arachnida > Uropygi > Thelyphonidae > Mastigoproctus > Mastigoproctus giganteus. The sequence continues at coordinate 51,869,284 of NC_143580.1, read as the reverse complement.
GTGCAGTGCAAAACACATTATTTGCAAAATTCACAAGTGATGCAGTTTTTTTGTCCACCACTGTACAAAGTGTAGAAGGTTTTAGCTTGTGCGCTACAAATATCAAATGTATGACTGCCAACTAACAAGTTGATGTGCTGGGCTGTTGTTTTGTTAAAAAGTTATTTAGTAGTAAAATAAAGTATTTATTTTAACAAATTATTATTTTTATTGTAGATAAAGCTCCAGTATCTAAAGGTCTCCTAGGTTGTATGTTCCTAACATCTTGTGCCCTGAATGTACCTTTACTAGCACATATCAAACATTATGTGGTTTATAGTGTTCCCAGCATTTTTGAAAAATATGAGGTAATGTTTTATTTCTATATATTTCAATGATTTTTATAACAAGAGATTTTATTTTCTCTGAATTTATAAATTTTTCTGTTCATGTTACTAACTGTAACTACCTTTTATGAATTTAGATGCTATGTTAATCTAAATGTCAGATGCATTAATTAATACCGGACAAAATGAATGCAAGGTTTTTTGATGTGTTAGGCGGAAATGACAGAAATGTCATTTCTGTTTCATGGCAAAATGAAAAATGGAGTCGTGAGAGGAGATTGTGCAAAGTATCATGGGAGGTGATCTTGGATGTATTCAGAGCTGGCATAAATCAGCTGGTTGTAGAAAAACGTTTATGATTTGGGGTATACCACTTAGATGGCTTTGGCCTTAACCCTTGCCACCCGTGGCAGAAACCTTTTGGTAACCAGAAAAATGGATAGCTTGGATGGAAGCAGTGATGTTGGTGGCAGTGTCGACAGGCGACACGTCGGCACTGCTTCTTGCGTGCTTCAAGTAGAAGTTGTAAATGATGGCCTTGGCAACAATGAATAAGAAGTTGCAAGTGAGGTGTGCTGTCTGTTCAGAGTGAAGCAGGTACCAGTAGTCCTCCGAAGTGTGGGCATGGTTGCAGGCAAGCTTTGCTGCTTCCAGTGCATATTTGATCAGTTCCTGGTTCACAGGGCACGGCAGGTACGTGTGTTCCAGGGTACCTGGAGTGGTGTAGAAGAGGCAGTAGTTTGAGGTGCATAACCCGAAGATTTTTAGCTTGACTGGGGTAGGAAGGATGTTGTGCCACAGTTTCCACTGGATGTCTGCGTCCTATTTGGAACATTTCGTCCTGTACAGAAGGTTCCACTGAAAGTTAGATGGTGGCTTGTGGAGAGGGGTACAGGGACAGCTTGGTAGGTGGATGACGGGAAAATTGTGCCTGTATGGCTAGACATGATTAGTTGACAGCCTTTTTTGGAGGGTGCAGGAGACAGAGGTACCGTGTCTTTTGGTGATGTGATGACGAAGGTTGATGTAGGTGAGGATCCAGTCACATTTTCAATCCCTTTAGCTATAGTGATGTCTGGAAGAGCTTGTGCGATCGCTGATTTTAGACGTCTATGTTGCCGCTCTGCATTTATGGTTTTAATGGGCAAGTCTTCTGATCCTTTCCATTCAAGGCTTGGTTTCAGGAGGTCGCCTGTGGTTCTTATTTCTGCCCAGTTCCATGTAGGAAAGAAGAGAATATCATCATTTGCAGGGTCTATTATTCTTTTATTGTAGAGGTGCTGGTTTGAGTAGTTTGAATGGTGCTGGTGCCATATCCATTCTCAATATTGTTGAAAGAGATAGTCCTCTAGTGGCTGTTGCTAGTAGATTATCCATAGTGTCGGAATGTGGGTATTTCGTTTGCAGTGTCTTAAGAAGAAAGGTAATCCGGAATGCTGTGATTTTGTCATCAAGAGAGAGAGACCAACCCTTGAATCCCATGAGTAAGCAGCTGGCTGAGTTTGGAACAGGACATCCAGTTGGTTTTGTTCCAAAGGAAGCTTTGGACAGATGCCTGAATTTGGTGGAGGAAGTCACCAGGTGGAGTGAGAATTTTGAAGGTGTGCCAGAGGACGCTTGCTGCCATCTGATTGACCACAAGTACTCTCCCTCTCAGCGAAGATGTGGCGCACACACTTCTCCATTTCCCGAGTACTCTGTTGAAGTGACTCAGCAGTTCGGGCCAGTTCTTCTGGGAGAAAAGGAGGGTACACACCTAGGTATTTCTGTCCCTCGCTGGACAATGTGCACTGGTTGGGGGAGTCAGTTCTGGTTTTCCAGTTGCCAGCCCACAAGCCGCTGGTCTTACAGTGGTTTAGTTTTGCACCTGATGCTTGAGCGTAGAGATCATGAGCCTTTTGAATGTCTTCAAATTCGCTCTTGTGGCATATTGCAATTGTGACATTGTCTATGTATGCTGAGTAGGTTATCTTTAGGTGGGGTTCTGTTAGCAGCGTTCATCGGGATTGTAAACTGGTGGCGATTCTATTAAGGAATGGTTCTATGGCAATTGTGTAGAGTTGTCCAGAGAGTGGGCAGCCTTGTTTTATCTCCCTGGAATACAGAAAGTGGCAGGTGAGTTGTTCAGTTTCAGGCAGAAGTTGGCTTCCTTGTTTAGCAAATGGATTGTTTCGATGATGTAGGGCCCATATCCAAAAGCTTTCAAGGTTTGAAAAAGGTAGCTGTGTTCGACACTGTCAAAAGCCTTTTCTTGGTCAAGGCTAATTAGTGCTGGGAATTCTCTTTGCTGTTTGCAGTGGAGTTGGAGGTCATGGATCAGATGTAGATTGTTGTGAATTGATCTTCCAGGTTCTGAATGTGTTTGTTGGTGATCGATGATATCAGGGAGAGTGGATTTTAATCTATTGGAGATGGCTTTGGAAATAATTTTACAGTCCATATTCATTAAGGAAATTGGGTGCCAGTTTTGTAGGTTGGTGCGATCCCCTTTCTTGGAAATCATTCGAGCGACAGAGGTGGTGCGGGTGGGTGGACGGATGGGCAGGCTGGCTGGCTGCCGTCCATTATAACTGTGATAAATGTTCTTTTGACTATGAATCAACTCTGACATGAATATGAAATGCAAATTATCCAGGTATAAAAAAAAAAAAAAAAAAAAAAAAGGCATTTTGTTTAAATCACATAAATGATTGCATTCTTTATTACTTTTGCATACCTTCCAACTTTTCCAGTTAGTTGGAAGTTTTCCAATAATTGGGTGTGCCTTCAGTTTTCAATAAATTTAATTTTCTTCCAATTTTCAATCAGGGTTGTTATTTTTCAAATACACAGATTGTGTTTTTTTTTTTTTTCGATTATGGACCTACTGAATCTGATGGTATGTACTTTAAAAGCTGAAATTGGGTGATTCTGCTCATGTTTAACAATCTTAAGTATAGCAACCACATGCTCATATGTTTTACTAAATTAGGCAAAAAAATATATCTGGACTGTATGATATGTTATTGATAGGTATATGTACATATTTGATTTTTGTTATGACAATTTAACATTTAATATCTTAATTTCAATGCTTGTTTAAATAGCATTAATGACTCAGGTGGAGTATGGTGCACTGTCATTACTGGTTATTGAGTTGTCTGTGCTTTATTGTGCTTGTTAAAATAAAGTTAGATTAATTTAGATTTAGATAGTCATTTCGTTAGTTTAAATGTATAAATGTTTCCTTACTTTAAATATGTAATTATTATTATCTCTCTTCTCCTAATGGTTTTCTTTCTTTCTTCCCTTTTTTCCCCATTCCATTATGGGTACTGGAACCAGGTGCATGGCATGGTTATATCCAGTTACCATTGTTATTGGTCAAGGAACTCTCTGACTATTCTGAAAGTGTTCAGAATTGCGGTTTTCTGGAGTTCCATGTAAGTGATTTTGGCAAAGCCCATTGTTGCTATGTTCTTATGGGGGCTCTTTGGTACCATGCATGTGGTTGACACGGTGATTGGGATGGTCATTACTTGTTCCATATGCCACATGTTTTAGCTGACTGGATTTCCCTGATGCAGTCCATGTCTTGCATTTTCTAGTTTGGTGTTGTAATCTTTGTATTACTATGTTTCTCATAAATTTTGTAGTACTTGAGCTATAACAGTCTGATTAAGAAGGAAATAGTCTCCAAAACAAATAATAAATCTCGTAATATTTAACACGGTGTACAGTAGTATGTATTTTTTCTGTTTACTAGATATCTGCACTAATAGGAAACAAATGGTGTGACCTTGTCTCTAAAAATACAACTCTCTGGTAGTCATACAGCGTAATGGAAAAATGATCCTATAGTTAAAATTGCCCACACAACAATTTTAAAAATTCAACCACACATTTAAATTTTTTTTTTTTTTTTTTTTGATAACTTCCACTTAAATATATTTTGCATCCCAAGCCACAAACATATTTTTCAAATACCACCCATAATACAACTCAATGTGGCAGTTTCTTCATGTTTAAATTTTTATTAATATCATTTTCTATTAAGTATATATGAATTTTTAATAAAAGCATAAATTGAAATATTGTTTCATCCTTAAAACCTTGTGAAAATGAATTTTTTATAAGTTACATAAATCAGACATCAGAAAGAGCCGACCGGGCTAGCCAGGTGAGTAAAGTGCCTGCCTGGCAACCCAAAGGTTGTGGGTTCGAATCCTGCCTCAGGCTTGGATCAGAGTAAAATGCAAAAACTTTGGGAGGTGCATTATAGCCACAGAAGCCAATGCACCAACAACTAACAAAAAAAAAAAAAAAAAAAAAAAAAAACATCAGAAAGAAATTTTAATTTATTCTTGTGTAACGTGACTAGTATGAGCATTGCCAAGATCATATTTAAAATAGTCTTTGGTAAATGAACTGAGTTAGCCATACACAATTTTACTGATTAAAAAAATAATAAAATTTCAAAAATTGCTCAAAGTCAAATGCTTGCTTGACAAATATAAACATTTAGACAGTTAATTAAAGTACAGTCAGTTCTGCTATAATGCAGCACATGCGTTCCTAAAAATCTCCATGTTATCGTATTTTGTGCATTAAAAACAACAGGACTAATGGGGAAAAATAGGGATGGGGCAGAGCACTCAAAAAAAAAAAAAAAAACGTTCAGTCTGGTAAGTAAAACACTAAAAAAAGTTAGAAACCCAATAAAATTACTAAAAAGTTCCTAAAAATCTCCATATTATCGTATTTTGCGCATTAAAAACAACAGGACTAATGGGAAAAATAGGGATGGGGCAGAGCACTCAAAAAAAAAAAAAACTTTCAGTCTGGTAAGTAAAACACTAAAAAAAGTTAGAAACCCAATAAAATTACTAATACAGGTTTAAACACCTTAAACTTCTAATAAATAAATAAATATTACAGTAAATATAGCACTTTCCCTTGACAAGATTTGAAGCTTGATATTTCTGTTCACTGACATTTTCTTTTTTTTGGATTGTAAAATTTAAAACAGTAAAAAAGATAAGCAATCAATAACAACAAACACAGGATGCACAAGTGGAACAAGTTTACAATGCTTAAAAAATAGGAATGAAGAGAAGATTCTGAAAATGTTTTTTATATGATTGAAGATTTCATGGAAGGGGAAACACCATAATAACGTATGGTTATAGCATTATATAAAACTGCAAATTTTTTTTATTGTTTTTGGTAGTGACCCCAGAAATGTGCTCCTCTGCACGCCTCACGAAATCTGTTCGAACAGAAAAATGAGCTCCTGAAAACATGATTTGGCCTACAATATCACGTGCTATTTTCTGGATACAGCAAATGACAACAGTGTCTCTGACCAATACAAGTACAGTAAATGGGAACTATAACTCTCACGCATTTGACGTTTGACATTTTTTAAGCTTCATAAACTTGTATGTATTGCTGCGCAGGTTGCCACATTCAGCTTGGTGCCGGGTTTTGCTTCATTTAGTGTTACTCACAGATGAAACTGTGCGTAAGCCAACACGAAAATCGCGTTATACTCGCATTGTTATATATCAGTTGCATTGGAGCAAATTCGTGTTGGGAAAATGCGTATTGTAGCAGAACTGAGTATATACGTTTGAAATAATGTATTTACCTCCATATTTTAAGTTCTTGTACTATAAAGAGTCAATATTTTACCCATAAGAGTCATTCAAATAGAACACTTTTTGGAATAAATCATGCACAGAATAGATCTCCCCCAACTATGCAGAGTTTCTCAGTGAACATGCACTTCAACAGACAATACACATAGAACTATAAGTATTCGAGCTAATATACCAATCGATTTGGCAAAATAATAATAATTTGTAGTAATGTCACCACATTGCTACAAAATTTCTGCCTTCTCTCTTTCCATGGAAAGAGAGGGCAGAAGAGACCATTTTTGACATGTTTTAATATACTACTTACTTTCGTTAAAAGTTTGTTTAGTACTAAATATTTTGAAAATCCTAGTAGTTTGGAATAATGAATTATTTTTGTTTTTGTTTTTTTATATTAGGTATGGAGAGTTTTAACCTCCAAAGTTACGTTCTTGGACACCAAAGATCTTGTTTGTGGCTCTCTTCTAATTTATTACTTCAGAATTTTTGAAAGGCGATATGGATCTCATAGATTTTCTGTAAGTCTGATATGACACACACACACACACACACACACACACACACACACACACACACACACACACACACACACACACACACACTGGGTGTTTCAAAATTATGTATACAAACTTTAAAAATTTATATTTAATGAACATATACACCAATGTAATTTTCTTAAACTCATTTTGTAGCTTAAAAATAGACAATTTTTTTTCAATAATTTAATTTTTGTTTTATTTTATAGATACCTCTAAAACGATGGAGAGTACCCAATTAGGTTTTGAAGAAAGAAAGGCAATTATAAAATGGTATTGGACATATGAAAATGTCTATGAAGTTCAGCGTTGTTGGAAATCATGATATGGAACAAAAGCGTCAACATGTTTAACAATTACTCTTTTGCAGAATAAATTTGAGGAGCATGGAACCATTCAGAATATCAATAACTTAGCATGTGGCAGGAAGAGGACATCCAGAAGTAATGAAAACATTGTAAAGCTGTAAGAAATGCAATCTTGTGCACCCCCAAGAAAATAGGCGTCTCCATAGCCAGGTGGAAAGGAGCAGCAGTGCGTAGCACACGCTTCTTGATTAGATCGGGGTTCGAGCCCGTCACCACCAAATACGGAGGATGCGGAAAGGTCAGGGAATGATCACTGCATATCCTGGAGCAATATGGCCTTAGTTGCTAATGCTCCTAAAAACCAAATAACTAACTAACTAACCCAAGAAAATCATACAAGTGTTTTTAGAATGATGAAGGAATTAAACTTTTTCATTTATACCTCGATTAGTGCATGCAATACAGGAAGATGATTGCAATTTTGTGAGAAGTACATTTAAAAAAAAATGACAAAAATCATGCTTTTTAGGATATAATTGTGTGGTCAGATGAGGCCCACATTTAAAATGAATGGCCATTTAAAATGTCACAGTTGTGTTTACTGGGCCACTGAAAATCCACACATATTGCTCTACAGAAAGATTGTCAATCTACCAGGCATTACTGTGTGGATGGGCTCTCTTCACATGGAGTAATTGGTCCCTATCGATTCAATGGCACTGTTAATGGAAAAAATTATGTAGGTATGTTGAAGGATTGTGCTGTACCAAAAATCAGAGACATGTTTGCAAATACATTGGTATATTTTCAACAAGATTCTGCACCTCCACATTATCATACAGCTGTGCGTGATTATCTTGACAAGGAATTTCATGTTCACTAGGATAGGTTGTCGAGGAAGTGCTTTTGAATATCCTCCAAGGTGGCATCTCACCCTTTTAGATTTTTTTTTGCTTGGGGATACTTGAAAAATCAGGTTTACAGTTAGAAATTGTAAACGTTGGAGGAATTATGGATGAAAATTCAACACGAAACAGAAAACATTTCACCTGATTTGTGCATTTCAGTATGTAGATCTGTTGAAGATAGATGCCACTCATGCATTAATGCTGATGGGGGCATTTTGAACAATTAAAGTTTTATTGTTGTAAAAAAAAAAATGTTTGTTGTCTTCAAAGTATCAAAAAAATTTACATTTCTTTGTATATATCTATCTATACATTAAAAAAAGTTTTCCTCGTAGTGATATTTATTTGAGCCAATGGCAGAAGAGGGCAAGGCAATTACATCACTACAAATGCAATTAATTATTGACAATTGCCTCTAATGTTCACCAACCTCGTGCATGTGATTCACTGTCTAACGTTTGATGTTCCATTGTAATGTTTTTTTGTATATTAATGAATATTCTATATTTGTAAATACTGTAGTTTAGTATTTTGTAAATATTTTAAATATTTCAGTTAAATATTTTAGTTCCGCTCTTTTGGATGGTACAATATTCCTCATGCATTATGGAACCTGGAGCAAAAGGCCTTTTCCTAAGTGACCTATGTAATTGCAGGTAAATAATTACATAGTGATATTGGCTGAAGTCCAGTATAGTATATACCGGCAGGTACTTTGATGAAAGCAAGGAAGACGGCAATAATTGACAGGTGAAGGCACCTCCCTTTTCTGATTTGTTTTTGTGTTGTTGAGAAGGGGGGACTTAGCTTAGGTAGGGTGTTTATTCCTCCCTCCCGCTGTTTTAAAATGGGAAAATGAGTTCCCAATTTAAAAACATTGGCAAATGTGGGGGAAAAACACTCTAGGCATATCAACCTAGGAGGACAGTGGGCTGGGAAAGCAGTGGCATCTGCCAATCACTGCTTTGTTCCTGTGCGTTTGTTGAAATATGGGGGTGTGGGGGTCACAACTTGTCAGTCATTGCTTTCCCACTGTTTTGCTTGCCGCCATGTTGGAGGGTATACACCGTTCTGCAATTTTACCATGATATTTATTCGACTTTGAGAATGCCACGCACTACAGATGTACAGGTAAATAATTACATAGGTCATTTTCTGATTAGATATCGACCAGTGCATTTTGACAGGTGTCTTTTACATAGAAAAGATTTGATTTACTTCGTATACCTCTACATTTTATGTAGAAAAGCATGCATGGGGGGGCAAGCAAAGCAAGCAGGGGGCAAAGCCCCCTAGTTGCTTTTTAAAGTGTGTATACATTATTTTGAGATGCCCCGTGTGTATATATATATATTTATTTATTTTTTTTAATTTTAAAGATCTAATCAAATGTATCTGGATTGTATGATTAGTGCTTTTATAATGGGTGCATAAACAATAAATTACTTTTCAGTACAGTAAACACCTGGTTGCCTGCATTATTGAAAGAGAAATGTATCACACATATGCCAAAAACAGATCATGGACCTTTATTTCATGGCTCCTGTATATCAGTGAAATATGTATGAAATTACCTGTTTCAGTGAAGAAACAACCTTATTTTACGCAACATGTTTGAACTGCACTGCACTCTTGAAGCAGTTATGTTCTAATTAGTTTTCTTGTTTGAAAATGCACACAAAAAATTCATAATGGTTTTCAGAAAAAAACATTTTGTTAGTTTTTGAAATATGGTTAAGGTGGTAGAATGCTATAACAATGCATAAAAATGGCCAAAGCTAATTTTTTTTTTTTTTTTTTTTTTTTTTTAAACTTTTAAGATCATTATTGCTGCTTTAAATGCATTCAAGTTATTGATATAACCACTGAAATGCATAGGAGAATAGCAAAAGTGAAAACTGCACACCTGCCCTACATTAAAGAACACTGATATTTTATTTCAAGAGTATAGACTGTATCACCAAGTTCGAGATGTGCAGGCTCTTCTGTTCATGAAGATCGCTCAAAGGGTGAAATGAGCAACTACAGACCTGTGAGTTTTACTTCTGTGCCAGGGATGGTTATGGGGTCCTTGGTTAGGCTGTAACAGGAATGGAATTTTAAGAGTACCACAGCATGGCTTAGTTACAGGAGATCATGTCTGACTAATCTAATCAACTACTATAAGATTGTTGCTAAAGAATTAGTAAAAAAAATAATTTTGACATTTACTGAGATTTCAGTGAAGCTTTTCATATAGTCTCACATGAATGACTAAAGTATAAGTTGGAGCATTGTGACATTAAGGGTAAGTTACTTTTATAGATAAAGGGTTAAGTGGTGAGAGTAGTTATAAATAGACGTTGTTGTTGTTCGTGGATTAATGTTATGAGTGTGGCCCCACAGGTTTCATTGCTAGGTCCTTTACTTGTTTTAATGTTTATTAATGATATTGATGTAGGTCTTTCATATTTAATGCCTGAGTTTGCTAATGATACAAAGGTTGGCAGGGTGGTTAATGACAATAAACAGGGTATGCTGCCCCAACAGGAACTAGATAAATTATTTGGATGAGCTGAGAAATGGCAGCTGAGGTTTGACATTGAAAATTACAAGGTCTTGCATCTGGGCAGAAGTAATTGTAGAGAAACGGGTCGCTTGGGTAACACCAAACTCGCCATAATTAAACTTGAAAAGGGCTTGGGATTAACTGTACACTCTTAAATGTTCTCTGAGGAGTGTAGACTGGCTTCTAAAATAGTTTGCAGTTTCTCTCAGTGATACATAATATTATAGTTAAGTCATATTTTGAATATTGCATACAGACCTAATGACTACATTTTAGGTAATATATGTTGGAGAGGATGCTAAGAAGGGTGACAAGATTGGTTAGGGCAAGGATTGGCCAATTAGTCAATTGCAGTCCACTGGCTGATCCTGAAGTAATGTTAAGTTGGATCTCTTTATGTATTCATTCTGAAAATATTTTCTTAAAACTGAAAGTGTAATAAATTCAGTAAAGCTTTGTTAATTTTGAAATTTGGTGTAATTTGAATTTGTAAAATATTTTGAGACTATAATTACCAATTTTCTGCAAGAAATACTTTGTCAATTTGAAAACTTTGGTAATTCAAAATGATTTTTACCTCCATGCTCATATGATAAAACTTTATTGCTTGATATAATTTTAAAAAAATTGAAAAGTGAACAGCATAATTTTTTGAAAAGAAGGGCACCAAATATTTGGAACTACCAGGATAGTCAGACATACTATACACAAAACTGCCTGGTTATCTTGTTTTGCATGTTTGTGCAAACTTGCCAACAGGTGTCCAGCCTAATTGTCTCAGTTCATTACCATTAGTTGTTGGTTTGTTTGACTGACAATCTGTGAATAGTGAAGAACCTGATTATTTGAAAATAGCTGGTGATTTACATTATCAAATTTCCTACTAATGTCAATAAATACAAGTATATAATATGAAAATTTTTCTTTTTTTATTAAAGAAGAAAATTTTTCTTTATTTTGAAAGTGCATTTTATTAAAATGTAAATTTTAAAGCAAAAAAAAAAAAAAAAAAAAAAATATATATATATATATATATAAAGAATTATTATTAGTGTAAAATATAGCAGGTAGATATTTATGCTTAGAATTAGACTAATGAAAATACGGTGTACCCTGGGAGCAATATACGTGTTGACCGAGGGGGGGGGGGAGATAGAAATTGAAATTAAAATAAATATAACAAAAGAAAAAATAAAAAATAAACCAAATGGAATTTTGAAGAGACGACCAAGGTGGAAACAACTTAACAGACTGCTGTATATATGACAAATTCAATATAATTAAATTCCACAATAACCCACACAAACGTACTAAAAAATCTAAAAATACCAGCATTAAACACAAGCCTATTTTAGGCGATTTTTATACCACCCTTAAAGAATGGGATAAAAATATTATAGATGTACATTATATACATAATTTACTTTTCAGTACTAAACACAATATACTGAGAGCACTGCACAAGTTCATACACACTTTCAACTTCAAGTCCAAACATCTCTTTCATATAATAAACGATATTTGTAAATTCAACCTAAAAAACAAACACACTACAACAGGTGATAACGAATCAATCATAATCTTGAACTTCAATAGCCAGATCATGGACAATATAAATATCAATAAACTTATAAATCAGCATAATCATCTACTTCCTAATGCCAGCCGAAGTTATATAAAAGTAAGATATAAATACAAAAAACCCTTTGGATTATTAGCCTGTAACTACAAATCCATAGCTACCAATTTAATATCCCATATTGCAGACACCAACAACTGCATATGCAAACTTAGTAACAATATATTGATCATGCAACAATATATTGATCCAGACTATGGACACATCATCACTGGTAATCTAAACATAATTACAGACCCAATTCTCAGATATGTACTATCACAAGGTTTTAAATTCAGACCATGTACCAAATTAAATATAACCACCTTCTATAAACAGATATATCAAGATCTGGTAAACTACTGCTTCCAACTAGCTTACAAAAATAACACACCTATAGAGGCATACCATATGTGGATTAGCCATACATTCACTCTATTCAAACAAAAATATGCTTTACCCAATTCAAATATATATAACCAGCATAAATACCACAACCTGGCTAAATTAAAGCAAAAACTACTAGAAATACATAAAGACTTCATAATCACACCTGTGGATAAAGCTGCAAACAACTTTGCATTCATTTGCAAATCTTTTTATGCACAAACTTTGACAAATGAACTTAACTCCAGCAATACTTACAAACCTATATCCAGTACCTGCAATAGCATTACAAAAAAACTAATAGCCTTCAATAAAAAACTAAAGCTGAACTTGAACAATTACAACTTGCCTTATATATACTTCATTCCAAAATTTCATAAAAAACCAATAGGTTTCAGATTCATAACCTCGTGCAAAAATAGTTATGTGCACAAACCTGGAAAAACACTAGAACAACTACTGCAACCACTGCTGCATAACATACATAACAGCAGAATAATAGGCAACAACCTACTGGTATTAAAATTTTTGCAGAATAATAAAGTCAACAATATTCAAACCTTTGATTTCCACAGCCTATTTACAAGTATTAATCAAACCAATCTAAAATCTGTACTCAAAGATATCTATGCTAAATATAAGGATTATACAAAGGGTACTAGGAAAGTTTTGCAATATGACGCAACAATGAATCACAGGAAGCTGCTTGTTGCTGCATGTTGAGACATGTTCATACGTGCATAGTAGCCGCAGCGCCAAGTCAATGGGCTCAGTTATTCATTAGTAGTGAGAGTGTAAAGTGCTTGCGATGGCATCGTGGTCACGAAATGAGATAAGGACAGTTTTGCGGTATAATTTCGTGCGTGGTTTAACCACAGACCAGTGCTTAGAAGAAATGACTCTTGCACTAGATGATGATTGTCCACATCGTATAACGATATTCAGGTGGTATAGAGAATTCCAAAGGGGAAATTTCACTCTGGAGGATTCTGAGAGGCCGGGAAGGCCACGAACGTCAGTTATGGAGGAAAACGTTACAGCCGTGAGTAAAATGCTTGACGAAAACAGGCGAGTGACCTACCAACAGATAGAAGATACGTTGGGCCTAAATGCACCAGCAATTCGTTCGATTCTGCAAGATCATTTGCACGTGAAGAAACTTTGTTCTCTCTGGGTGCCACATCAACTGACTGAAGAGCAGATGACACGACGTGTGATTTGGTGCCAGGAGATGTTAAAAAAGTTTGATAAGGGACAATCTCGGTATGTGAACAACATCGTGACAGGTGACGAGACTTGGCTGTACTATTACGATCTGCCGACCAAGGCTCAAAACAAAGTTTGGGTCTTTGATGATGACGACACACCCGTAATTGTCAGAAAATCCCGATCTGTAAAGAAGAAAATGATAGCTGTATTTTTCAAATCGAGTGGAATTGTGGAACGTGTCGTTTTGGACACGCAGAAGACAGTCACAGCTAAGTGGTATACTGAACAATGCCTGCCTAAAGTCATTGGATCTATGAAGAACCTGCGGCCAAAGTCAAGAATGGACACCTGGTACCTCCATCACGATAAATGCTCCAGCTCACCGCACCAAAGCCTGCACTGAATATTTGACCACGACAGGACTGAAACTTCTCGAGCACCCTCCCTACAGTCCAGACCTTGCTCCCTGCGACTTTGCACTGTTCCCGCATGTGAAAATGAAGCTAAAAGGGAGGCGGTTTTCCAGTGATGAGGACCTTCTACGGGCTTGGGACAACGAGTGTGCTTTACTCCCTAGTGAAACTTGGCAGAACTGGTTTAAAGATTGGTTTCGGAGGATGGAGAGGTGTATTGAATGTAGAGGAAATTACTTTGAAAAAATTAAATAAACAAAGCTGTATTGCAAAACTTTCCTAGTACCCTTTGTATATCCTGCAATACCTATTACTGGAACAACATACTGAACCTGTGTATCTCCAATAATTTTATATATGATGTTAATACAGTGTATCAACAAACCAATGGAACACCTATGGGCAGCCCAGCCTCGTGCATAATAGTCAACCTATATCTATATTGGTCAGAAACATCATTACCACAGGACCTTATCCTATATAGGTATATAGATGACCTAATAGTGATCAACAGCCCGAATTTCATCAAGGATTATGGACACTTATACCCCAACGAACTCATACTGGAAAAAACAAACAACATTGATACAGCAGCCCATTTCTTGGATCTAGACATTAAGTTAAAGAATGACATAGCCTCCATCAATTTGTACAACAAACGTGAAGCATTCAACTTTAGCATAGTAAACCTTACACAATGGAATTCAAATATTTCCAAACAGGTACATGCCAATGTTATTCTGGCACAATGCATCAGAATAGCAACCATATGCAGCGATAATGAAATAGCCATTGATAACATCAAGATATTATACAGGAAACTGATAAACAATCTTTTTCCTATAGCATATCTGCGCCATCATATCATTAAAGCCCTTAACATACTAAGGCACAAGAATCTTAAGGAGATTAATATAAACAGCATTATTGACATATAATCATTCCCATACATATCAAGTATGTATATAGTGTAAATACAATACACTAGGTCTCTGTGGTGTCTTACAGCCTGGAAAACTCGTACCCACCAATTGGCCCAACACAGTGTATTTATCCTGTAATTATGTTCAAATCCTAACTTTATTTATATGTGAATATTATAGCTAAATTGTATTCAATTATACCACTTTTAACACAACTGACTTAAATACATGATGCACTAACTCTCGGACATTCGTTCAGGGTCCTAACTATAGGAACGGGTTTGCAACCCCGAACCACCCTAGCCAAACTACATGTTTCTACTATAATCATCTTTTTACTTTGCTAACCTCTACATATTATGCCCTGTGCACCATTAGTTTACCGACCACAACATCAGGGCTCTATTTTTCTAACTTTACCCAAGCTATTTTTCGCCTTAACAAAGTTTAGCTGCCTTCTACTGCTACTTTGTCAGCTATTATATTTCTTACTATTCTGGGCAGTTGGAGCATCATGTACTTAATCCTAGCGTAGTTTTCACCGCCCACGTAATTTCATTTCATCTCAAACATACACTGAAATTTGGTCTAACGCTAGGCGCCGTGCTAATGTGCCCACGCATAAATACACTGGTAATCCTCTGACACAGTCTTTTCTGTCAGTCCGACCAGTAGCGGTAAGTTCCCGTCATTCGAATTTTCCTTACCTTTGTCTTTGGTTTTTCCACCTTCATCGCGTTCTACTTACTTCTGTAAGGTCATCCATGATCTGTATGTATTACTTTATCAACACAATTTTGTATTGGCAAACTTTATTCTAAATTATATTCAAAATTTATATTAGATTTACCACGTGGTTTTTCGCACGTGTAACTTGACATACAGAACATGTCGGAAACAGAAGAAAGAGCATTGCTGTCTTTTTCATTATTTTGGTGGATGACCTCTGAAGAAGACACTAAAATTATGAATGACACCGCAATGCTATTTCCACCTTGGTCGTCTCTTCAAAATTCCATTTGGTTTATTTTTTCTTTTGTTATATTTATTTTAATTTCGATTCCTATCTTCCCACCCCCCTTTCGGTCAACACGTATATCGCTCCCAGGGTACACCGTATTTTCATTAGTCTAATTCTAAGCATAAATATCTACCTACTATATTTTACACTAATAATAATAATTCTTAATATATACATTATGGTTGTAGGGTATTTTTGTGTTAGCAGTGACCATGATCCATATTTCATGTTATCATAATACTGCTTATCTAATCTTATCTAAATCTTAATTTCCTCCCCCCCAGCATATACCAATAGCTTCTCCATTCTATTATTCTATATATATATATATATATATATATATATTATGTAAGGTAAAAGTTAGGTAAAGGTAATAAAAATAAATAAATATGGCTATGTAGCTATCATTAGAGGCAGCAAATGCACATCCTCCACATGATGCCTAATTATATCTGATAATTAAAATAAATATGATATTTAAATAAAATCATCAGCCAGTAGTACGGCAATAATGCAGAGCGAAATAAAACGCAAAATAATATAAAATAAACAAACAGGGAAGGGAAAATAGAGATAATAAGACAAAAAGGTAGTCGATAATCCCCTGTATAATTTAGTCAATTAAATCATTAAACCCAATTAATAAAAAACGATATAAATTTAAATAATGCCAATTATAAATAATTTAGCGGTACCGCCCTTGAAGGTACCAGTTCCAAAAGACGTGAAATATCACCAAAAAAGGGTTAAAGAAACTACCAAAAAACTAAAATATCAAAATAATAGACTGACCATCATGCCCCATATCGACAGAGGACCACGAGGCCAATAATGGTCATGGAATCGCTGCATTTCAATCGTCATACAAATCATCGCAAAGGCAGAAATATCGAAGAACCAAACCACCCCTCCATTCTCTGATAGATCAACCAATGCAGAGGATTTGCATGGCGGTGGTCCTTATGCAGCGAAAACTAATCTATAGAACAGACAGCACTCTAGATCAGAGCCACACCACTGACATAATGCAAGCTTAACCAGCTTATATAACAGAAAGAAAAATATACATACACACACACACACACACACACACACACACACACACACACACACACACACACACACACACACACACACACACACAGTGGAACTTCTCTATTACGAACTTCTTTTTAACAAATTTCTCTATATTACGAATTTTTTCACAAAACATTGCACCTTGAAACGAAATTACATGTAAAATTAACCCCATATAGCGAAGTGTTAGTCTCTCTATAACGAATTTTTAAAAAAATTAGTAAAAGCATTTTTGAAAATTTTCAAGCATTTACTGCTAAACAGCCGCTCAAATATACTGCCTCTTTCCTTCCGAAATTGCACATTAGCATCTGGAATTAAATAATCATCCTTTTAGTGAACACATGTGGCCATTGATGCCCGTAGCATGGTCTTTGTTTCATTTTTGTTACAGTTATTAAACCAAATGGGTTTTCTTAAAAGTAGTCGTAAACTTTACAATATTTGGGTAGATTTGTAAATTGATGTTGGCTCAGGGGAAAACGAAATTTACTGCGGTAAACTTTTTGCATGCTGTGGCGGCAATACATAGAATGCTACCATAGTCGGTTTTTAGTAACACCTACTGATTGACATTCGCTTCTCACCTCAACTGTACCACGTGCCCTTCCTGTCAATCATTATATATGTCCATTCTCATCTAACTGGACTCCCAGTAGATGGTTTCATGAATTTTTTTTTTTTTTTTAATTTTGTTCGTCATCAATCACATGGGCTATATGCTCTTGTATTTTTTTTTTTTTCTTTTTTTTTCTGAAAAGTAACATACAGCATACATTAATCATGAATTTTCTTTCATGTATATATGAATGAAACCAGAATAAAAGAAATTCACAAAGTCGTATATTTCTTTAAAGTGATTTGACAGGAAAGGTCATGTGATACTGTTGAATTGGCACGCAAACGTCATTGAGTAGGCGGTACTAATAATTCACTATATAGCCAGCGCAGCGAAGTTTGTGGTGTACGTATCGGCAAGAGCTGCAGTCCAGTAATTTTTACAATTGCGGAAACAATGTTGAAGAGAAAATGTTTAAGTATTAATGATAAAGCAAAGATTGTTATGATATTGACCAGGGTTTTAAGAAAAAAAGATGTTGCGGAGAAATGTGGCATACCTGTAAGCAGTTTATCTACGATTTTAAAAAAATTGAGAATCAATTTTAAATGCAATTGAAGGAGGAGGAGCAGACAAGAAGCGAATTAAGTTGTGTATATACGAAGATGTTGATAAAGCTGTTCTAAAATGGGTGAAAATGATACATGAAAAGAGTATCCCAGTATCGGGCCTAATAATTAAAAACAAGCTCTGAAATTGGCACATTCCCTTGGACATACAGAATTTAATGCGAGCACTGGGTAGCTAGATAAATTTAAGAAGTGCCACAGAATTCTGGAAAAGGTTATTTGTGGAGAAAGCATTAATGTAAGTGAAGAAGATTGCAACAGTTGGAGGAACAATACCTTAAAGAAGATTTTGGAAGAATATGAACGTAAGGATGTTTTTAATGCTGATGAAATGAGTTTATTCTTTAAATGTTTACCGAATAGAACACTTGCTTTTAAGGATGATAAATGTTTTGGCGGAATCACTGTGCTAGTTGGAGCAAATATGACAGAAAGTGAAAAATTAAGACTTTTAGTCATCGGAATATCAAAAAACCCAAGATGTTTTAGAGGCACAAAATCTTTGGAAGTTGACTACATTAATAAAATTAATAAAAAAGCATGGATGACAAGTGATATTTTTGAAGAATGGATATTAAAACTAGACAAGCATATAACAAAAGAAAAAAGGAAAATTGTGTTGGTAACTGACAACTGTCCGGCACATCCTGCCAATATTTCTGCCAAACTTAAAAGTGCGAAGTTGTTTTTACCACCAAACATAACATCAAAACTCCAGCCAATGGACCAAGGCATTGTTAAAAATTTTAAATTTCATTATCGAAAGAGAATAATAATGAAGATTGTCAATGCGTTATCAGAAAATAGAAACTTGGAGGTTACAATTAACCTCAGAGATTGCATCTCTGAACTGGCAAAAGTTTGGACAAATGATGTCACTGAATACACTATTCAAAATTGTTTTGGACGAACAAGATGAACTGCCCCTTTCACAACTGAAAAACTTTTGGACATTATTAGAATCGTCCGGAAACATCGAAAATGAAATAACACTGGTTAGTTATGTTTATGTAGATCACAGCAGAACATCCAAATGAAGATGAAATACTGCTGAGCAGTGTTAGACGCGACCATGATCAAGAAGAAATTAAATGCTGAAGACGCATCAGAACAACCCATAGAAAAGCCAACTCGCGAAGAAATGATTAACGCTTTTAAAACAGTTCGTATGGGTCTACAGTTTTGTTAAAAATGTTCCTGATAATGTTTTTAATGCTCTGAATAAATTTTTTAAAAAGACAATTTTTTAATTGTACTGTGCAAACGAAAATTATTGATTTTTTTTAATTTGTGATACTGGCAAAAATTGTGTAAACGTAATTTAAATAAGTATGGTTTTTGAAATAAAATACATTAAAAATAAATGTAGATTCATTTTCATTTTCTAATTAGATAACAATTTCTAATAAAAAAGATATTCTCTGTATAACGAAATTTCTCTATAACGAATTTTTTCGCTGGATTTATCGAATTTGTTATAGGGACGTTCGACTGTATATCATTTCTTAATGGATAAGGCCAAAATATTGAGCCGACCGGGCTAGCCGAGTGGGTAAAGTACCTGCCCGGCAACCCAAAGGTCGCGGGTTCGATTCCCGCCTCAGGCTTGGATCAAAGCACTGCAAAAACCTTGGGAGGTGCAATATGGCCACAGAAGCCGATGCGCCAACAACTACCAAATCAATCAATCAATCAATCAAGCCAAAATATTGGGTGGTGAGTTGATTGTTCTGCAAGTTAAAAAAAAAATAAGATGTAGCTCCCAAGCTCATAAAGGTTGGCTGCCCTTTGGTTAAGGGCACAAAGGAATATTCTTATCAAAAAAAAAAAAAGAGTTCTGTAAGTTAGTGGTTGGAAACCAGGCATTTGTGGGCTGACTTGATTGAGGGATTAAAAGCTTGAAAAGTGCTGAGTAAATTGAATGCTGAGAGTAACTTTTCACTTATTCACCTGATATATAAATGAGGAGATCTATTTTAATTGAGAGGAAATGATTGTAGAATAGGTGTGTGAAAATTTTTCTGTAGTCAAAGAGTGATTGACTGTTAGAATAAAGTCCAACTGCTCTTATGGGGGTTGAAATTTAAGTTTAAGGAGCAATTGGGCAAACTTTTGAAAGAAATAGAACAATAAGCTGATGTGTCAGGCTGATTCTGCCAGCTTTTCTATATGTGCGTAATGAAGACCTATTTCACTAAATTGTAAATTGAAGGTTATATAGATTATTAGATACTCATAGATGAAATATAGCATATGAAAGACAGAAATCAGCATTAGTAGGCTGAAGAAGGAGATTGTCTGAGTTATGGAATATATTGAATGAGATCATTAGCATACTATCTAAAAAATAAATCAAAAAATTTATCTGCAAAATCTGAACACTTTCAGATTGTACAATTTTCTGGTTAGGACTAAAGATCTAACAGGAAATAGTGATGCCTGGTAAGGAAATAAAGAATAGAAGACTGATAGTCCAGAAGGGCTGATTTGCACTTACACAGTATTCTCTACACCTACCAGATATTACAAACTCGAAAAAAGTTGGGTAAAAGTGTTGTGTTATTCATTATAGTTATATTTTATGCAACATAGTTGGTATTAAGGTTTCCTTATATTGAATAACTGTATGGTTTTCTATTTTAGATGAGTAGTGTACTCAGGCCTTCCCATCACATGATAAATTACTAAATTTTACCTGTTAATCTGCATGTAGATAACCCGAAGTTAATTATGTATGTCTTCTAGAGTGATAAATTTGAAAGTGTGCCTGTTATACTTTTAGAGTTAACTTCCTTGGTATTCACTGAACTACTTATTTGTATTTAATAACCATTCGGAATGCCAAATATAAACATTAATTGCATTATTTGTTGCCTCTGTTACCATTTGCACTATTTTTCTAAGTGCCTATAATTTTTAATTTAAAGCTATTAGTACTGTAATTTTTAATGTAATGGTAATTCGTTTGACCTCGTTTTTTTATATATTTCAGTCATATCTATTAGCAGCCTGTACAGTTGCAACATTTCTGGAATTAGCAGCTCTGTTTTTGCTTAGACAAATTGATGTCCACATCACATACTTGCCAACAGGCCCGTAAGTACTAGATTAATCTTGCAGTTCCCGCTTTACAAGTTTTCGCTTTGAATTCCTGGGTTTACAAGCCTCCCCCCCAAATATCAAGTATCAATAGAATTGAAAATATGAACATTAATTCCAATAAATAAATGCTAAACATTCATAAATACGGAATTTCAAACTGTGCGCGTAACTATACAATACATTACTACTGTGTGTGTCTGTTTATTTGTTCAGGCAGAGATAAGGAGGGCAGTCCAACTCTTAAAGAATTTTGGAAATAATTCCATATTTTAGATGCAATCAAAAAAATAAAACTAGCCTGGGACAAAATAACAGAGAAGAAAAAGAACATGAAGGGTGTTTGGAATAAACTCTGTTATCAGTTTAGTGATAATTTTGAAGGATTTCAAGAACCAGCAGAGATCATACGAAAGGAAACAGAAGTGATCGTTAATATTGCTTTAACCAATTGCAGCTTGAGGTTTCTACAACTGATGTCACTGATCTGCTTCAAACACACAATGAAGAACTCACAAATGAAGACCTCCTTGAAATGGCAAAATGTGAAGAAGCCAAGGAAGAAGAAGATTTAACAACTGAAACTCCTGTTCATTCCTTCACTCTCAAGGGGCTTGATGAAGGTTTTCAAAAGCAAACGAGATTTTCGAGTCACAAGGTTCAAATTTCAGGCGCACTAGAAAATTTGCTACAGATTTAAAAAATGCTTATTCATGCTATCGTGAAATTTATAAAGAAAAGAGAAGACTATCTTGGAAACGACTTTGAAGCATTTCCGAAGAAGATGATGACTCCTTGTGCTTCAACAAACCGACGAGTGCCGAGCCAACAATGAGTGAAGAACCATCAACGAGTGTGCATTTAGTTGATGATGACGAAGAATAAACATTCTTTAACATTTGTGACATAAATAATGTCTTCATTATTATAATCTGCTTGATTTTAAAAGGCTTTGTTTTCATTTCTTTGGATAAATAAATCATTGTTTAAGCATTAACTATTGGTTTGTTGAGCTTTATTTAACATTACTATGGTCAAATTTCACTGTTGAGAACATAACCCCTGTTTTTAACATTACATCTATGGGAAAAAATTCCCACTTTACGAGCGCATGCAAGGAACGAATTAACTCATAAAGTTGGGAACTACCTGTATATGTACTTGGGGCAAATCCCCAGAAATGCATCCCTGTTCCAATCTGTGTGATTCTATGTATGGGCCTAGGCAGGTGCCCCATTCATACCCATATTTACATAACTGTGTGCTGATATATAGGTCCACTTCTAATTTAGGTGTGGACCTTGGTACATTACTGTTCGGGGGAAAAGTTCCTAGAAAAGTACCCTCTGTAAATTCACACAATGGAATTGAGATTTCAGATTGTGTAATAACTGAAGAAATGGCTCTTTCTTTCCAACTGTTTTTGCTGGTAGTAGTACTGGTAAAAATTATTTAACTACCATCTGAAAAATGTTATGAATAATAACAATTTAACAGTAATCAGTATATATTAACAAGGAAATAAATCATTTTGTTCTTCCAAAATTTTTTCTATGAATATTGCTAAGGATTATTTGAAAGAACGATTATCTCTTATTTTTTTCAAAAAAGTGCAGCAGCACACTTTTTTTGTTGCACTTTTCTAACATTCAGAATTAGTAATCTCCACTTTATTATGTTCAAATATCGATGTTAATAAATAAAATAACAGAATGCATCCCACAGAAGTAAATAAATTTTTAGAGATGCAGTTTTGAAAGCATATTATATTCATAAGAAATACAGTACCACATAAAATGCAAATTTTGAAGTACAGGAGACAGAATTTGTTGTTATTTTTCACATTAATACAAAAATTCTTTGTTAATGCAATATTTAAAATGCGTGCTTTTAGATTTGAGCTAAAGTTGAGTTAGATGACTAATTCTAATGATTTTTGACAAATGAATGAAGTACAGGAATGTTTCTAGGACAAATGACTTAAAATCCTGAAAACACGTGGTCTAATAAAAAGATTGCAATAAGACTGCTTTTGTTGTGTGTTATTTTCTTTTTGTATGTTTTTTCAGTTTGATGAAAAAACTGTTTCTTTATTGCATTTTTATTTCTTTATTCAAGATTATATAATGTATTAACTGGATTCTGAATCAGCGTGGTTTCTTTTATGCATAGCAAGGAAACAAAAAAAAATTGTGTAGATTTCTTTAATAATAATTTTTGCTGGTTTTTTTTTTTTTTTTAGTATAATTTTGTCAGATATTTTTGACAGATATTATATACAGACAGTTCTTGCTTTGCGAGTTCTCTGGTTTATGAGTTTTTTTTCCCAAGTATCAACAAAATCGGAAATATGAACATTAATTGCAAAAAATGAATGTTAAACATTCATAAATACTGCATTCTAAACCACATGCATATCTGTACAATACAGTGTACCCCGCTTTACGATATTAATCAGTTCCACAGACACCATCATATCGTAATGTGAACCCAATAACACTTTGTTTTTTGTTAATTCGTTTCAAGATCTCAGAAATTGAAATTTTCGCTGTATAACTCTTTTTTTTTTTTTTTTTTTTTTTTTTTTATGAAAACCCAAAACACGAAAGGTATCAAAACCTATAGTACTTAGTACCGTGCACGGGTTGAAGGAGAAGTATGGGGGGAGGGGGATGCCAGAAACTTTGCTCTAGAGACTAAACATGGGTTTCACCACTTCAAGCCTCCAATAAGCAAAGTGGAGGTATTTCACTGGTTGATGAAAGTCATCTACCAACTCTCTAAAATTTCATTTTTAAGGTCACGAGTGTGACCTTAAGGCCATATAAAAGGTCGTGAGCATGGTTTGTAAATTGTATTAGTTACCAATTCAAATCATTAAAGGCACTACACTTTTGTTATCATACGTTATAAGAACCAATTTTGAACGGCTTTGTGTTATTTTTCTAAAGCACATTTCTGGAGGTCACGACCATAAAACAATTTACACTTTTCGGTTTATTGGACTTTTCTGTTACTGCAAGCAATTATAAATGGGTAGTAAACTTGATGTTATTGCATTTGCGAAAATACCGATAGCTGGAAGTGTGAGGTTTTTTACATTATGGTGAAATGTGTTTCCCCTTTACTGAAATCTTCAATCTTATAAAAAACAAATAAATTTTCAGAATCTTCTCTTCGTTCCCTTTTTTTTAAACTTTGTAAACTTGTTATTCCATGCGAATTGTGTTAGTTGCAATTTGTGTGTGCTGTTAAAAAATGCTTATGCATGCAATTGTGAAATTTATAATTAAAGGAGAAGATTATCTTAGAAACGAACACCTCTTGAAACATTTCTGAAGAAGACGACTCCTTGTGCAACAAAGGCGCCTCTGTAGCCGGGTGGGCAGGAGCAACAGTGCGTAGCACACACTTCTTGATTAGACTGGGGTTCGAGCCCGTGACCACCAAATACGGAGGATGCGGAAAGGTCAGGGAACGACCACCGCATATCCCCGGAGCAATATGGCCTTAGTTGCTAATGCTCCTAAAAAAAAAAAAAAACCAAATAACAAAATAACAAAACCTTGTGCAACAAACCGAGTGCCGAGCCAATAATGAGTGATCAACGAGTGTGCATTTAGTCTGATGATGATGAAGAATAAACATTCTTTAACATTTGTAAGTCATAAATAATTTCTCTATTATTACAATTTGCTTGATTTTACAGGCTACGTTTTCATTTCTTTGGATAAATCAATCATTGTTTAAACATAAACTAATTAGCTACCTAATTTCATTGACAAGAATGTAACCCCTATTTTTAACATTGTCTATAGGAAATAAATTCCCGCTTTACCAGCGAACACTAGGAATGAATTAACTTGTAAAGTTGAGAACTACCTGTACGGTGCAATATACAGGGTGTCTCAAAAATATTGGTACAAACGTTTAGGGGAGGTAGGTAACGTCTAAAGGAATGTGAATCGCATAGGAACCCATAACCGGAAATGTCACCGTAAGTCGGTAGACTGTGCTGTTCATCAGTTCGCGAGAGGGAAAATTTCTGGTTTAACTCATTCAAGCAGTAGTCGCCGCACAAAGAGCATGCATTGATATACAAACTGTGAGCTGGCAGACATGCACCTAGTGTATGGATTAGCAGAGGGCAATGGACGAGCCGCTCAACGAATTTATGGAGAACGCTTCCCAAACAGATATGTACCGGACCATAATTTGTTTGCGCGTGTGTATCAAAATTTGTGCGATTATGGGTCATTTAGAGGTAACAGGAGTAGTGCGGGCAGACCACATTCGATGCAAACTCCCGCCATGGAAGAAAGTGTGTTGAATACCATCCAGAATAATCCTACTACCAGCACACGTGCCGTTGCATCTACCTTAGGAGTGTCTCGTTGCAGTGTACAGCATGTCTGGCACGATGATTCCTTACACCCCTTTCATCTCCAAAAGGTTCAGTTACTGCTCCCCCAAGATCATCCTGCATGTGTGGCTTTTGCGCAGTGGTTTCTCCAAGAAAGTGTTCAAGACTTGAATTTTCCAGCCTATGTTTTGTTCACGGATGAGGCTTATTTCACTCGGGAAGGCTTATTCAATCAGCACAATGCTCATGTGTGGTCTCACGACAACCCACACGGTGTGTGCCCCCATGTGGCACAACATCGCTTCACAATAAATGTGTGGGTAGGTATGGTCGGTGACTGCTTAGTCGGCCCATACCTGTTACCATCCCGCATGAACTCCGCTAAATATCAGATCTTTCTTGAACAAGTTCTACCAGGGTTACTTGATGATGTTCCAGCAAATGTGAGATGCAACATTTGGTTTCAACATGACGGGGTGCCTGCCCATTATGGAAGGTGTGTTCGTGGCCATTTGAACAGGCGTTTTGGGCATTGATGGTGGACTCGTTCCCTGGCCCCCACACTCACCTGATTTATCAAGCCTTGATTTCTTTCTGTGGGGGGCCTCAGATCTATCGTGTATGAATCGCCTGTGGAGACTGAAATGGATCTCGTGGCGAGACTCGTCTGCACTGCTGCTACTGTCAAAGGAACTCCAGGTGTGGTTGACCGTGTCTGCCAATCCATGCTGCGTCGGTGTCACGCATCTCATGGTGGAACCTTCGAGCATTTGTTGTAACATCATGAAATGCATCCATCTCATACTCCATTGTTAATATTATGTCAAATAAATGTTTGCCACTAATTACTGTCTTGTGTCATTTTTGCTTCTTGTGCCTCTGCTACTACTTTCCCGTGACGTTTCCGGTTATGGGTTCCTATGCGATTCACATTCCTTTAGATGTTACCTACCTCCCCTAAACGTTTGTACCAATATTTTTGAGACACCCTGTATATCAAAACCAATCCAAATTTCCACTATTCCAAACCAGATTCAATAATTAAAAAATTCTATATAATATTGGTGTAAATACACCATAGAAAACTCTTAAATGAAAAAACTACATTTGTGAAGGAGGAGCACAATATGAGATACAAATAAAATGTGATACCCCTTCAAACTACAAATGTAGTTTTTTTCATTTAAGAGTTTTCTATGGTGTATTTACACCAATACTATATAGAATATTTACATTCTTAAACATATGAAGCTTTGTTGCATCAATCTTCATTTAAATAATTTAAAAAAGAAAGTTTTTGTGCTAAATAGAGAGCTTAGAATTTTCACAAAATTCTACAAATAACTGCTTGTTTTTACAGAAGTCAGTTCAGTGTAAGTCTGAAGGGTGCTAGAACTCTTAATCATTTGCTGTTTGTATACACACATCAACCCTGTAAAGTTTCAGAACTGTTCTGGAAACTTCTTGGCATGATAGAAGGTGACCACTACAGAATTGAGAATGTTTTAGATGGCATTATATAAAAAAAAAAAGCCTTCTGGCATGGTAAAAAGTCGTCATTCTTTCTATACTGCAACTAATTATTCATACTCATCAAAGAGTAAGTGATTAGTAGTTGGATTTAGTGCTGTCAGTTCAGTTTTGCTATCAGTTGTGTATTGAGTTACACTACATGTATTTAGTAGTGTTTTAATTTTTTATGATGTCCTGTGGCAGCAGTAAGAAGAAGCATGAAATACAGCTCTCTCTCTCTCTCTCACACACACACACACACACACACAGAGAAAAGTATAACATTTTTATACTTCTCTATATAAGAATGGAGGAAATGGACCCAGATTAGCAGTTGAATACGTGGTAAGGCTACTACACTACTCCCAAAATCCTATGGAGCACCCACTTCATCTAATGGGTGTTCCATATGGTTCAAATTGGACTTTTGTGCCAGCTATTCCAATTTTTGTACATTCACATTTGTAAACCATTCTCGAAGAGCACTGGCAGTATGGAATGGATCATTATCATTCTGAAACAAGGATGGGTCTGTGTCATGGAATGTGAGACCATTGATTGTCCAAAATGTTAAGGTAGGCATTGCTATTCATGGTTCCTCACAGCAACCAAAGGTCCAAGGCCATACCATGAGAAAAGCCCCCCTCACACATCATAATCACACTCTTCCAAACTTTATTGTTGGCACAATATACTCTGGTAGCATAAGTTCTCCATGCATCCTCCACATCCATCCATCTGATCGGAATAGGAAGTAGCAAGATTCATCGCTCCACAAAACCGATTTCCACTTCTCTGTGGACTAGTTATAGTGTTTGTTGCACCATGTAATGTGAGACCCTTTATTGTAGTTGATGTTTCTTATGTGTTACTGCTCTCCTATGAAAACTGAAGTTGGAGAGCTCCACATGTAGTGTTTGTATAGACCTCACCCCCTGTTAACACCTTAAACTCCTGGTTGATATTTTCAAGGATGTCTGACAAGACTGTTGTACCACCTTTCCAGAGTATCTTCGAGTTGTGCTGTGGATCTAGCTTCTGTGCATTTCTGGACAGTGGTGGTATCAGCATGCTTCCATTTAATGATAAAATCACCAAAGGTTGATTTTGGATGGTGTTGGCATTGCGTGAATTGACAAGCTAGCAGTGTAACATCCAACAGTAAAACTGATCTTGAAATCAATCAGCTTAGTTCTGCATGCCATGACAACAACAATTAACTTGTGTGGCTCAGGGTGTGTCCAGATACTTTTTTGGAGGGTGGTATATTAAGTGAGGTGTAAGAGAAATTTCTGCAGCTAAAGTGCCTAGGACTGATTGAATCTAACTTTGAATTATATTAAAAGAATCTACAGAAGAGGTAGTTGCCCAGGGGCTCACATCTGGTGAGTATGGGCATGGCACGCCCAGGGTCCTGAGCTGGATATCATCATTTTTCTCTTTCTTGATGATTTCCTTCTACTTCTAACTCTTGTTCTCTCTCTCTCTCTCTCTTTCTCTCTCTCTCTCTCTCTCTCTCTCTCTCTCTCTCTCTCTCTCTCTCTCTCTCTCTCTCTCTCTCTCAGTAACTCAGAAATTTTTTTTTTTTTTTTTTTTGGCTGGTGCAGCAAAAGCCTTAGGCTTCCTGCATCATATGACTGATTATAATAAAAATAATAGTTATATATTTTTTTTTCCATTTGTTTCATCTACTTAGTGATGAAAAAAAAGAGAGAAAGAAAGAAACAAACAAAGATATTTTTTTTTTATCTGTTTCATCTACTGACCAGGAGCTGAATAAGCATAGGATGCTCACACTTGGTGAATATTCTTTAGAGGAACTGCTTTGTACGTCAGGTTTCTTCAAGAGTGACTGTGTAACACTGATATCTGCTAGGGAAATTTTCAAAATTATTTTAGTCACAATTTCAAAAAATGACTTTCAAGGCTATTGCAAAAATTTTTTTAAAGAATTAATGAATTAGATAATTGTCTATGAGCAGTGAAAGACTAGTGATATTGTTCTTTTAGAACCTGTTCATAAATTTATTCAGTAAGTAACTAAACTGGGTGTGAGTCCTGAACAAGTTTATATTGTTGCTTAGAGCACCTTTATTTTTAAAACATTTTATCAAATAAAACTGTAGTTCACAAAAACGAAGATTCTGTACCAGGTTGCAGAATCATCTGAGAGTGAGTGATGTTTGTGACTTCTACAAATTCTACCGGAATCCACAAAGTATGTTTATTGATTATAGAAAAAGCACAGAAACCACGGCCTTTCAAAACCTGCTTACTTCCTGTTTTTACAAAGGCTGCAAGAAAAGTTTTGTAAAAGTGAGTTGAACGGTTTCACTCTCAATTTGTTCCATCTTTAAAAAGATATCCAAAAATAAATGAAAATGCCAGTAAAAGCTCTGCTAATTCTTGTATATGTACAAGGTCAACCAGATGTAGACAAATTTCAAAGTAATGACAGCAAGATTGTAACTGTTTCTTTCCCTTAATGCAGCAAATGTACCAAAATGTGATTCAGGCAATCAAATTACAGTACTATTAAACAGCCTTGTTCATATAGTAACACAAAGTGTAGATTTTGCAACTATGTATCTATTTTTCAGACTGTCAGATACACTTTTCTTCCTAGAAAACATGCATGAGTGATGTTTCATCACTAGCTGTGGGTTTTCAAAAGCCTTCTAAAAAAGCTAGCCCATTTAGTGTGTGTTTGTGTGAGATGTCCAGGTCACACACTAAAGAGGCAACAAAAAGGATAGTTTCTAGTTAGAGTTAGCTGTGTGTTTCAAAGGGGCCTTGGCCAACTGCAGTCATTGGACATCTCAATTAACAAACCCTTTGAAGCATTTGTGCATGAGGTTTCAATCAATGAATAGAGGCATCAGCTTGACAGTTATTTGACAGAAACAGGACTAATGAGGTGATCAATAATTTCACAAGTGTGCAGAGGGGTGAGAAATTCACAAGAGTTAATAAAACACAAGATGATTTTCAAGTGTTTCACGAATTGTGGAATCGGCAGTGACATATGGCACTAAAGATGACACCCTTTGAAGAAAATGAAAATTCAGATCATAGGTGTCGAATTCAGACGTGCTAGTGGGCTGCAAAAACATTTTGTGGAGTTGGTGGGTGGTGTGAACTACACTAGTGGGCACACGCAAGTGGCATTACTGAGAGAAATATATTAAATATTTCCATGTATTTCCTGTTGCACAAAAATACATGATCTCAAGACCATTAACATTTATGAAGGTTAATATAAGTTATTGATTTCATTTAAATTTCAGATTAGTGTATCTCTTTCAAGTATCATTGTTTGCTATTATTTTCATATTGATATGAAACCTGTGAAAGTTGACAACGCTTGTGCACTATTAGTCTGACATGCCTGGTTTAGACCATAATATCAGTAATGACAAGTGTGATGCTATTAATGAAAATGAGTTTTTTGATATTCTACATTAACATTTTAATAATAACTTTTGAATCTTTTTAAAAACATATGTAATAAATTTTTTTCCCCCCCAAAAATTAGCCTTCTGAAATGTGGATGCATCTTATATCAATTGGCCTAGGGAAAGGATGATACTTGGAGTAAATTTACTTAAGGATCACACTTATTTCACGGATTCTCAAAGCTTCCAATTTTTTACAATGGTCCAAGGGGATCCTTGGTATATAAGAATGGAAGCTAATGAAAAGAAATTTAAAAGCCTAACTTTTTTCTTGGTCAAAATCTTGAAAAGTTAGGGTGGGGAGGAATTTCAAAGCCACACAGTTCTTGCATTTCCTGCTTTCTAAACTGAATTCTTTTTGGCATTTCCCAGTACATTATTTAAAAATAAAGCAGTTAATAGTAAAAGGTCACCCACTTGTAAATAGGATGTTTTTGAGCAATTTCTGCAGTAAACTAAAGGTTTTTTTCATACGTTGTTCCCTGGAGTTTTAAACCCAAATAGCACGCACTATTGGCCACTGAACACATTACAAAATGTTGATTTTAGAGTGCATTCTTTGCACCATAAAATTGGCAACAACAGCAACATTTATGTGTAACAGTTAATATGCATCTCAAAACATGTCCAAGTTAGTTTGCCTCTACTTAAGTATTTTAAGTAGTGGAACCTATTTTGATATTCTGCATTAACCATAGACAACTCTTAAACAGAACAAAACTACGTTAGTAGTGTGAAGGGCATCATTTTATCTGTATCTCATTGTGCTCTTCCTTCACAACGAATTGCCGTGTATTGCACTACCTCAAATAAGTAACGCTTCACTAAAAGAGAAGGCTATTGTTACTTATTCTCAGTGAGCACCACCACCGAGATGGCAGTTTCAAGGCTTGTTTGTATATGTGTGGGATAATAACCCTACTATCCACTTGTCCCTATTAGACTTGGAAAAGCAAAAAGTAGAGAGAAAGTTATAGTAGGAGTGGAAGAAGAAAGGAAACCGGTGTAGAAGAATGAAAGGGACAGTAACTCCTTCAACTCACACCACTCAAACTCATAAATTCCTCGAATAGGCAATGCTTCCCCAGTAGCGAAGACTGTTGTTACCTATTCTCGGAAACTCCGTGAATATCAGGCTCCCCCGGTGACCGTTTCAAGGCTTGTTAGCCTTTCATCGGTGGGTGGGCAGGTACCCTGATATTGCAGACATGACATTCTAGTTGTGAAGATAATCCCACAATATGAGAGATGCCAGAAGGTGTAAGTGATAATATTTAAGTAAAAATTAAATGTCTTGTTGCATTTGCCATCTGGGTGGTGGTGCCCACTGAGAATAAGTAACAATAGTCTTCTCTTTTAGTGAAGCATTACTTATTTGAGGTAGTCCAATACATGGCAACTTGTTGTGAAGGAAGAGCACAATATGAGATACAGAGCAACATGACAACATAACAACATGAGCTGTCTGTTTCTGCTAGTTCACACTACCGACATAGTTTTTTTTGTTTAAGAGTTGTCTATGCTGTGTTTACACCAATATTATATAGATTATTATACTCTTAAAGATATGATGCCTTGTTGCATTTAATTTTTACTTAAATATATATAAATAAAAGCAGGATTAACACTAATATCCAAATAATTTAGATAATTTTAGATCATTTAAACAACTGATATATTCAGGACAGGACAAATTAATGATAAGACTGCGAAAATATGAGATATTTATTTTTATTTCAAACTATAAAGCTTAAGAAAATGGTGTAACCATAACCTATAAAGGGCCCTAACCGTCTCAATATATAACTAAGTCATACTAATTTCAATATTACCATAAATTACTGAATAAAGCTTACATCGAAAGGCATGTCAACTGGGGCTAGCACCTCTCAATATATGCCATCAATAACAACATGAGCTATCTGTTTCTGCTAGTTACAATATTATATATAATATTGATAAAAATAAGATGTAATGAAATTACTGAGTGTTAGCAAACAAGAAAATGTATTAAGATTAAAAAATATTAAACTGGGTTATGGATCCCGGGGTACTACTAGTAATAGCGGAAAAAACCGGCAACCATAACGGACAAATGAGATACAGAGATATGAGATATTGGTGACAGTTCAGCACCTCCAACTAATACACATCAGTGTATTAGTTGGAGGTGCTGAACTGTCAGGTGTAATTACCATGGAAAAATTGAGAACACATGCATGGTAAAAACAGAATACCTGAAATAAAATGAAATTAAAGTTTAACATAAAAATAAATGATAGTACCTAAAGCCATGGGTCCTAGGACTTTAACTACTTCGTCAAAGGGGTCGGTGGTAAAAATCATAGGAGCCACCGCAGTAAGCCGGTTTTCTGTTTCTTATGATGTACACGTTGAAAAGTATGTGTATGTATACATCATAGCCGACCTGACAAAGACCAAAAGGAAGGATTCAAATTAATGGATATATAAAAATAAATAAATAAAGTAAAGCTAAAAAGCTAAAATAATGCCGATAGAATCCTGTAAAAAGAAAAAATGAATGAAATCCAAAAGAAGGCAAAATAAGAAAACTTACTGTGTGCATGGACAGGAAAACATTGAATTAGTGTGCCATTGGAGACCAAAGAAGAAAACAGAAAGTTCACTGTATGTTGTATTTATGTCAATTGAAGTAACCCCAACTGGGGGGAAGAGCGTGAAGTTGTCAAAGTGAACCGTATCCGTGTGACGGGGAAGTAAACTAATAAACAAATGAGGCAAAGTTCCAGCACAGGGAGAAACAAAAACTAGCAAAATAGCGTGGAAAAGACACTAAACTTTGTTTAAGAAGAAAAACGATCGATAGTAGAGGAATAGCATTCCTCTACTATACTAAATATAATTTTAAAATAAAAGTTTCAGTAGATGAAAAATTAATAAGTCAGATATGACAGATGCACCTAAAAGTGCAAAGCAGCATTAAAGGATGCAAAAGTATACATAAGTATATATGAATAGATATATTAGATGGAGGTGAAAATTACACTAAGTGCCAGTGACTAGAAGGGTAAGGATAGTAGGAAAAGAGGTACAGGCAGTTCTCACTTTACAAGTTCCCGGGTTTACGAGTCCCCCCCCCCAAGTATCAAGTATCAGCAAAATCGAAAATATGAACATTAATTTCAAAAAATGAATGTTAAACATTCATAAATACCACATTCCAAACCACGTGCGTAGCTATACAATACAGTGTACCCTGCTTTACATTATTAATCAGTTCCAGAGACACCATTGTATCGTAATGTGAACCCAATAACATATTGTTTTTTAGTAATTCATTTCAAGATCTTGGAAGTTGAAATTTTTGCTGTTTGACTAAGCTATTTATCTCTCTAAAATGTCATTTTTAAGGTCACGAGTGTGACCTTAAGGCCACATAAAAGATCATGGGCATGGTTTGTAAATTGTATTAGTTACCAATTCAGATCATTAAAATGCACTACACTTTCATCATTATCGTTATGTTCCGTTATAAGAATCAATTTTAAACACCTTTGTGATATTTTTCTAAAGCACATTTCTGGAGGTCACAACCATAAAACAATAAAAACAATTTACACTTTCCATTTTATTGGGCTTTTCTGTTATTGCAAGCAATTATAAACAGGTAGTAAACTCGATCTTCTTGCATTTGCGAAAATACCGATGGCTGTAATTGTGTGATTTTTTTTTTTTTTTACGTTATTACGAGTGAATGTGTTTGCTTTTACTGAAATTTTCAATCATATAAAAACAAATAAATTTTCAGAACCTTCTCTTCATTCTTTTTTTTTTTTTTTTTTTTTTTTTTTTTTTTTTTTTAAGCTTCATAAACTTGTTACTCCAGAGACACCATTGATCACTCATTATTGGTTGGCCACTCGTTGGTTTATTACACAAGGAGTCATCTTCAGAAATGCTTCAAGAAGGGGCACCTCTGTAGCCAGGTGGGCAGTAGCAGCAGCGCATAGCACACACTTCTTGATTAGACCGGGGTTCAAGTCCCATGACCAACAAATATGGAGGATGCGGAAAGGCAGGGAATGACCACTGTATATCCCCCGAGCAATATGGCCTTAGTTGCTAATGCTCCTAAAAAAAAAAACCAAAACCAAGTTTGTTTCCAAGATAATCTCTTTTAATTATAAATTTCATGATTGCACGCACAAGCATTTTTTAATGGCACACACAAATTGCAACTAACACGATTTGTGTGTTAGTTATTGGAAATTAGAATTAAATAATTTGGGACAAGCACGTGGTATAGGGTGAGGTATTAAATTGAGGATAGGGAAGGGAAAAAGGAGTAGTTAATAAAGACGAAAATAGTGATAGGAGGATAGTAGGAACGTTTGTATCACCCTTGTATGCACTAATAGTTTTATGAACGGGAAGAAAGGTAGAAATAGATAGTAGAAAGATAAAAAGCAAAGAAAAAGTTATTAAATCACACTGAGCTAGCTAGGGTTGTGAAGCCCAACCTTATAGTAAGGGCTCTGGCTTTGTAAGCATTAGTATAAAAGGGAGCTAATACCAAATGCTTGTATTGCAAGGAAAAGCAGGGGCAAAAAATATGTATGTCGAAACATGCCGAGAAATGAACCCAAAACGAAAGTATAATAAGAAAGTGAACGGTACCTGGAGTTTTCAAATAATGCGTAGGAGAAGTAAGCTGGTGGGAAAATAATATGTAGCAGAAGGGAAAAGGTGGGGAAATACAGCGCACATATTTAGTAGATAGATGAATGCATGTCAACCATAACCACATTAGTAACATAGCTGCATGAAGCAATTTATAACAGCATAATGGACTTAATAGAGAGCTGTGAAGAAATGGGAAAATAGTGACCTCTATTGTTGTATTTTGAACAAATAAATGCATGGAGATACATAAGATTAGCGTTGTAAAAAGAAATTTGGTTGGAATAATATGACTTTACCATAATAAAGTCACAAGATATACAAAAATAAACATAACAGTTCATAAATAAATAAAAAAGTATTGAACAAAGCGGTGATAAAAAGAATGCAGATCAAAATTAATAGACTGTAGACCAAGAGATATGACTACAATATGTTAAGCTGACAATGGAAGTTGTATAATCTCATATAAATGGAAATTTACCAATTAGGGGAGTAATTGCTTACATATCTAAGCAAGAAAGAAATATGTGAAGAATCACATGATGTTCTGAGATAGAGAAGAGTTAGATTAGTAATTATAATCTGTAGACCAAAATGGAGTGAACCAATATTGAAGTGATATCAGTAATCATTACTGTAATTGATAGAATGTCTTAAATCCAAAAATGAAAGGGTGTAGTAAGAATCCAATGTTAAAAGAACAGTAAATAAGTCCAAGGATACAGAACTAGTTTAAATCCAGTGATAAAAGAACATGAAATAATTCCAATATATAACTGGGTGACTTTAGACCAAATGGTACTGTAGTTAAGAATCCAATGATGAAAGAACAGGAAATAAGTTCAAGGATACAAATCTAGTTTAAATCCAAAGATTGAAATAATTCCAAGGAAACAAATAACTGGTTGTCTCTAGACCCAATAGTGGTGTAGTTAGGAGACTGTAGAAAGTAATTTATACTAAAATTAGTAGCAATATCAAGTCATTGAAATCCAAAGGCAGCTATACAATTCAAATAGAAAATAAACCCAGAGGTGGATATTCAAAGGTAGAATAGCTTTGATATCGAAAAAGCTTATGACATGGCTTGGAGATTTCGAATCTTAAAGGATATCTATGATCTGGGTCTGACGGGCCATCTAGCCCTCTTCATTCAAAATTTCTTATACAGCATAGTGTCAGTAGTTGTCAAGGACACTACTGACACTATGCTGCTGCAACAGGATCTGGAAAGGTTGAGTAGATGGGCTGAGAGGTGGCAAATGAAGTTTAACATTGACAAATGTAAAGTACTACACATGGGAAACAGCAACGTATCAACTCTGTGGTACTACACTGACAGTGGTAGAGAATGAAAGGAACCTGGGGGTGGTTGTGCAGGCAGATATGAAGTTCTCTGAGCAGTGCAGACGGGCTGCAAGAGTAGCTCATGGTGTATTGTCAATGATATATAGGAATTTTTCTAGCAGGGATAAGGAGGTGATTATTCCCTTGTATAAGGCAATGGTCAGGCCACACCTAGAGTACTGTATACAGGCCTGGAGGCCTCATTTCAAGAAGGATGTAGAGCTGCTGGAACGAGTACAGAGAAGGGCAACAAGATTAGTGAATGGAACAAAGGGGTGCTCTTACGAAGAAAGGCTTAAGTTTTGCGAATTACAGTGTCTGGAGACTAGGCACCAGCGAGGTGATCTGATAGAGGTGTACAAAGCCTTGAATGGTTTGAGCATACTCAATGCTGATGGGATTCTTCCTCTAGCTCAGAATAATCACCTGAGAGGGCATAAATTCAAATTGAGGAAAGATAGATGTGCGGAAATTTGCCTTTAGCCAGCGGGTGGTTGGTAGGTGGAACAGACTTCCATCCCTTGTCGTGGAAGTTGATAGCCTAAATAAGTTTAAGGCTCAGCTGGACAGGTATTTCGAACGAACAGACGGGTGAAGTGGAAGTGGTTATTTTTTATTTATTTATTTTACTTTATTTATTTATTTTTTTTTTTTTTTCTGATGCTGCATAAGCTTGCTTTCTTGCATCAAATGCCTCTGCTAATGCTAAACCAGTCATTCCAAGTTCCTGTCGGCTGTTTTCTCTCAATCTTTTTGTCAAGAGGAAGGAGTCCCCCAAGGATCAGTGTTGTGTTACGCTTTTCGCTATCAAAGTTAATTCTATTACTGAACAACTTCCTCCAACTGTAAACAGCACCTTCTTTGTTGATGATTTTACCATCTTCTGTCAGTCATGCAACATGAGGGTTATTGAACGACAATTGGAGCATGCCATTGACCATGTCAAAACTTGGGTAATGGCTAATGGTTTCAGGCTGTCACCTCAGAAGATCATCTGCGTACACTTTTGTTGCAAACGGAACCTTCACCCTAAACCAGAATTCAAAATCAGACAACACATCATTCCAGTAGTACCAGAGACAAAATTCTTGGGTCTCACATTCGATAAGAAGTTGACATTTTTACCACATATCCGTCAACTGCGAACAAAGTGCACAAGGGGATTGAATCTCCTTTGTGCCATCTCAAATAAATGGGAGGGCAGACCGATGCATTTTACTCCGCCTTTATCGTGCGCTTGTTCATTCAAAATTAGACTATGGGTTCCAAGTGTACGCATCGGCTAGAAATAGCGTACTACGGTGGCTAGACCCACTCCACCACCAAGCCATCCGTACTGCTACTGGAGCATTCAGAACATCTCCTGTCCAGAGTTTATACGTTGAAGCAGGTGAACCATCACTATTGCTCCAATGAAAGCAATTGTCGCTAAAATATACCTTTAAACTAAAATCCCTGCCAGACAACCCAACGTGGGATTGCATTTTTGAGCCATGATGGGAAAAGCTTTATAAAACCCATCAGACTGCTAACCGATCCTTTGACATCCGTGGCCAAGAACTGCTCAGAGAGCTCAATATCACGGTAGACAATGTTGTCCACTCACCAAGGCATCTACTTCCACCCTGGCATACTTGCTTACCATCATGTGACTTCTCCATTAAAAGTTTGGGCAAGGCCATAACTCCATCCTCTGTCTACCAACAACTCTATGCTGCTCACCGATCCGATTACCCTGATTTTTTGCCTGTGTTCACCGATGGCTCAAAGTCAGAGTTGTCTGTAGGATCTGCTGCTGTCTTTCCAGATAGTACTATATCTGGGAAGATTCCCCACGAATGCAGCATATATACAGCTGAGTTTTGCATGCTATAGAGCTAGCCTTGGACCACATTAAAACCCGTAAACACCAAAGATGTATGTTGTACACTAACTCTTCAAGTACACTGCAGGCTTTATCGGGGATGAGGTATAATCCTCATCCGTTTGTGATCTGGATTCAGCAGACATTGCATTCCCTGTTTGAGTATTCATTCAACATCTGTTTCTGCTGGATCCCAAGCCACATTGGGATCGGGGGAAATGAACTGGCAGATGCTGCGGCCAGAACCCCACAACACTTACTGCCTGTTAGTCCCCTATACAGACTACAGGCAGCCAATACACACTAAATTACCGTCCCAATGGCAATAATCTTGGCATGAGCAAGTCACAAACAAGCTCTATCACATAGAGCCTGTAATCCAACACTGGCAATCTAGTCTGCACAGGAACCGCAAAGAGGAAGTTGTTCTAGCTCGTCTCCGCATAGGACACAGTCATCTTACACATGCTTTTCTGCTGAGGGCAGATGACTGTCCTATGTGCGAGAACTGTGGCACCATTTTAACTATTCATCACATTTTAACCATGTGTCCACGTTTTAGACACAAACGTGATTTATATTTTACCGCTTTTAGTCATCTGGCTGAGCCTTACACACTCAAGTCAGATTTTATCTGAAATGACCATGCGTCTGCTGTTTTTAGCTTTTTAAAATCAATAAACGTTTTTGCTCGTATCTAAAATTTACATTTTATTGTGATTTTTTTTATTGATTTATCTTTTATACATTTGTTATTATATATTTTGACATGGTGACCTAACTAATTAGGTCACTGAAAGTTTAAAATCTTTATATATGACCTGGTCTTGGCGCATTATAACCTTAGTTGCTAATGCGCTAATAAAATCTAAACCAACCAACCAATCAAAGGTAGAATAGTAAGTTCCCACACGACAAAAACTTAAACTTCCAAATTATAACAGCCAAATCGTGCATCGATTCCGAAACTTAACCTCATTAGCGAACCACCCCTTAAAATCGCGTTATTATTTTTATTTTATTTTATTTAATTTATTATTATTTTAAAAAAAATTTATATTTTATTTTTATTTTATTTTATTTTATTTTATTTTTATTTATTTATTTTTTTTTTTTTAGGCCCTAGCCACTGAAATCTCAGGAAATTTAGGTGGCAGAGTAAATAATTATGCTGAGTGTACCTGGTCTGCCTCCGCGGGGCTGAGTGTGGGCAACGTTGGGCCCCAGCAGGGGTCTAGCGGCTAAATGGCCAGAGGAACAACGATACACAACACAATACTTCCAAATCCCATACACTTTTAAAACTCTGGCCTTAACAGTGATCTGTTACACCCACAAAGAAACCACGCGGAGATGGGGGAAACCCCTGGTGCCGTTTGACACGAACGCACTTTACACTTTACTTTTTACCACATCTTGTGTATACATTAAAGTAATTTTAATACTTGGAAGATCCAAGATCCAAATGAATATTTGCATTTATCTACATATATTATAATCCATATCTGAAAACAAAATAGGAAATGTCAGCAAAGACTCAACATGGGAAGCGAATTATAAGTAATTTCATGAAGGATTGTTAAAACATGAAATGAATACATGAGAAAAGTGAAAGCTTAACAGTAGAAACTTAGTGAGTAAAGAAACAAAGTAATCATTCCGAAGAAAATAATTACATCGGAAATCATGTATAGTTATTACTTAGCAAGTAGTGGAATTCCATCATATTATATTACAACTTTACAAATATGATTATAACTAACCAGTTCATAGTATTTATTTCCGATCAAATCGGAAACTATATTGAAACAGTATTTAATAAAATAGATAGGGATGTTATTGTTGATTGTAAAGTAGTTGTAGAGCTTTGGTGAACAGTAAATGGTTACTACATATATTAGCCAATCTGATAGTTTAAGTACAAATTATATTTTTATGTATTTTGTTGGAAATATTGGAATGCCAGTTGGTAAGGTAAATGACAAAAGTTAAATTTCTTTTTTTTTTTTTTTTTTTTTTATATATATATATATATATATAAACCCCAGAAACGAGAGGTATTAGAACCTATAGTACTTAGTATCATGCTTGGGTTGGAGGTTGAGAAGATGACAGAAGATATTTGTGGACATTGGACTTGAACTTCTGTAGACCGTAATTTTCAGGAAATACGTATGAAGGAAGGTTGTTCCAGAAAATGGCAGTTGAATGAATAAATGAGGAAGATGAAAAGTTGGTTATGTGCGTTTGAAGTTGGACAGTAAATGGATGTTGGCTGGTGGCGGCACATGTTCGGACTGTTTTGAAAGAGAGAGCGGGAATTATAGAAGCCAATTCAGAAGAACAGTGCCCATGGAAGTATCTGTAGAAGAGGCATGCAGGAGAAATAGTACGTCTATGAGACAGCGAGTGGAGAGACTCTGTTAGAGATGAATCATTAATTAACCTAACTGCCGTCTTCTGAATGGAATCAAGAAGCCTGAGAGAGGTTTTGGGGGCATCACCCCAGATGTCGGAACAATATTCCATGGCAGGGTGGATTTGCGATTTATAGAGTGAGCAGCTGTTTGGAAGAAAAGTAATGCCGAGAGCGAAAGAGAAAACCAAGTTTTTTAGATGCAGGGGAAGCAATATTTGTAATGTGCTTGTGCCAAGAGAGATTAGAAGTCAGGGTAATCCCCAAAAGAGATATATCATTTTGCCTAGAAATCGGAGTGTCACTAAAGATAAGCATAGGAGCAGAAGAATCCTTTTTGCAAGATATAAGACAAGACTAGAGATTTAGAAGGGTTGAAATCAACTACGTTGTCTTTGCCCCACTGGTGAAATACCTGAAGATCGGCATTTAAGTAATTGTTAGCAGATTTTTGAGAAGTTGAAGCTGATTGAACAGGGCAAGGCTTCTCAAAGTGGAAAGTGGAATGCAATGTGCTATCATCGGCAAAACTATGGCTAGCATTTCCAGTTAATGGAAGAAGGTCATTAATATACAAGAGGAAAAGAGTGGTGGAAACAACTTAAACTTGGGGGACACCGGCATTAGTGGAGATGTTAGAAGACAGAGAGCCATCTACCATCACCCTCAGTGAGCAATCAGAGAGAAAACTGGATAACCAATTACTAAAAATAGTTGGTAAACCATAAGATGGAATCTTGTTTAGAAGACCTTTATACCAAACACGATCGAAAGCCATTGAGATGTCAAGAGCAGCTACTTCCAGAACATCACCAGTGGATCGACACTGACGGAATCCATACTGGCGATCGTTGATCAGACGGAAGGTTTCTAGGTAGATTAAGAGTTGGCAGTTAATTTCTTTCTCCATTACTTTGGAAAGAGTAGAAGTAATTGCAATGGGATGATAATTGGATGGGAGGGATTTGTCACCCTTTTTAGGAACTGGCTGGATATGAGCAAATTTCCAAGCAGAAGCAAAAAACACCTTTGGAATAAGAAAGTGAAAAAAGGCAGCAAAGAATAGGAGTAAGTTCAGGAGCACAGGTTTTGAGAACAAGTGGAAAAATTCCATCGGGACCTGGAGCTTTCTTAGCATCAAGATTCGTCAAAATCCTTCTGACATCCTTTTGACAGAAGACCATAGGAGGCATCTTCCATGTGCAAAAGCCTTTCTAAGATCCAAATATATAATATCAAAGTTATTCCCTGCATCCAGTTCTTTTGTGACTGCATCACAGTATCAATCAAATTGGTTAGGCAAGACTTTACCTTAATAAAACCATGCTGTGTCCGAGCTATAACTGAAGTCTTGTCTAGATTATCCTGCACTGCTTCTTTAACCAGTGCCTCCATTAATTTTCCGGGAACAGAAGTTAAACTAACAGGTCTATAATTACTTGTGTCGCCCTTTGATCCTCCTTTGTGAATTGGGGTCACATTTGCACATCTCCAGTCCATGGGTACTTCCCCTGAGTCCAAGGAAGCTCTCATAATTATGGCTAAGGGTTTGCTTACTTCCTTTGCTGCCTCCTTTAATATAACTGGATAGATCCCATCCACCCCAGGTGCCTTTCTTGTGTTTATCTTCAACAATTTCT
The DNA here is from genome assembly GCF_048544385.1 of Mastigoproctus giganteus. Taxonomy (NCBI): domain Eukaryota; kingdom Metazoa; phylum Arthropoda; class Arachnida; order Uropygi; family Thelyphonidae; genus Mastigoproctus; species Mastigoproctus giganteus. Next base: position 51,826,822 of record NC_143580.1, on the reverse strand, counting down.
CCTCCACTTTACTCTCAGTTATTACAAGATTCTCTAGCTTACTGCCAGAGTTGAATACACCTCTGGCATTCCCCTCGCTGAATAACTCCTCATGTGTGAATGTCGATGCAAAATATTCATTTAGTTTGTTAGCTACCTGAGCAGGATCATCAACAGTTGACCCATTGATATCAAGTGGACCAATCTGATTCATCCCCTTCCTTCTAGAGTTCACATAAGTAAAGAACTCTTTGCTGTTTTTCTTTGCATCCCTTGCCAAAGATTTCTCGTAATCTGACTTCGCCTGCCTAACTTCCTTTGTAACTTGGTTACAGATCAACGTGTATCTATCATAGGCTTCTGTGTCACGTGTTAATTTGTATGTATCCCATGCATTTTTCTTCTCTGCCATATGTCTCATTAGTTCATCTGACATCCACTTAGGCCTAAACCTTGAACAGTATTTCTTAGTTGGTATGTAAAGCCTAGTAGCTTCCAAGATAAGTTCTTTGAATGCTTCCCATTTTGAATTTGCTGTTGGTAACATCATCAGTTGGTCCCACTGTATAGAATTTAAATACTGTCTCAGTCCATCATAGTCACCTTTACGAAAGCAATAACCCTTCCCTTTACCCCTAATGGTAGTTACCTCTTTGAGTAAATCCCACTTCAGCACACTGTGATCACTGGCACCTAGTGGTTCATTTACCTGCAGATTCTTAATGCATGAAGAATCAGTACTGATAATCAAATCAAGAGTATTACTCCCTCTAGTTGCCTCCCGAACATGCTGATGTAGAAAACAATCATCCAATAAATCCACAAAAGCTTTGCTAGTGTGTGCTTGACCAGCCCCCAAATTCCAGTCAATATCTGGGAAATTAAAATCCCCTATTATAAGACTCTCTGATTTACTGGCCCACTCTATTTCCCTGTACAGTTTCTTATTATACTCATCAGAGTCATTAGGCCTATAGCACACTCCTACTCTCAATTTTGATCTCCCAATGCTTATGTCACACCAAACTGACTCAACACTGCACTGTCCAGCGATGTCCACTAGCTTCACTTCCTTGGTTTTTATGTGTTTCTTAACTAATAGCATAACCCCTCCCCCCTTCCTATCCTGTCTATCCTTTCTGTACACATTGTACTCCCCAAATTCCAGTTCTGCATCCCTTATATCTGTATGACACCACATCTCTTATATCCCAACAATATCTGTCTTTGATGTTTTGAGCAATTCCTCAAATTCATCAAATTTATTTACCAAACTCCTAGCATTGGTGTACATGCAAGTATACATGGACTTGTTCCTATTCTTAGCTACCCTAACACAACCCATGTGTTTACTTGTACCCCAGTGATTCCCAGCAGTCTCTGAAATATCCTGCATCTTATTTTCCAGGCTGTGGCTCATTCCAATAGAAGCAGTGCAAGAATCACCTTCACCTCTGCCAGTGGCTACTGTTAATCTATTAGTCCTTGTATCCCCCTAATCTAGCAGTTTTCTGACCCACCTAACACTGCCTCAAATAGCATCAGCAAATATTCTTGCACCCTTTCTATTTAAGTGTATCCCATCCCTGTAGAAACAGTCTCTCCTGTTAACAAGTACAGACCAGGCTGAAAAAAATTCTACCCCTTGAGCTTTGCACAATCTTTCCAGGGCCGAATTGATCGACAGGGCTCTCATCATATATATACACACAGCAGTACCTCTCTTAGCATGGCTTCAGACAGCACGGGTTTCACTATAACACGGTTTTAAATTAAGTTTAAGTCAAAAATTTACTGTAGGATTTAGGATATTTAAACATTCTTTCACCTTTTACATATATACTATACTTCTTTTTCTACTATCCTTACCCTTTTAGTCACTGGCACTTTGTGTAATTTTCACCTCCATCTGTTCACACACACACACACACACACACACACACACACACACACATACACACACACACACACACACACACACACACACACACACACACAAGTACCTCTCTTAGCATGGCTTCAGACAGCATGGGTTTCACTATAACACAGTTTTAAATTAAGTTTAAGTCAAAAATTTACTGTACATATTAAAACTCATTCAATAGTCTAGACACATACTCTACATATATGCTGTGTTGTCGTTGCATAGGTATGTATGTATATGCCGTGGTGCCAACTCTATTGTCTCACATGCACATGTGCCAATAGCAATGTGCAACAGTGTTCAGTATTCTTAACTGCATCCCGGCGAGATGATGTGATAGCTTTTCAAACTTTTCATATCACAGTTTATTTTTTTACTCCCTTAAATACGATTTAAAATATATTTGCATCTTGGCTAGAAATTGCTGCTAACAACATGCGTTCTGTTCGGCAGCTTGTTTTGCCCCATTTGGCAAATGATTTCACTGGTTTTGAATCACAAATTCAGACAATTACCGAAAACATTGTGAAGATCGGGAAAGACTTGGGATTCTGAACTTTGGACACTGCCAATGTATGTGACTGCATTGACTCACATGCAAATAACTTAGATGATGCAACTCTCCTTGAAATTGACAAGCAAACCACATATGAAGAAGAGGAAAACAATTCTGAAGTGGATTACCCTGGTGTGGCACCAAAGAATTTAACAGAAGAATTGGAGAAAGTTTTTTGAGGGGGGCTGACATGGCCTGTGAGGCGATTATGAATAGAGATCCATTGTTGAACATAGCATCAAGATATGACAATTTTACAAGATGGGATTCGATGCTACAAAGACTTGTACTCCAAGAAAAAGAAGAGACAGCTTCACCGGACTTTATTATTGAAATACCTAAATAAACAATAAAGCTTTTTTCTCATCTCTCATGATGTTACCTTTTCATTAATAAAATTTTTGCAGTATTTTTTAATTTCAAATCCTTTTAATTGGCCATCAAGTGCAAATTGTATATAGATTTATTATAATTTGTTATGGACTGTTTCTCTGGTACGCATTCAATTAAAACCAAATCCTACACCCCTTTCCCCCTGAACTAAAATTATACATGCGCTATGCCGACGACATTCTTGTAGTAGGCAACAGATCCATTATTAATAACCTCTTCGTAAAACTTAACTCTGTACATGATAGACTTAAATTCACCCTTGAAATTGGACAGAACAATCAGATAAATTTCCTTAATCTCACTATCTATATAACAGGCACAAAATTAAATACGAAAATTTTCAGGAAAAATACAAACACCGGTAAATACTTACATTTTGCTTCTCATCACCCTCTAAACACTAAAAAGGCAGTTTTATATAACCAAATTCACAATGCACTAAAGTACAGTTCCTCACCCACCGACCTTCACAATGAAATACAGTATATTACCGACAAATTTATATCCAGAGGTTACCCCCACCAACTCTTTTTAAATACAATCCTTAACGCTAAAAATAAAATTAAATCTAACATCCCAACCAAAGACAAAAATAAAACTAACATCCGCATAGTCCTCCCTTACCACAATGAACTAGCAGGGCAGTTCCGACGCCTATTTAACAACACTGATATCTCCCTTGTTTTTTCCACCTACAACAAATTAGGATCCTTCTTCAGCACCTATAAAGACACATACAAATATTCTACAAACGACCTTAATAATATTATATACCTCATTAATTGTCAACCAAACTGCAACACATGTTATATCGGAAGTACCACTACCAAATTTGGCTCATCAAAAACATCCAACACCCGTGCATACTACCATTCCCATAGTCCAGTGTTTCTCAAAGGGTGTGCCGCGTCACATTAGTGTGCCGCAAAATTTTCCAAGTGTGCCGCGAAATTTAGAAATTTCTTCTTCTATGACTACGTAGGTGTGCCGCGAAATTTTTCTTCTTTGGAAAATGTGCCACGAGAGTAAAAAGATTGAGAAACACTGCCATAGTCTCACGTCTAACCAATCTGTCACAGAACTTACAACTCATGCCCAGACTCACAACCACAACCCGCTCATCGATTCTGCCATTTCCATCATTAAACTAAAATCCAGCTGCAGAATACTTCAATATGAAGCTCTAGTTATCGAATGGTACAAGCACCACTCTAACCTCCAAATTCTAAATTCTAAACTCCCCTTCAATCTTTCCCCAATTTGGAACCTCTCGAGATTAAAGTTCCCACATGTCAAAAAAGGCGTCACGAGAGTATAATTTTTTATTCTTAAAACACCATACGCGTTCTCTCCCCACACATTACCAACTGAAGACGTTCTTTAACTAACGAAAGTCCTCGTAACGACTATTGGCTTCACCGGATTCACTTACATAGTTTTTAATTATTCTTCTTTTTTATTTTGATGACAACCAAGGATTGGATGTGTACACTTCTGTTTCCTTGCGCCCATTTAACTCAGTCAACTTTTACTTACTTCCCTCCCTTTTAATTTTTCAATTTAACAATTCAACGTAAACATTAACCACACTACCTAAGTAAACCATCGCAGATTAATTTCAAGGTGAGTACCGCTTTTTAAGCTTTCGCTATTCTTTTCTAGTCTATTGACACGGTACTTGAAGATTTCTAAAAATTTCGTATTAAAACCAATTATAATTATACCTCAAGCAGCACATTTCACATAACAGAAAAGTTTCGGTACCAATTATCAGTGCTATGCAGGGTATTGCTGTATACATATATTGTAAGAAATATAATAGTAAAATGTAAAGATGGAAGTGTAAGTTACACAGAATGCCAAAAGCGGAGAAGAAAATGCACATTGTCTTAAAAAAGTAGTGACCTGTAAATAAAAAATATTAAATAAGAATGAAAAATAAAAGTAACGGATGCTGGCATCAGATAAGGGCTGGCAAATTTGGCTATAATTCAAAAGGGGAAAGTAGAGCAAATATGCAATAAAATCTGATGACGGCAAAAATAAAACTTGATACATGATCAGGTACATCAGGGGACTACACCTGACCATGCATCAAAGGACTGCCTTTCTATACTTGCCCATAACTGTGTAAAAGAAGAAATTTAAGAAAATGGGACCGAAAAGAGAAAGCAGTATAACACACATATTATGGACAAGGTAGTACCAAGGCAGTGTTTATAATAAAAGATAAGGTAAGGTAAGGTAAATTAAAACCAAAACTAGGTGTACAAAAAGAATTGAAACAAGCAAATGGCCATAGGCTGGACACTAATGTCAAATGCAAGTGTGGCAAAAATCGGAAATGAAAGCTGAAAAAATCGAATAAAACAGAGATTTAAAATTAATGGTTGCTGAAAAGTGTAAAAAACTTAAACCTATACCTGATATATAGAAAAGAAGGCGCTAGAAATGACAGTGCAAACACACACGGTCAATACGATAACTGCAACCAAAGCAGTAACACATAAGAGCAATTCTATGCATTAATTTATAGTAATAAAACTAACATTAAAGACAGCTCTAAAATACTGATAACCAGTGATCTCTATAGTCAATTTTGATAAGTAAGTGTATAGAGATACATAAATGAAGAGAGGAACGAAATATTTCAGACTACTTAATAAATCACGCAGAAATATGGCAGGATGGGCAACAAACAAGACTAACCAAAGATATAAAACAGAAGTGGTTATAATTCAAAGAATAGCATGTGCAAAGCAGCAGATAGCTAAATCTTAGATTGATATAAAAAATATAATACAGTGGGTTAAAACCAAGAAATGGTGGAAAAATAAAAATAAATTGGATATGATAGATATGACAAATGCACCAGAGCTCACAAATCAGCAGCAAAGGATGCAGATGTATATATATCTGAGGCTGGAGGTGTAAGTAACACATATGCCAAAAGCCAAGAGGAAAAAGAGCAGAAATATGAGAAAATGCATGTTAAATTTAAAACTAAAAAGTATGAAGTATGGCAGGATGTGTAACAAACAAAACTAACTAAAGATATAAAACAGAAGTGGCTATAATTTAAAGAATAGCATCATGCAGAGCAGCAGATAGCTAATTCTTAAATTAATATAAAAAATATAATACCAGTGAGTTAAAACCAGGAGAAAAAGTGGAAAAATAAAAATAAGTTGGATAGAACAAATGCACCAGAGAATGCAAAGCAGCAGCAAAGGGTTCAGATGTATAAATGTGAAACTGGAAGTGTAAGTTACACAAATGCCAAAAGGAAAAAGATAACAGAAATATGAGAAAATGTATGTTAAATTTAAGACTAAAAATTATGTAGAAGTATGGCAGGATGTGTAACAAACAAGACCATCTAAAGATATAAAACAGAAGTGGCTGTAAAGCTGATGCCAGCATCTGTTACTTTTATTTTTCATTCTTATTTAATACGTTTTATTTACAGGTCGCTCCTTTTTAATCGTCTTTTTGATACACCCTGCATTTTCTTCTTGGCTTTTGGCATTCTGTGTAACTTACACTTCCATCTTTACATTTTGCTGTTATATTTCTTACAATATACGTATACAGCTGCTCCCCGATTAATGTAAGGGTTGTGTTCTGTGGAACTCTACGTAATCAGATTTTATGAACATCAATTTCCCCCATGCTTGTGCAGCACTCGCAACTGTGCTCGCTGAATTGATTGAATCAAAAAAAGAAATGTTTGACGAACATGTGAATAGAACTATTTATTCAATTTTTTATCTCGTGCGCAGGAAAATTACAAAAGCGTGCAATTTAAAAATTTTCGAAATTTTTTAATTATTACAAAAAAAAGAGAAGAGACATGCATAATGTCAGTAAGTTTTACCTCTTGGGCATCATTGCCAGAATCGATGTCTTCAGCTGATAGTACGCTGCTGAGAAGGTTGAAGGCTGTGGAGATTTAGAAGGGATCGGCTGCTCAACCTTACGAAAGAACATATTAGTGGATGACTGGATGGTGGCTTTTTTCTTTTCATCGTAGATTTCTTTGTAGCAAGCAAGCAAGCATATCATTCACCCCTCTGTTAACTTTTAAGAATTGTTCGTTGTCAGGATCCATCTTCTCAAACCTTGCCATTGCCATCTCTGGTGATGAAACGTCTCGGCTCCTCATTTGGTTCATCTTGAGCTTCGTCAGCATGTTCTTCTTTCACTATCGCTGCTGGCAAGTCAATAAGTTCTTCATTAGATAATTCCTTCTCTTCCTCTATTAACTCCTCATTGTCTTTGGCATCAACCTCCAACTGAAGTAGCTCTGCAACCTTTACAATCTTATCTGTAACCTCTTCATATGATTCGTCTTTTTCAAGTCCTGCGAAGCCTTTTACATGCCGTGGGCATATTTTCTTCCATGCGCCATTTAAACAACTTTTAGTAATTTCCTCCCAAGCCTTATTAATGTTTAAAATGGCTTGGTAAATATTGTAAGCTTTTCAAAAGTCTCTTAATGTAAAATTTTTCTCACCGTCTACTGCAGACAATGCCTGAGCAAATGTTGTGTGTAAATAGTATGCTTTTATATTCGAAATAACACCCTGATCCATAGGTTGGATGAGTGAAGTCGCGTTTGGCGGTAGAAATATGACTCTCGCATTCGAATTGAAATCATCTAGATGCGTAGGACGTCCAGGAGCATTATCTAATAGAAGCAAAATCTTGAAAGGAACATCTTTACAATATTTTTCAACCTCAGGAATGAAGCAGCATTTAAACTAATCATCAAAGAGAAATATTGTTAGCCATGCGCTCTGGTTTGATTGGAAATGCACAGGTAGGGTGGCTTTATTGATGCCCTTAAATGCACGAGGATTTCCAGAATGGTACACAAGCAGTGGTATTAATCTGTAATCTCCCGCTGCATTAGCCCCAATCAAGAGCGTAGTCCTATCTTTTGAAGCCTTGAAACCTAGCATTATCTTTTCCTCTTTGGCAATGTATGTTCCATTCGGCATTTTTTTCCAATACAGAGTAGTCTTGTCAACTTTAAAAATTTGCTACATTGAATAGCCGCCTTCATCAATTTTTTCTAACACATCACAAAATTTCTCTGCAGCTGCAGAATCGGTACTGGCTACTTCACTGTTTTGGAAACCAGCACGATGCTTGAACCTATTAAATGACTCGTTGCTTGCCACGAACTTGGGTTGAGGTTTGCTGTACATATCCTTAATATCTTCATAAATACTTCTTGCTTTTACATGAATGGCCATTGGACTCGGGGACACTTGCTTCTAAATCTGATTTTCCGTTCATATTATTAATAGCTTTTCCATCTTCGATATAGCACCTGAACACTCTTTTGTGACCATTGTTGATCTTAAGTGCGTTGATCCTGCTTTATACTTCTTGATCATTTTCACCTTCATTTTTAAATCAATTTTGTTTCGTTTCTTGGCACTGCCAGCACTTGTACTTTCCATTGGTTCCTTTCCCTTCATCATTGTAATACGTAAATAGGAATGAAGAGAAGTTTCTGAAAATTTGTTTTTTTATATGATTGAAGATTTCCATGAAGGGGAACTCATTTCACCATAATACTGTAACATAAAAACCCCACAGAATTCCAGTTATCGGTACTATTGCAAATTCAATAAGATCGAGTTTACTACCCGTTTATAGTAGATTGCGCTAACAGAAAAGCCCAATAAACCAGAAAGTGAAATTATTTTTGTTTTTTGCTCGTGACCTCCAGAAATATGCTTTAGAAAAATATCACAAAGGTATTCAAAATTGATTCTTATAACAAGAACATATGATAACGATGAAAGGGTAGTGCAATTTCCATTATAAAAATTACCTTTTAGAGAGATAAATAGCTTAGTAATATAGCAAAATTTTCAATTTCCAAAGACTTGGAACGAATTATAAAAAAAAAGTATTATTGGGTTCACATTACGATATTTTAACAATACCTCTATTTATCCCTATGCAGAAAGCTTTAAAAATATGATGGATGGATTGGGTGTTAGGAAAAAAAGTCACAGTATTCATGTATTTGAGTATTAGTGGGGAGGATTATTTGCTGATGCTCAAAAATTTACAGATTTAAGGTCATTTATCAATAGAGAAAAATTGATTGGGGAGTGACTACAATATGGACAAAACAGGTCTAAATTATAAGATATTTTATCTCCATTGTTTACTAATATGTAGAAAAAAACAATGTTTATTGTAATCAGTGCCTCGGTTTATGTTATTACTTTTTTTGCATTATCATGGTTTAGGATGTTATGTAATCAATTCCCCTATGCATGTGAAGGGGAAGTGATTACATAACATCCCAATTTGTTCTTTAACTCTGTGACACATTGCATGTCTGGTTACTGCTGTTGCTTTGTACAATTAATATGGTTGTCATTGTTGTCACTCGATGAAAGAATGTTGTGTCTACTCCTACCAGTGTGACTTACAGTAGAACATTAATCCTTTTCTGATTCTTGATTTTAATATTCTCCTTATTTGTTTTTAATGGTTTGTATGGATTTCCATAAACATTGACAGTTTCACTTTTACTGGTGACTTTCTAGAAGAAGTAGTGGACAGTTAAAATTTTTTATATTGCTTGATTTTGATGTTTTCTTTCTTGCTCTCATACACCTTTTTTTGTATATATTTCTACTCTGCATCAATAAACGATGCTGAGTGGTTGCATTTGTGTTTCATCAGGTGTTATCAATAACTGATAAGTGAAGTGATCATAATAAGAGGTATCCACTGTATATGCACATGTTGAATGGCATCTACCACATACATTATTTATAGCAAGCTGGCTTTATTGACACACACTTGGTAACGCTCTCTGGCTTCCTTCCTTAATTTAAAATGTTGTCTAGAATCAAACTGTTGGTACAAGCTTTGCATTTCACGCAGCAGCACTCCTATAATTGACAGCCTATCATCCAATTGCATGTGTTCATTGAAGCATGTAGGTTTTTAAATTTGCATTTCACTCACTAAAGAGTTAAGTTTAAAAATTAATTAAAAATATCTGTTATTAATATAAAAATTTGATTTTTCATAGTTGTTGAGAAAAGATTTAAAATGACGATGTCATCAAAAAAGTGAACAATTTTGAATTATTTATTGTTGATTTTTAAAATTGTGTATGCATGGGACGACTTAGACTCCAGTGCAGAGGAGTAACAATTCATTATGCTACTGATGACATGTTAAATGAGACATTTTCTTTTTAATGTTATCCACCAAGAAATGAGTGATTGCAAATGCATATTTTGTACAAAATGATAGTGCTTTAATAAAAAAAAAACCATCATGTTAACAAACCCTATACCAGCCTCTTATTAAAATGCACAATAATGTTGCCAATTTTGCATGTGAGCAAAGACCTGTTTGTGATATTTATTAAAAATTTTATTATTTATTAAAGTGACTTGTGTATAAAAGTGTTTGCAGTCACTCATTTCTTTATCTCCGTTAACATTGAAATATTTCTGTATGCACTTTATCATACTGTAGAATAGTACAATAATAATAAACAATAAAAATAATAGTAAATAAATAAAATAAAATAATAAAATTAAAAATAACAGAATAACGATAAATTCACTACATAATTACTTTTTATACACCTTTCGATGTAAAATATTGTGTTAATGCTTACAAAGTTAAATTTATTTACCAGGTATGGTCTCATTTTCCCCCTTTTTGTGAACTATTTTTTGGACATTCCTCGAGTAGCCCAAACTTACATTATGGGTGTACCAGTTACTGGAAAGACATTAACATATTTATTGGGTTTACAGGTATGTATGCATATCATTTTCTTTTGTGATGATAATAATCTTTTTTTTTTTTTTTTTTTCTTATAACTTTTTATTATGTTAAAAAAGTAATATGAGCACTGGTTGAGAAGAAAAATCAAGGGAGGCTACAATCTCTAAATTTCGTGTTGCATACATAGTGTTTCATTATTCATATGTTTAACCACCAGATTTGAAGCTGTACAAAACCTTATATTTTTTTCAGGTACTCAAAGTAATGATGTCTGTTTCTTTGGAATTGATGCTATAAATCTTGTCTATAAGTGAAATCGATTACAAATTTAATTTCCTTATGTGAATGCAGTATCTGTAATAAAAGACATAGTGCAAATTATAGACCCTAAAAATAATTGGTTGTTTTAATTCAGAATCTGCTTTACAACAGTGGTTGGAATTTAACCTGTCATAAAATTGGAGCTTCCTGTACATTAGATGATGGTGCAGATGACAGCTGAAAGTCTGGGATACTTTCAGCTTTCATCACAACCAAAGTTATCAGTCAGGTCCATGATACAATAACGAAAGACAGAAAAGTGACCACTTCTATTAAATTCATTAGACATATATAGGAGAGATAGATACATAATTCATTCATCTACTAATAAATAGTTTAATTTCAGCTCACATGTCCCATGGCAGTGTTTCCCGACCCCTTTTTTTTTTTTTTTTTTTTCAGATATAGACCACTCTTATACTTTTATATTTGAGATAGAGGCCGTGGACCACAAAAAATACTGAATTATCCATACAGATATGTTGCTGACTATTTTTAAATACAATGATATGTACTCTTACTAAACATGTGTAGTTGTGTTAACATACATTTGGTTGTTATAGGCATACCTGTATCTCCCATCATTGTTAATGGGATTGTTGCTTATTGCAAAAGAAACTGTTTTGTTGTTGTCCCACGAATCACTTTCATAAGTTATACAGACCACAGATTAGCAAAATTGCTCTATAGAACACATTCTAAATCAAAAAACAAAACAAAAAACTAACTGACAAAAAAGGGTGTCATTGTACCATTTACATAAGACAATGGTGAGACTGCATTTAGAATATTGTTTGTTCAGGTCTTGGGACTGCACTTGACAAAAGAGAGAAAAGGTTCAAAGAAGGGCAGCTAAATTGATGAGGAGTACTAATCATTATTTTTATGAAGAATAGCAAACCTTAGAAGAGGCAAACTGCAGAGCGTAGCAACTAGACATCTCAAGAGCAGATCTTATTGAGGTAGGTAAGGCTCTAAAGGGATCAAAAATGAACAAGGGAGGTTTGTTTTCATTGGTAGAAGAAACAATAACTAGGATTTGCAAATATAAAATTTTAGGAATAGCAGAAGCTGGATCTCATAATGTTTACCTTCAGGCTGTATTTTAGATCATTGGGATAAATTGCTTGCTACAATGGTTGAGACAGAATCAAGGTGGAATTGGATAACTGATTTTTGGCAATGGAGATGGTGTGAGTGATTGAGGATTTTTATTTTTTGGCAGATTCAGAAAAGGTTTGCTTCCTTTCATCATTTAGTCATTATAATTTAACTCCAGGAGCTTTAATCCTTTAGGCTTGAAAATTTTTCTAATAAACATTCTATAATTTCATGCTTCCCAGCTTCACTCACACAGTTTCTCCTCACTATAAAGAGTGTTTCATTTGTAAATATCACTGTAAAGTAATATTTAGACCCTGCTCAGTTCATCCATATCAGCTGGATTATCTAAAAGGGTCCATCTGATTTCTCCTTTGTATTTGAATACTTGAAAAATTCCTTTTTTTCTATTCTTTGCTCTCTTAGCTGGAAATTTCCCATAATCTGCCTTTGCCAGCATAACCTTTTCTGCAGTATTATTACAGGTGTAGTTATAGTTTCAGTACTTTTCATCACCGTAACTTTCCCGTGTCACCTTTTTCTGTTCTGTTAAACTGGCTAGCTTATCATTCAACCATCTTGGCATCCTCCTTGTGCTATATTTTCTTAATGATACATATGCATTAATGGCTTCTGTGATTGTTGCTTTAAAAGTATTCCATAACTCTAATGTATGCACCCCCAATTGATAGAGGCTATGTAACTCCTTAAGTTGTCAGTCTCTTTCCTGAAATTAAATTCCATGCCTTTATCTTTAACAACTGCCACCTCTGTGATTGTAGAAGGGAGTAATCACTCTGTGATTACTCCCTTCTAAAGGTGTGGAATGTTCTTGCCTCCTGTAATTTCCCTAAACATACCGATACAAAAAAAAAAAAAAAAAAAAAAAAGTAATCAGCTAGTTGATTTAAGAATTTTGCTCTCTTTGGTGAATTCCCTCTCACTTATTCCAATTGCAAATAAGTTGCAAATTGAAATCACCCATAATAAGACATTCACCCTTGTTCAACAATTCTGTCTGCATGTAGTCGGCACCTCCGTAGCCAGGTGGGCAGGAGCAGCAGTGCGTAGCACACACTTCTTGATTAGACCGGGGTTCGAACCCGTGACCACCAAAAACGGAGGATGCGGAAAGGTCAGGGAATGATCACCGCATATCTCCGGAGCAATATGGCCTTAGTTGCTAATGCTCCTAAACAAGAAAACAAACAAACAAACAAACAAGCATGTAGTCCCTCATCATAACCTTCTGGTCTCTAGATTACTCTCACTCTTATTATACATTCACTTCCAACTAACTCACACTACACAGATTCTATACTAGTATGCATTACTTTAGAATCTGTGAATGCTTTTGTTGTGCTGAGGCTAATAAGAAATCTAACTCCACCTCTTTTAACTTCCCTATCCTTCCTAAACGCATTGTACATACCATAGTGAAGTCATCACCCCTATTTCTGGGTTACACCATATTTTCATTAGCTCTACTATGTCAGCATTAGTTGTCCTAAGTAGGAGTTTTATTGAGAACAATCCTTGCATAACTGTAGACACAATCAAGACTGCATTCTTGTAGAGTATATTTACTGCCCTGATGTGCTCCTTAAAGTTACAGTAGAGCGTCAATAATCCGAACTAATTGGGACTGCAGGTAGTTCGGATTTTTGAACTTATCAAAAATACTATTTGGGAAACTAAAAAAAAAAAATTAAGTTTAGAAATAAAAACACTGGCTTTAAAATCTGAGTGAAACCACCTAATTTTTTTGTTAAAATCTAGTGCCTTTTCACAAACAAAGGTCCAGATGTTTCTCCTAAACTTCGTCTCTATGTGAACTACAAATAAACTGCATCTTCGAGGGATGGGTCATTAGCTGTTCTCATAGTTTTACTTTTTTTTTTTTTTTTTTTTTTCCTCACCATCTGAATCAAGTTTTGATGCAAACTTTAAAATGTTTTCCTTGTTGTTTTTAATGTCTGTTATGGGCGACTTTCCAACCTCATAAAATTTTGCTAATAAAGACCCTCTTTCTCCCTTTGAAAGTCTGTTTAAAATCTGAATCTTGGATTCAGTTGTTAAAAATTTCTGCTTGCTTTTAAAAGCAAGAAAAGACAAAGAAAACTACAGTACGGTAAAATAAAATTCTGTAAAAACTCTGTTCAGAATCTTTTTACTCCATATCTCACTTTCGTGTATCATGTTCAATTTCTGCATGCCGTGTTTTGTTATTGATTGACATTTTATCTTTTTTTACCATTTTAAATTTTGCAACCCAAAAAAAAGTCAGTGAACAGAAATATCAGATTACAAAGTGTGTTGAATAACAAATTACAAAGTGTTATGTTTAGTTAGTACTGTATGTATATAATTATGCTATGTATACAAGCATAAATTTTTATTTTGCTAACCTGTGAATAATATTCTTCCGATTTTCACGTATCATTTAATTTTGTTAATTGGTAAGAAAAAAGGCGTAAATTTGTGCTTTATATCTTTCATTTTTATAGCCTGTGGATAATATTCCTCCAATTTTTGCTTATTAGAATTGCCATTTAATAGAATCAAAATTCAATTTGCAAATGTGATCACAATAACTGCTGCTTACTGTAATTATTTTATGGCACCAGCATAAAAAAAAAATAAATGCTGGCTTGTTTGGATTATTGATGTTTTGAATTATTGGCGTTCGGATTTTTGACTCTCTGCTGTATATAAGTTTCTTTTTTTAGCAATATCCTCCCATTTACATGAGCAAAATGTGCTGCTACCCTCAGCACATTTTGCATCTGCTGTTGCAGCAACAAATGCAATCATCACTTTAACCCTATCATCAAATAAATTCATATTTAATATATCCCCGTCTCCTCTGACCAGCAGTTTTCCTGAACTATTAGGCCTCTTTAATGGTATTGGAAAAGACCTTTACACTACTTATGTTCAATCCCAGGGGCTCACATCTAGTATGGGCTTGGCATACCCAGGGTCCTCAGCTGGATATCATCATTTTTTCTCTTTCTTGGTGATTCCTTTCTACTTCTCTGTCTCTCTCTCTCAGGGTAACTCAAATTTTTTTTTTTGGCTGGTGTAGCATAAGCCTCAGACGTCCTTGCACCATGTGGCTAATAATAATAATAAAATGTATTCAGGCTTTCCAAAATGTTTGGAGAAATTTGCACATTTATCTAATCATATATTAAAAATACATGCTTAATATTCTTGGAATTACAGCCTAGTAGCATCTAGTAACTTACCTCTATCAAATAAGATCTTATTTATTAAGGTACATGCTTATTAATAGCTACTTGCTTTTTTTAGCATTCAGACAGAATTTGAATACGAAGCAACATTTCTACTGTATTATTGTATCGTATATGCACACAGCAAGGTAGCATGAAAACAGCTGAAGACACTGAAGCCAAAAATTGCTCTACAGTCATGGAGGAAACTTGACACTAGAATTGTGTACACTTATTTAAGTGTAAACAGCTCTAACTGTACATAACAGTAAAAACTGCCTACTACAGAGAAGTCTTAATATTCCTGAAAGGTAACAAACTAAATTCTGAAATGCAGGCTTCCAGATCTCAAAAGGCATTGTCTAAACATGAATGCCTTGATGCACTTCCTTCACTTCACCTCGTTTACCATACTCTCATCTAACCCCACCTTCCTAATTTTTTTTTAGGATAAGATATTTCCCTTTTAAGTACACTACCAGCCAGCTTTGAAGGATATTGCAACATGTGTATAGTGTCCCTGAATTTAATGTGTGCAGCACATATTTGCCCTTCAATGACAAGTATATGCTTCACACATGTATAGCAGGAGTAGCC
This sequence comes from Mastigoproctus giganteus, assembly GCF_048544385.1. Lineage (NCBI taxonomy): Eukaryota > Metazoa > Arthropoda > Arachnida > Uropygi > Thelyphonidae > Mastigoproctus > Mastigoproctus giganteus. The sequence goes on along the minus strand of NC_143580.1, from coordinate 51,810,930 downwards.
TCTTCAGCATACTACATATTATTTTGGAAATGTATTGCATGCACCTAGGGGCAAATCCAAGTGCCACTAAATGCTTTTGTTTTTTTTAATTACATAAAGGAGTTTTATGCGAAGTGCTTGTAATATAAAAAAAATTATATTTATAAAATAAATTTAATATAGGTTAACGGATAAATGTTCGTCCTTACAGAATTGATGTCATGATGAGTTCTAATGCTCCTACTTACCTGCATTGAATTAATGCTAAAAGGCAGTAAATATAAACTGTGGGTTCCTGACACACTGAAACCCAAGTCATAATAAGGGGAAAGTAAATTCTGTATTTAGCTTAATTTCTGCCTTTTAAGATCAGTTATATGATTTTTACTCTCCCTTCCCATCCACATTGGGAGGTGTGTCACTAATGAGCTGCATGCACCATGAGTTGTGGCTACCCCTAATGTACACTGGTGTTCAAAGAAAGTGCATCATCTAGGAATTTCACATTTCTAACCCTTTTGCGCGATGGTATGTTACATTAATGACTAGCATCACAAATAGAAATATAAACAAAAGATATTTATTAATAGTTAAGGCAAAGCTAAGTAATATTTGACAGGTGCTCTCAAAATATTCCAAAATGAGCATTTGCAACCTTTATACAACAGTTTTGGTAAACATAACAATTATGGCTGAAATGTTATCAGAAGCCCTCAATTTGCTTTAAGTTATCATTTTAAATGGAAAACAAAATGAAAAGTTCACCAGGTACAAACTAATTTAGTTGAACCGCCTCTAGTCCTGATGACAGCAGCACACCGTCTAGGCATCAACAAGATCAATTTCGGAAGATAATCAACTGATAGTTCGTGGTTCCAAACACGAATTATGGGTTCACGAAGGGTCTTTGGTTTCTTTCTGGCAAATGCAGATTCCACACAATGCCAACAGTTCTCTATAGGATTCAGATCTGGCCGGGCTGTTTCCTGGCCAGCTAAGAGTTGTAATGGACCGTTCTTCCAACCATTTTTTCACCTGTAACAAGTGTAAACATATTACTGTCGAACTTCTAATGCAGAAATTAAGCTAAATGAAGCCAAATTAACTACAGAAGCGCCTACTTGCACTTAGTATTAGTAATAGCCGCATGGTGCAAGAAAGCCTATGGCTTATGCTGCACCAGCCAAAAAAAAAAAAAAAAAAAAAAAACCCAAATAAACAATGATAAAAATAAAATAAATAAATAATAATAATTAATAAAAGAAAAGGAAATTAAACCTATCAATCTATGCGCTTCCCTCACCCGAAGGTACTATCCGGATGACCTTTGAATTTCCCCAAACTGTTAGCCTCTACCACCCATGTAGGCAACTTATTCCATTAATTTATAACTCGCTGGCTAAAATAAAACTTCCTGCAGTCCAGTCTAAACATTTCTCCCCATAACTTGAATTTATGTCCCCTAGTTCTAGCATCATTTAGAATCTTGAAAATTTCATCCTCATTCATTTTACTGATGCCTCTCAGAGCCTTAAACACCTCAATCAAATCTCCTGTAAGGTGTCTAGTTTCCAAACTCTGCAACCCACATATTTGAAGTCTTCATAAGGACGCCCTTTTGCTGATCTCACCAGGCAAGTTACCCGTCTTTGCACCCTTTCAAGAAGCTGAATGTATTTCTTTAGGTGCGGTCTCCATACTTGAACACAGTATTCCAAGTGTGGTCTAACAAAAGCCTTATATAATGGGATTATCATGTCCCTATCTCTACTTGCAAAAGTTCGATAGATCATCGATAGGACACCATGGGCCTTCCTTGCAACCTGTTTACAATGCTCATAGAATTTCATGTCTGACTGTATCGTAACACCCAAGTCCCTTTCCTCCAGTACTGGGTTTAATTGAACTCCACCAAGTGAATAAGTTATTTTGGGATTACTGTTTCCCAAGTGTAATACCTTACACTTTGTTTCATTAAAGCATAGCTGCCGTTTTTCTGACCATTCCTGAAGTTTATCTAGGTCTCTCTGAAGAAGCTCAGCTTGACAGTGATCATTAACTACACTGCCAATTTTAACATCATTTGCAAATTTAGACATCACGCCCTCTATCCCTTCATCAATGTCGTTTATGAAAATTAAAAACAACAGTGGTCCTAATACCGATCCTTCGGGAACCCCACTTCTTACGTCAACCCAATCTGAGGAATAGCCACTTTTCGCCTGATGACAAGGAGCAGAGTTGTCCTGTAAGATGCAGTTACTTGGCAGGTTGAAATGGTCTCTAATGGTTGGAAGCAATTTGCCTTCCAATATAGCCAGGTATCCATTGGCATTTATGGAACCTTTTATAAACTGCAGGTGACCTACTCCACGATACGAAATGTACCACCATATCATTTGGCTGGTAGGTAATTTCACTGTAGATACCATAGAGTCTGGATCGTATACGCCAAATCGTTTGTCTCCCATCAGAGCCATGCAGGTTGAATTGCTTCTCTCATCCGAGAAAATAACTGACTTCCACTGTTTGGGGGTCCATTTGACATGCTCCTTACACCAAATTAATCAGGCCTTTTTTTGTGTGAGGAGGGGCTTCTTAGGATGACGGGCTACAAGTCCATTTTTGAAGAGGCATCTTCTGACTGTTACTGCACTTGCTACCACTCCTGTATGTTCTTCCCATTTTTTTTTTTTTTTTTTTTTCCAGCTCAGACGAAGAAGCTTTGCGGTTTTTAAGGCATAAGCGCTTAAAAATGCGGTCCTGTTTTAGTGTAGAGACTCTCTTGCATCCAGTTCCTTTTTTCCTATCAGCAGAGTCAGTATTCTTGAGTTTGGAAATAAATCTATTCACTGTTGACTGATTACAAGACACTCTATAAGCAATATGATGGGAAGGACATCCTTCCTCACGTAAAGCAACAGTAGCGCTCTTTCTTCGTGGTGTCAACTGCATGTAACTTCCCATCCTGACACAAGCAAGGAATAACTGCAACTCTTGCAGAGCGTGCTTATAAAACTGAAAGTAACAGTTGATGCAATATTACGTCATCACCCATGCGTGCAAATCTTATCTGATGCAATCTGTAAGAAATATTGCCATATAGTTAAGTTATTTGGACGAAAATTACAATTTTAAGGGGTGATGCACTTTCTTTGAACGCCAGTGTATATTTTGAAGATCATTGCAACCTATGAAACACTGTTACAGTAGAAGCCCTCTTAACTAACTCCCTCTTTAAAACATACTGTTTGATGTCCATGGCACACTGCAGTATGCTGTGGGAACTGATCTTCTATGCTTGTGGCTAGTGTGGTAAAATTATTTGTTATTGTAATTACAGAACACAACTTAATTAAATATTATCTAAATTAATGAAATATGGGTGGGTGAGAAAAGAGAGTTATAATTTCTATGAAAACTAAGTTGGATGCTTTGGAAAGACTAAAAAAAATTGATGCTGAATTATATGTGGGCAAAACAACTGTAAAAAATTTAAAAAATATGGAAATATACGAATACCTCAATTCAGCTTCTTAGGATGTCTTCTGTACAACATTCTCCAAGTATAACCGACTAAAACCTAACTAACACACATTAAAGTAATTTTAACGTATTCCTCACTTATAGCCCATGAATGATCTGACACCCCGGGATCGCAGAAGAAAATCCTAATGTTGACCCTAAAATATATCAAACCCCCATGGATCCTGAGTGACAGAAGACATTATGTCAAATACAATATAACATAAGAATAAATTTTGATATTATAATTTCTTATAAAATCACGAGAATGAGATGAAACTAATATATGAACGATTTCCTTCCCTTAGTTTAGTTTATATTAGTTTCATCTCATTCTTGCAGTTTTATAAGAAATTTTATTATCAAAATTTATTCTTATGCTTTATTGTATTTGACACAGGGATTGAAATCAACAAAGTTAAATTTGCTCCACTGGAGCATTACCTGGAGATCAGAATTTAAACAACTGGTAGCAGATATTCAAGAAGTTGAAGCTGTTTGACCAAGGCAAGGTTTCTCAAACTGGAAGGTGAAATGCAATGTGCTATCATCGGCAAAAATATGGATAGGATTTCTGGTCAAGGGAAGAAGATCATTAATATACAAGAGGAATAGAATAGGAGAAAGAACTGAACTTTGGGGAACATCAGCATTAGTGGAGAAGTTAGAAGGCAGGTATCCATCTACCATAACTCCTAGTGAGCGGTCAGAGAGAAAACTGGATAACCAATTACAAAAAACAGTTGGCAAACCATAAGACGGAAGCTCATTTAGAAGACCTTTATGCCAAACACGAACAAAAGCCTTTGAGATGTCAAGAGCAACTGCTTGTGTTTCACTGAACTCTTCCATTCAATTTGTCCATAAATGGGTAACATAAGCCAGAATATCACCAGTGGATCGACAGTGACGGAATCCATACTGGCGATCGTTGATCAGACAGGTTTCTAGATAGTTTAACAGTTGGTGGTTAATTGTTTTCTCCATTACTTTGGAAAGAGTAGAGATGATTGCAATGGGATGATAATTGTATGGGAGAGATTTATCACTCTTTTTAGGAACTGGCTGGATATGAGCAAATTTCCAAGCAGAAGGAAAAACACCTTTGGAATAAGAAAGTGAAAAAAGGTGACACAGAACAGGAGTAAGTTCAGGAGCACGGGTTTTGAGAACAAGTGAAGAAATACCATCAGGACCTGGGGCTTTCTTAGCATCAAGATTGTTCAATATCCTTTTGATGAAAGACTACAGGAGGCATTGAATGGAGCATACTGGAAATGGCGGGAGGTGGTTTACCAAGATCATTAATACACAAGTTGGAAAAAAAAACAATGCTAGCAGGTCAGCTTTATCCTTGGCCAAAGTGGCAATAGAATCATCTGGTTTAGACAGAGGAGGAACAGAGCTGGGCAAAAGTTGCAGCCAATAGCTTTGCCAAGGGACCAGAATGTTGGGCTATCATTAGGGCAAGAAGCAAGTTTTCTACTCTTAGCCTGTTCAAACTCTAGTTTGGACTGATTAATAACTGCTTTTCAATTACTGCGAGCTTTCGTGTAGGCAGAAAATGAATCTTGGCTCACATCCAAATGAAGATTTGGATGTGAGCCAATTATGGTATGTGACATTCTTATCTTTAACAGCCTTAACCCATTTATTGGAAAACCAAGGTTTAGATAAAGGACAAGATTTTAAGATGCAGTGTGGAATAAAGGATTCCACCCCTACAAGAATAATTTTACTGACATGATCTGAGCAAACGTTGACATCAGAAGTTTGGAAACAGTAATCCAACCAAGGAAGAGAATTCTCACAGATTATTTCCATTTTGTATTCTTGTAATGCCAAACAACACGAAGTTGGGAATGGCCATGAGAGAAAGGCTCTATTGGAAAAGAGACCGTCACTAAGTTGTGATCTGAGGTGCCTAGAGGACTACTCACCTCGACTGTGTACTTGGAAGGGTTGTTTGTGAGAAAAAGATGAAGTGTTGTTGGCTGTACAGTTAGGATTGTCAGGTATTCTGGTAGGAAAATGAACGTCTGTGCAAGGTCATTAATAATTGAAAAAGCCTCAGCATCTCGACCAGCTGGAGTTGTGAACATTAAAATCACCTGACTGTTAGGAAAGTTGGACTGTAGAAAGTCAAGTTTCTACAGTCAAGAAAGGACTGTAGAAAGAAAGTCAAGAAAAATGATAGTGGCAACAGAACAATTTGACTGAATGTAGTAGAGATTTTAAGCCAGGAAATCCAAATTACAAATCTCTGATGGAATATCAGAACTGACATGCACAAGTACCACTTTTCAAACGAAAGGAATCGTGCAACAAATAATTCGGACAACTGAGATGAGCAGTGGCTGAATCAACCAATAACTGAGATTCTGTCAGAAAAAGTATGAGGGGTTTGGCAGATTGTAGGTGGAAATGGACATCACTGAGATTAGAACTGAGACCATGTATATTTGTGAAATGAATGAGAAAGTGTTTGGGCGGTTTAGAACTTTTCGCAGATAGGTTTGCTCTATTAGTTTGACAATTCCATGGTGTATTCAATAGTAAGAAAAGGTGGAGGGGGGGGACATGCCGTATGAAGTAATGAAATTTTTGGATATGACATTTACATGGCAAGAACATACCCAGATCCTTGCCATGACGTGGCCTTGACAATACTCCCCCCTCCACCCACATACACACTACTCGGACTCCTTCCATCACTATCTGCTGAGTAAAGGCAGCGAGATTATACACTAGCTGATCCAGAAGCCACCCATAGAGTTACCAATGGGTTCAGTCCGATATACTAACAATGGCCAGCCTGCAAACACCGTTTTAAAACTGTACCCTCAAAATGTAAGGAAGATTGGATCTTACCATGATATCCATCATAACCTCAAAAGACATCAATCATACAGCATGATGGAAGAGATGGGGGCGGGAGTTACCGGAGCTTTGCTGTGTATAAACATGGGGTGTATCATTTCAAGCCTCCAATAAGCAAAGTGGTGGTATTGCACCTAGTATTGCCTGGTTAAACAGAGGGGGGATGGCATTCCTCCATGTGGTGTGGTTGCCACACCTTAACCCCTGCTTACATTGGTTCGCACCTGGGTGATCATTCACAGTGTGCTAGGAGCTGTATTTCAGGACTTGCACGTGGGAGTTATACTCAGAGTTACTATGTCCCACCATCATGAAGGTGCAAGAAGAGGATCTGGCTGGCACAGACCAGCCAGACTTTGCTGAAATTAGGTCCACTTTACATGAGTGTTGCCCGAATCAGTTCCATCAGCATTTTAGACTCCCAGGTATCAAGCAGAGCTTGGCATGTCTGAGAGAATGTCTGTGAAACCTTGAAGGACGTGTTTGCAATATAACACTGACATAAAATGAAATTCTAAGTTCAATGTTTACTATGTCTTGGAGGAAACTTTGGCCCAAGATTGACATCATGAAATAAGTTTATAAACTAATTTCAGGAAAATGAAGGCTCCAAAGATTTACAACAAGAATACATACAATGATGGATTCAAAAATCTTTTCCAAACAAATTATCACTGATTTGTTGGAAAATGAAATGCAGAAATTATATACACAGTAATGGAAACAGATGGATCGAAATATGAAGAAGAGATTGGATCAAATCCAGGGTCAAAATTTTTCGAAAACAGCAGTCAAAAATACCCTACAAAAGACTTTCCATTATATTGAAGGGCAACTTGATTAAATATTAAGTGAGGTTGATGTTTATAAAAAAAAAGTTGTAGGACTATGCTGCAAAACATTAATTTCATCATCTAAATGGATGAAAATTACCGATTTTGTCGTTCAATTATATATTTTAAGTGAAACTTTTTTTTTTTTTTTTTTTGAGTCCTTGTTTTAACTGACTTTTTTGATTAATAAACCAACTACCAGTCCCGATCTTGTCAATTGAGGGCTTCTACTTTAATCAAAATTAAATACCAGTGCCTGGTATCATAATGGGGCAGTTTACTGAGAAAATATATCATGCATTTTTTAGAACAAATATATGATCACAGATATGGTGTAAGAGCTGAAGATGGTTATACCAGACTGTTGAGGTTATCATTAAGATCATTTACAGATAAATATTAATTTAAACTAAAAATGTAATTAAAAATAATTATAATAAATTATTTTTTGTCAAGTACTGGAAATGCTATTTATTGCTAATTAGGCAAAAGTGCTAGACTAACTGAATCCTTCAAAAAATCATAAGGTTTGTGGATTGGGTAAAAGGGTGGAAAGAACCCCCCCCCATTCTTAATTTACATTTGTTATTGTCTGATTGGTGTTTAAAATAATTTTTAGTTAATGTATATTAATTTTCTTGAATTTATTTTTAGGTAATAAGTACAAATAAAGGATCTCTTGTGTCAGGAGTATGTTGTTTGGTAAGTAATATGATAATAATCCTTTATTGGCAAACATGATTAGACACAGAAATATATAAAAATCAGTCTTTTCACCCACAAGACAGATGAGGCAGGAGGGTTGCAAATACTCATGCTCTTCATTCAAAAAAAAAAAAAAAAAGAGGATATTGTTGAATTCTCTCTGTCAAATACAGTTTTTCAGTGTTTATGATGCAAGTACATTACATTATTTTAGGAAAGTGCTGCTAAAAACAGATGTTTGTACATATGCGTTACTGTTTTACCTATTAATAACAGTAAAATTATTTTTAATACATGGGGATTCAACAATGGGTTGTACTGGCATCATTGTTTCAAAGAGGATTGCGGGGGGGGGGGGAGTGTCTGTTGGCAGCAGTGTGCAATTTGGATGGTGTTCCTCAACTTCAGTATGGCTTAGGGCTAAAGTGATGAAATTGTATCTCAAGTGCAAACTTTGTTATGAAATGATCAAAAATTAGCTGTTTGTTAAATCTTTGAAGAAATTGACCAGACAAGTGAAGCTCCAAACATTGGTTGCTTTGCCATGTTAATGTGCTGTTGCATTCATCACTAATTGTACACATTTTTTTTGGCCAAATGCAGTCTCTCAAATTCAGAAATCCCCATATGCCCTAGTTGTTTTTTGTCCTAAACCCTGAAAGGATATTGGTGTGATGACATCAACATTAGTAGAGGCATATAATGCAAGAAAGCAAACTTATACAGCATTAGCCAAAACAAAACCTTCCTATTTCACCCATACATTCGCTCCAAAAGTTTGTCCACTTCCTTGAATTTATTTAAGCTATCAACTTCCACAATGACAGATGAATTTTGTTCCAGCAATCAACTACTCGCTGGCTAAAAGCAAATTTCGGCACATCTATTCGACACTTGTCTTTCCTCAATTTCAGTTTATGCCTCCTGAGGTTTGTAATCTGAGCAAGAGGAAGAATCCCATTAGCACTGAGCCTGCTCAATCCATTCAAGGCCTTATACACTTCAATCCGATCACCATGCAGATGCCTAGTCTCCAGATTCTACAGTTTTCATAAATTAAGCCTTTCTTTATAAGAGCACTCCTTGGTTCCCCTCACCAGTCTTGTTGCCTTTCTCTGTACTCGTTCTAGCAACTGTACATCCTTTCTAAAATGAGGTTTCCCAACCTGTACGCAATACTCAAGGTGTGGCCTGACCATTGTCTTGTATAAGGGGATAATCACCTCCTTATCCCTGCTATCAAAATTCCTGTATATCATTGACAAGACCCCATGAGCTACTCTTGCAGCCTGTCTGCACTGCTCAGAAAACTTCATATCTGACTGCATAATTATCCCCAGGTCTCTTTCATTCTCCACTACCCTGAGTGTAACACCACAAAGTTGTTACATTTGTCAATGTTAAACTTTAGTTGTCACTTCTCAGCCCAACTTTTCCAGATCCTGTTGCAGTGGCATACTGTCATTAACAACCCTGCCAACCTTTGTATCACCTGCAAACGTCGACATTGGGCCTGATATACCTTCATCAATATCATATCAAACAATAAAGAATGGTATAACTTTTAGCTTTCCAGAAGTTCTTCCAAGAGTGAGAAAATCATTGGGCTAAGTGTGCTGCATAAGTGGGACACTATTTCTAAGGGGATAAGTCACCACTCCATAAGTATGCTTCTTGCTACTTACATAGCAATCCAGATACATTATGAACAGGCATATATAAATAACAATGACTGCTGATTCTCTTAGTCTTTTGTTCTCTTGTAATGATTTTGTAAATTTCGTTTCACATTTTTTTAGATAGCAGGTGTCATCTGCAGGTGGAATGTACTTAGAGTAAGAGATTTAATTCAAATACCAAGATTTGTGGCCAAATTTACAAATGCAACGTTAGGATATTTGCTTCGCTCATCACCACCACAAGATGGTGTCATGCCTATGGGCGCTACATTAGAAATTCAGCGTCAACAACAGTTAGAACTTCTAGAGCAGCAAATGATGCTAAATAGAGCAAGAGAATTCAGGGAAAGAGGAAATTTTCAGGTAATTTTTTTTTACCCCTTTTACCATATTTTTAAAGATTTTCATCAAATGTTAATTAAAAAATTTCCATGTTCGAGCAGCAGTTTATTTTACAGAATTAAATGAGCTTTTACATTTCAGCTGCTTCCATATATTCAATTATAGGAGGTTAGCCTTCTTTAGCTGATAACTATCTTCATGGCCTTGGAAATTATTTGTTTTTCTATCTATGCATGTAAACCTAATGGTAATTCCTTGAGTTACAGGAAGGACTATATCCAAGAAGCAGCTTGAGGAGCTTCTTGAGTTTTATTAGACCCTATGCTCTGGATAATACGTTCCTGATCAGAAATTATTTTTTTAACTGGCTTTTATTTAAATGATTTTGTGTATAAGCAGCTGGGTTGTCACAGGTTGACAGGGACCACCTAATACAATAAATTAATAATTAAAAATATATATATATCTATGGATAACATCACACCATGAATGTAAGTAAACATCATTGGTTTTAAAAAAAATAATAACACTCGCACTGCATTCATTTTTCTGTCTTTACTGCTGGAACTTATGTTGTCCCACCTGTGACCGAGCTTGGGCATAGGCTGTTAGAAACAATTACATTATCCACAAGTCGACCTAAAGAAGTTGCTAGCATTGTTTTTAATTAAATAACATCACCCAATAGGTGAATCTATTCAAAAAATTCACGTACTGGATGATGTACAATTAAAAACTATTAGTAACTTCTTTAGGTCAACTCATGGATAGAATAGTCATTTCAGCTAAGCCCAAGCTCTATCACTGCCACAGGAGGGGTAACATTATCCCTAGCAGTAAAGACAGAAAATGAATTGAAATAGTACCCTGCTTCTTTACTTGAATGATAAATTGGCTTTGAAATATTAAATATTTTCAAGTCAGTTATAGACAAAAGTAACTCTCTGTTAATTCCAGCCATTCCATCTCTTCCTGAATAATTAAACATACCTCTAGCGTAATTGAAAATGATAGGCAGCATGGTAGCAAGAAATGATGCCATAAACAAGAGAAAAAAGTGGATGAAGATTAGCTAATATTATGTACCTCTTATAGAAGTATATTAGCATTAGAGGATGTTTTCCAAGCTATCTATAAGTACAGCAACAGAAGTGATGCTTGTGGAATACAGATTAATATTGGAAGTACAGTCAGTCCTCGTATAGCATGATAGTTGTGTTCCTAGAAACCCTCGTGAAATGCAAAATCATGCAATATAAATAACAGGTCCTATGGGAAAAACAGGGTTAGGTGCCGACCACCCAAGATTGAACACACATTTGTAACCAAAACATTACCAAACACAATAAATAAATGTGATAAATGTTTTTGTTTTTGCTTCTATGTTTTTGCTTCTATCGTAAGCAAACTTGTTCTTTGATCTTCTATCCAAACAAACAACAGCTGTTCCATCTTTTCCAATTCTTTGTGTCTTGATCTAATGGATTTTTAGCATTAGCAAAGGCACATGATGCAAGAAAGCAAGCTTATATAGCATCAGCCAAAAAAAAAAAAAAACACAACGCACTTAGTTGTTCCTGCTATGAAAGTTGTTTTTATTTCCTCTGCATTATTTCTAATTCTCGGCGTTGCCTCATTTAGGCCTGTAGCACATGCAATATCACATGTTCTTTCATTTCGCTCAAAGCGTTTCACAATATCATATATTTTTTCCTTTATTGACAAAGGCGGACGAGCCATAAGCCTTACTGGGAAAACCCTGGTGGGCCTTAGGCCAGAAGATGATGGAGGCCGATGTGATTTTGGACATAAATGCTAGTATGAGGCCGCTACAAATTTTCCTGGGTAAGAATTTTTTACCCAGTCCACCTCTGTCTATCGATATTGCTTTTCTTTTTCTCTCTGAATCTGTAGTGTCTTCACCAGGATGCTTCCTTTTCACACCTTTTAAGTATTTTACTAATTTTTAGGGAATAAAGCACAATCACAAAATGAGGAGGCACACTTGATACACATAAACAAAGCTGCGTGCGTGTAGCAACTGAATAAACAACACCGTAAAAGTAGAGAGACACTATTAACACCTCATTAGCTCACATTTTACTAAAGCACATTTCTGGAGGTCACTACCATGAAACAATAAAAACAATTTCCAGTTGTGTTTCTGCTATAAACAGGTAGCAAATTCGATCTAATTGCATTTGCAATAATACATTAGCTGGAATTGTGTGAGTTTTTATGTTATTATGGTGGAATGTGTTTCCCCTTCACTGATATAAAAAACAAATACATTTTCAGAAACTTCTCTTCATTCCTATCGTGTTGCATTCAGTTGGGGTGATTCCGCGTTCGACTGCCATTTCTTGTAAACACAAAGGCGAATCGTGCATAAGTGAATTCGGTTTGTGTTATATACGATATCATTCTCCTATTTATAAATCGTGTATGATCGAATTCATGTAGTGTAAACACGTGTTATACGAGGACTGACTGTATAGCGACTTTGGAAATACCTGTAAGGATGGCTGCAATTGATTTGACCACATGATTTTGAATTTTTAAGATCATTGTTCTTCACTTGAATTAAAAACTGATAAAAAAATTTTAAGAACACATGCACTATTTGTTTCCATTGTAATTCAGTTAGGAAAAGTGCTTCCCAGTGGTTAGATCCTAGTACACTGTAACAACATTCAGGATGTCACTGATAAATAGTCTGTTACATCTTATCATGTTACCCATGCTATCTTTTTTTTTTTTTTTTTTTTTTTTAATGACTAATCCAAACATGAAAGATATTAGAACCTATACTAAGTATGGTGCAAGTTGAGAAGACAGAAGATACTTGCTAACATTAGACTTTATATAGGTTGTACTTTTTGTGAAATGCATGAAAAGGAAGAATAAAAGTTTGTTCTGTGAGTTTGGAGTTGGACAGTGAATAGGTGCTGACTGGTTATAGCATGTGTTCGAACTGGTTTGGAGGAGACTGACAGGAATTACAGATGCTGTAAAACAGTAGTGCCCACGGAAGTATCTATAGAAAAGCCATGCAAGAGAGAGTTTGTAAGAAATTGGTCATTAATTAACCTGAACTGCCCCCATTTCAATGGAGTCCACAAGCTTGAGAAGTTTTCTGGGCACCACCCAAATATGGGAACAATATTCCACAGTAGGGTGGATTCGGGTTTGTACAGAGTAGCTGTTTAAAGGAAAAGTAGTGCCAAGAGCAAAAAAAGAAAATCCAAGTTTTTTTTTTTTTACAGAAAAAGCAATATTTATGACATGTTTATGCCAAGAGAGATTAGAAGTCAGGGTGACTCCAATATTGATATATATGATCTTATCTAGAAATCTGGATATCATTGAAGATGAGTATAGAAGTTAACAAAGTTTTCCTTGCCCCACTGGAGAATTACATCTTCCCTAATGGAGGCCAGCATTAAAGAAATGGTAGTGGATATTTGAGAATTTAAGTTGTTCGTGCATGGCAAGTTTTCTTATTTCTTAAACTGAAAGGTGGAATGTAGTGTGTTGTCATTGGTAAACCTATGGATAGGATTTCCAGTCAGTGGAAGAAAGTCATTAATATACAAGGAAAAAACTGAACCTTGGGGAACACCGGCATTGGTGGAGAAAAGATAGGAGACAGAGATTAGAAAAGAGGCCTTTGGTGCCAGGGATATTATAATATTGCATTGACTATCAATGACAGAGGACCATCTACTATCACTTGCAGTGAATGAACAGAGAAAGAACTGGCTACCCATTTAAAAAAAAACAGGTTTGAAAGACCTTTATGTCAAACACAATCAAAAGCTTTGGAAACGTCAAGAGCACCTATATGAGTTTCACCGATCTTTTCCATTGAATCTTTCCAAAGATGAGAGATATAACCAAGCATACCACCAGCAAATGGCACTGATGGAATTCATATTGGTGATCACTGTTAAGAGTTGGTGGCTGATGGATTTCTCATTACTTTGGAAAGAGTAAAGGTAAGTGCAATGGTATGATAATTGGAAGGGAGAGATTTGTCACCCTTTTTTTAGGAACTGGCTGTATGTGATAAAACTTCCATGCTGAAAGGAAAAACACCAAAGGAATAAGGAAGTGTAAAAAGGCAACACAAAGCAGGTGCACAATTTTTGAGAATAACTGAAGAAATACCATTAGGACTTGGAACTTACGTGGTATCAAGAGCGTTCAAAATTCCTGTATCATCTGTCCTTCTGTCAGAAGGCCATGGGAAGAATTAAGTGGAATGTGTTTGGTATGGTAGTAGGTGATTTACCAAGATCATCGGTGAAAAGTCAGATGCTAATAAGTTAGTTTTATCTTTAGCTGAAGGTGCAATAAAGTCATCAGGTTGTAATAGAAGTGGAAGACATAAGCTGCAGAAGAAGACATAAGCTACTAGTTTTGGCAAGAAACTAGAAAGCTTGACCTGTACTTGGACAAAAAGAAGTTAGTCCAATTTGATTAGCCTATTAAAATATAGAGTTTGGAATGAATAATAATAGTTTTACAATTTTGCAGGTGCCTCCGTAGCCAGGTGGGCAGGAGCAGCAGTGCATAGTACACGCTTCTTGATTAGACTGGGCTTAGAGCTCGCAACCACCAAATATGGAGGATGCGGAAAGGTCAGGGAATGACCACCGCATATCCCCGAAGCAATATGGCCTTAGTTGCTAATGCTCCTAAAAACCAAACAACAACAATTTTTGTAAGCCTTAGTATAAGGAGAAAATGATGCTGGAGATTTGGATACAAGGGTATTGCAATATGCTACATTCTTACTATGAACAGCCTTAGCACATTTATTGGAAAACCAAGGTACAAAAAACAAGATTTTAAGGTGGAATGCAGAATAAAAGATTTCATTTCTACACAAATAATTTCACTGAGGGGAACATTAGGATGGAAAGATTTAAAACAGTAATTCAATCCCAGAGTAGAGAAAGATAAATCAAGATCATCCTATTTCACATCCTTGTAATGCAAAATGACACAAGGTTATAAATGTGTGGGGGGTAGGCAGAAAAGTTCTGAGTGATTTGTAGGTGTTGAGAGAATAACAGAAGAAATAGATAAATTTGATAGAATGTGGTAAAGAGATATTAAGCCAGAAGAGATCAAAAAGAGGAGATCCAGGTGAGGAAGTCTCTGACAAGGAATATCAGAGCAGACGTATCTACAAGTACTGTGTTTGAAGTGAAAGGAATCATCGATTGAGTAATTAGTGAGCTGAGATGAGTGGTGGTTGAGATAGTAACTGATAATTGAGATCCTCTCAGAAAAGGTAAGTGGAACTTGGCAGAGATTGTAGTTAGAGATGGACATTGAGATTTGAACTGAGACCACTTATATTTGTGAAATGAATCAGGAAGTTTTTAGGGGGTTTAGATCATTCTGCAGATAAGTTTGTTTTATTTGTTTGACTATTTATGATGCATTGCATAGATAGAGAGGTGGGAGAGAATTGTGTTGTGTGATTTAATGTGGTCTCAACAGTGCCTCCTACACACACACATACACAGAACAGGCCACTGTAGCCAAGTGGTCAGGCACACCGGTGCATAAGTACACATGCCTTGAGGGTTCAAGTCCGTGACGGTTGAATACGGTGCTGTTTCTTGTAGTCTCTACCTTGTGAACTCCTCTGACCGTGTGGTTGTCCTGGAGTATAAACACACACACATGCTACTTGGACTCCCTCCAGTCACTAGCTTGAAAAGTAGAGGCAGTAAGATCATTCAGCTGATCTGAATTACCTACAGGTTTGGTTTGGTTTGGTTTGGTGGCCTGTGAAACACAACAGACCAATAACAAACTAACTAAACATAATTTTGTGTTTAGTTGGTTCATTTCTATATCTGGTACATATTGGGACACCTTGATATTTGGCTATGATTGTGAGCTCCTGTTTCTATTTTGTGGTATTTTATGTTATTATTTAAGCAACATTTGTTCTTTAGTGGCATGAATTTGTCTCTCTTTAGATGAGGAGCCATATTTTGACTCCTTTAAAAGTGAGTGCTGCTTTGGTCTTTTATTTCCTTTCTTTATATTTTATTTTGTTTTGAAATAGGGATTGTTAAGGTATTGTGAGCAAAATGTTCTCGATGTATTTTTAATATCTGTTTAAAGATTTTAATAAAATGATCTGAATGAAATAAACAAAACTATATGAAAAAAATTTATATTTTATTTTTGAACAGAAAACCTCTTATTTTATATAGGATTGGGGGGGCAAGTGCCAAAGCAAAGTTGCCTTGTGGTGCCTTCAGTGGGTGCTCTGTATACTGTTTTGCTATATGCTGACTGAAAGATGAACCTCTATTGAATTTTCCAGATTTTGACTTTTAAAGTTAGCAGATATGTTTTTTTTTTTTTTTTTTTTTTTATATTTTAATATTTTTAAAAATTTTCAAAATAATGAGAGGAATTACCTCAATATATGCATATACAAGTTTCATTATATTAAACGAGGTGGCAAGAGCCAATTTTCTGATACCTGGTATATTGTGGTTACAGTTTGCAAGAGTAAATTTTGGGATAATATTTTGTTATAAGGCAAAATTTTAAAAACCTGATGTGGTGATTCTGAGATGAATATTTTAACATTAATGTACAGGCATACCTCGAATAACGAATAGGATGCGTTCCACGAAATTACTTCGTTAAGCGAAACTTCGTTTTCAGAGGTAAAAATACTATGGCCAGAATAGGGATACGTTCCTACGTAAAGAAAATGAAAAGCTTTTTTTTCGAACAAAGAAAAGTTTTATTAAATAAACATTCAACTTACATACAAAGTGAAATCACATTTTAAAATATGAGTCTAAAGTTGATTGCTTATGCTTTTTTTCTCTTTCGTTTAACAATTGCCTATATGGAGTTATTGCATTTAACACTGATCGCTTAACAATAAAACTTCTTCCTAAATCAGGATCATTTTCACTAAAAAAATTTATAAACGTTTTCAATGTCATTTAAGCAGCTTTTTAAATCTTTGTTTGTTAACACTTTTTCGGCAGGAACTTCTTTAACTTCGTCTTCATTATCTTTGTCTTCGTTGCTAACAAGGTTTTCTAAATCTTCCACTGAAAAACCATCATCTTCTGCATTCAATAAATTTCAAACATCCTCTTCATCGACATTTTCGAAACCTATTGATTGAGCCATCTGGATAACTTCATTTCTAATTTCTTGGATGCTATTTTCTTCTTCTAGTACAACTTCTGGCCATATTTTGCGCCAAACTCCATTTAAGCATTTCTTAGTGACTTCTTTCCAAGAACTATCAATGTTTTCAATTGCCTTTTTAATGATGTAGTTTTTCCAAAAAGTTTTAACTGTCATTTCCTCTTTATCCTCTAGTTCAGTTAAATTGCTTAATGTTCGACGCAGATAATAAGCTTTAAATGATGCTATCACTCCCTGATCCAATGGTTGAATCAGAGAAGTTGTGTTTGCTGGAAGAAACACAACTTTGACAGGAATGCACGTGTCCAACGTGTTAAGATCAGTAGGATGTCCCGGAGCATTGGCTAACAACAAAAGAGCTTTTTCTTCAAAGTTGTTTTTTTGACAATACCGTTTTACTTCAGGACAAAAGTGGTTAACAAACCAATCAGTAATTAACTCCTTGGTAACCCATGCTTTTCTATTTGCTTTCCATATTACAGGTAAATTCATTTTTATGTTACCTTTTAACGCCCTCGGATTTTCTGAATGGTAAACTAATAACAATTTTAATTTATAATCGCCAGAGGCATTTGATCGAAAGAGTAACATTAAACGGTCTTTAGCTGCTTTGAACCCAGCAGCTGGTTTTTCTTCAATAGAAATGAAACTTTTTGTTGGTAGCCGTTTCCAGAACAAACCGCTTTCGTCAACACTGAACACCAAATTTGGTGGAAAATTTTCACGTTCAATTATTTCCTTTAGTTTTTCTGAAAACTTATTTGCGGCTTCTCCTGTTAATTTTACACTATGAACCCTGGCCCGTTTTTTAAATTTCTCGAACCAACCACGAGAAGCCCAAAAGGTTTCCGTAATTTCGTCAGTTTGTTTAGATTTCAGGTGATTAAACTGGAATATTTTTTTTATGTTACATGGGGCTTGAAATTGCGGACTTCGTTATATCGAAGCTTCGTTATCAGAGGTAACGTTAACCGAGGTATGCCTGTATTTATGTACCATGATATGTAAAAAATTTCATGTTGGTGATCAGTGTCAATTAATTTGTAAAAAAGAGAGAGAGAAAAGAAGCTGGTGTTAATGGTCAAGACTTTGCTGGAATTAGATATAGTTAGTAAATGAAAGAGCAATAAGGCTCAGTATGTCCTGCATTATTGATTAATTTTCAAAATAGTGAGAGGAATATATGCATGTTACATGCATATATTGAGGTAATTCCTCACATTATTTTGAAAATTGATCAATAACGAGGACTTACTGAGCCTTGTTGCTCTTTCATTTATTAACATATTTAATATTTTTAAAAATAATTTCATACTATATTCAATGCATTAAAGATACTCTGTACTGAAATTATGATGCATCTTTTAGACGAGGCAACAGATGGGACAGGGCTATGCAGAAAGACTTGTTCCTCCTGGAGATGGCGGACTTTTTGGCAATTTTCATGGGCAGGATAATTGGGATAATTTGAGGCATCGCAGAGATAATATAACTAATGACATTGGCACAGGTGATTATAGTTTATTATTTTTATTTCAGTAGAAATCACAAATTGTAAATTAATGTTGTAGATCTTGTTTTAGATAAAGTTTTCTTTTATGTCTATTGTTGAATATTATTTCAGTGATAGTCTCTTAATTTAATTAAGAAACTACTACTTTAACAGTAATCTCACATTTTGAATGTTTATAGGCAATAGTAGAATGGCGGTAGAATAAAATTTCATCAAGATGGCTAACTGAAATATAAACACCAACCATTTAGAGCCATTATCTGATCCAAACTAAATTTGGTGTATGTGTGAGGAAACTCTGTGTTATTGTGATGGGGCATTTTCATTTCAGTCTGCCACTCCAAAACAGTCATTACCTGAGAACTTGGTGTAGTATTTCAGTTGTGGCCCTTGACCATTTTGTTTCAAAATAACACACTGAAATAAAAATAAGCATCAGAAATATACCACGTAACTTTTGAAATGAAAGATGATTTTATTAGTTTTTTTAATTATTATTATTAACTATTATATTTATATTTTATTTTTGTTGTAGCCTGTATTGTATTATCAACCAGAATATCAATTTAAATCCAAAATCTTTAATAATAATATTCATACTATAAATGGCACAACTATGAACATTTAAAATTTGAGGGTTGCTTTTGAACCACACATAACCACTGACAAGCTAATGAAACTTTGATAGATTTTAAGTTTACTGTGCAAAATATTCTTATATATTATCAATTGTTAAACTTTTGAATTATTATGAAGAAAAAGTCCACATACACACAGGGTTTTTGTAGCATTGGTTATACTTTCAAGATCAGTTCAAGACCTGAAAATGAAGAAAAGGTTTATATAAATGTTTGGCATAAATAGTTATGGAGCTAAGTTTGTTTGAAATTTAAAAAATGACTGAAAGTTTCAGTGGTAAAAAAATAACAATTAAAATAATAAATAAGAATAGGCAGATACATAATAAAATTTATTCTTTTTTTTTTTTTTTTTTTTTAATGTGAACCCCAAACACGAGAGTATTAGAACCTATAGTACTTAGTACCGTGCTTGGGTTTTGAGGTTAAGAAGACAAAAGAAGATATTTGTTGACATTGGACTTGAACTTCTGTAGATTGTAATTTTCAGGAAATACGTATGAAGGAAGGTTGTTCCAGAAAACGGCAGTTGAATGAATAAATGAGGAAGATGAAAATTTGGTTCTGTGGGTTTGAAGTTGGACAGTAAATGGATGTTGGCTAGTGGCGGCACGTGTTCGGACTGTTTTGAAAGAGAGAGCAGGAATTATAGAAGCCAATTCAGAAGAACAGTGCCCATGGAAGTATCTGTAGAAGAGGCATGCAGCAGAAATAGTGCATCTATGAGAAAGCGAGTGGAGAGACTCTGTTAGAGATGAATCATTAATTAACCTAACTGCCGTCTTCTGAATGGAATCAAGAAGCCTGAGAGAGGTTTTGGGGGGGGGGTTCCACCCCAGATGTGGGAACAATATTCCAAGGCAGGGCGGATTTGCGATTTATACAGAGTGAGCAGCTGTTTGGAAGAAAAGTAACGCCGAGAGCGAAAGAGAAAACCAAGTTTTTTAGATGCAGAGGAAGCAATATTTGTAATGTGCTTGTGCCAATAGAGATTGGAAGTCAGGGTAATCCCCAAAAGAGATATATCATTTTGCCCAGAAATCGGAGTGTCACTAAAGATAAGCATAGGAGCAGAAGAATCCTTTTTGCGAGATATAAGACAAGACTGAGTTTTAGAAGGGTTGAAATCAACTAAGTTGTCTTTGCCCCACTGGAGAATTACCTGAAGATCGGCATTTAAGGAATAGATAGCAGATTTTCGAGAAGTTGAAGCTGATTGAGCAGGACAAGGTTTCTCAAAATGGAAAGTTGAATGCAATGTGCTATCATCGGCAAAACTATGGATAGGATTTCTAGTCAATCGAAGAAGGTCATTGATATACAAGAGGAAAAGAGTGGGGGAAAGAACTGAACCTTGGGGGACACTGGCATTAGTGGAGAAGTTAGAAGACAGAGAGCCATCTACCATCACCCTCAGTGAGCGATCAGAGAGAAAACTGGATAACCAATTACTAAAAACAGTTGGCAAACCATAAGATGGAAGCTTGTTTAGAAGACCTTTATGCCAAACACGATCAAAAGCCTTTGAGATGTCAAGAGCAACTACTTGTGTTTCACCGAACCTTTCCATTGAATTAGTCCATAAATGGGTAACATAAGCCAGAATATCTCCAGTGGATCGACACTGACGGAATCCATACTGGTGATCGTTGATCAGACGGAAGGTTTCTAGGTAGTTTAAGAGTTGGCGGTTAATTGATTTCTCCATTACTTTAGAAAGAGTAGAAGTAATTGCAATGGGACGATAATTGGATGGGAGGGATTTGTCACCCTTTTTAGGAACTGGCTGGATATGAGCAAATTTCCAAACAGAAGGAAAAACACCTTTGGAATAAGAAAGTGAAAAAAGGCGGCAAAGAATAGGAGTAAGTTCAGGAGCACAGATTTTGAGAACAAGTGGAGAAATACCATCAGGACCTGGAGCTTTCTTAGCATCAAGATTCATCAAAATTCTTCTGATATACTTTTGACGGAAGACCACAGGAGGAATTGAATGGAGCGTGTTAGGAATGGTGGGAGGTGTTTTACCAAGATCATTAATACATGAGCTGGAAGAAAAATGAGATGCTAGCAGGTCAGCTTTATCCTTGGCTGAAGTGGCAACAGAACCATCTGGTTTGGACAGAGGTGGGAGCAAAGATGGGCAAAAGTTGCGGCCAATAGCTTTGGCAAGAGACCAGAATGCTCGGCTACCATTAGGGCAAGAAGCAAGTTTTCTACTCTTAGCCTGTTCAAACTCTAGTTTGTACTGATTAATAACTGCTTTACAACTGTTGCGAGCTTTGGTGTAGGCAGAAAATGAAACTGAAGAATTAGAAACAAGCCAATTACGATATGCAACATTCTTCTCTTGGACAGCCTTAGCACATTTATTGGAAAACCAAGGTTTAGATAAAGGACGAGATTTTAAAGTGGAGTGTGGGATAAGGGATTCCATTCCTGCAAGAATAATTTCACTGACATGATCTGAGCAAACGTTGACATCAGAAGTTTTGAAACAGTAATCCGACCAAGGAAAAGAAGAAAAGAAGTCTCACAGGTCATCCCATTTTGCATTCTTGTAATGCCAAACAACACTTGGTTGGGAATAGCCATGAGATAAAGGTTCCATTGGAGAAGAGACAATCACCAAGTTGTGATCTGAAGTGCCTAAAGGACCTCTCATTTCGACCGTGTACTTAGAAGGGTTGTTTGTGAGAAAACGATCAAGCGTATTGGCTGTATGATTAGGATTGTCCGGTATTCTTATAGGTAAATGAACAATCTGTGCTAGGTCATTAGTAATTGCAAAAGCCTCAGCATCTCGACCTGCTGGGTCGGTGTGACTAGAAAACGAAAGCCAGCTGGAGTTGTGAACATTAAAATCACCAAGGAAAATTACTTCACTGTTAGGAAAGTTGGACTGGAGAAAGTCAAGTTGCAAAGAGAGGAAGTCAAAGAGCTCCAAGTGATTAGTGGAGTTCGGAGAACGGTAGAGACAACAGATGAATTTGACACAATGAGGTAGAGAGATTTTAAGCCAGAGAAGATCAAAGAGAGGAGATTCCAAATTGCCAAGTCTCTGACGGAATATCAGAATGGACATATGCACAAGTACCACCTTTGAGGCGAAAGGAATCATACAGCGAATAATTTGGGCATCTGAGATGAGCAGTAGATGAATCAACCGATAACTGAGATTCTGTCAGAAAAAGTACATGGGGTTTGGCAGACTGCAAGTGGAAATGGACATCGTTGAGATTAGAATTGAGACCACGTATATTTGTGAAATGAATTAGGAAGTCCTTGGGAGGTTTAGATCTTTTCGCAGATAAGCTTGCTCTATTAGTTTGACAATTCATGGTGTATTCAATAGTAAGAAAAAGTAGGTGGGACATGCTGTTTGAAGTAATGAAATTTTTGGATATGGCGTACATGTGGTAAGAATATACCCAGAGCCTTGACATAACGTGGCCTCGACAATGCTCCCCGCATACACACTACTTGGACTCCCTCCAGTCACTATCTGGCAGAGTAGAGGTAGCAAGATTATATACTAGCTGATCCGGAAGCTTCCTAGAGAGTTACCAATAGGTTCAGTCCGGTGTACTAACTAGCGACCGGCCTGCGAACACCGTTTTAGAGCTGTACCCTCGAAATGTAAGGAATATTGGATCTCGCCACAACGTTCATCATAACCTCAAAAGTCATCAATCATACTGCATGATGGAAGAGATAGGGAAGGGTTGACCGGAACTTAGCTCTAGAGACTAAACATGGGTTCCACCACTTCAAGCTTCCAATAAGCAAAGTGGTGGTATTTCACCGGTTGATGAGAGTCATCTACCACCTAGTACTGCCTGGTAACATAGAGGGGCGGCGTTCCTCCATGTGGTGTGGGCGCCACACCTCGACCCCTGCTTACGTTGGTTCACACCTGGGTGGTCACCCACCATGTACTTGTGCATGGAGGTTATACCCAGGATTACTAACAGTCCCACCATCGTGAAGGTGCAAGCAGAGGATTTGGCTTTCACAGACCGTCTGGACTTCGCCGAATATCAGTTCCATCAGCGTTTTAGACTCGCAGGTAGCAAGTACAGCTTGTCTGGCATATCTGAGAGAATGTCTGTGACAACCTCAAGGACCAAAGCTGTACAGTAATTCACAGTATTCACAGTAAGTACATGTTTTTTCTTATTTATTTTTATTTTTTTAACTCCATATCCATTTATTAAAATTCAAAGGGCTTTAGCTCTGTAAAAAGTTCAGAATGAGATATATTTATATAAACATTTTTCATTGTTCTTAGGTCTTGTCTCAATCCTAAAAGTACAGCTAATATTGTGTGTGTGCATGTGTAAATCAGTAACCACAAAATACTTTTGGAAACTGTTGACATTTTGAATTTCAAAATTGTTTCTGGAAATGTGTTTTCAGGAAATGTGTATAGAAGCCCTCACAACTAGCACAGTGGTGTGATTGATGTCTTTCCACACTGTGTGGAAAAATCCTGCATTCATATCCTGTCAAAACATTAAGAATTGTTAATCCAGCGACTTTGGAGTCAAGCTCTAAATGAATGTTTGGCATTGGAAGAAAGGTGGAATCATAGATGCCAATCCAGAAGGAAATTACTTTTGAAATATTTGTAGAATGGAGTAGTTTTATGGTTTGCTATCTTTAGG
This sequence comes from Mastigoproctus giganteus, assembly GCF_048544385.1. Lineage (NCBI taxonomy): Eukaryota > Metazoa > Arthropoda > Arachnida > Uropygi > Thelyphonidae > Mastigoproctus > Mastigoproctus giganteus. The sequence goes on along the minus strand of NC_143580.1, from coordinate 51,786,960 downwards.
AACAAATCAAGCAATTTAGGGCAACTTCTTCAGATAATAGAACATTGTTCTCTGGAAGGTTGTGATCTGTACTGAGTTAACAGATGCTTAGAAACAAAATAACATCATTTACAAAAGAAAAAGCATAGTTTTTCAATGCAGAGGAAGTGATATATCAGATAGTTATGCCAAAAATGCTAGACATCATAACTATTGTTTATATCTCTAAATTTATTAAATATTTATTATCTGCAGTGAAGTGTTTCTTTTATCCTGTTGTAATAACATTTGTTAATTGTATTTTGATTCTATTAACTAAAAATCGTAGGAATAGTACAGTGGGAAAATTATAATATATAGTCAAAAATTCAAGGTTAAGAAGCAGAATCAAAAAAGCATTTTAAATCAACAAGTTTAATGTACTATATTGTACTGAATATTAAAAAAAATTGAAATGCATATTATATTAAAACTCATAGTCAAAGCAATAAATTTAACAGACGAGCAAAGTTAATATTTATTTTCAGTAATTTAAAACTTTTAAAATTACAATAAAATTTGGCATTCTATATATATATATGTCATATCCGTTTGCATACACATTGCATGTGCTGTGCACAATTAACAATTTTCTTATTTTAATTTGCATGGAATTATTTTTTTGCCATGTATAACCACAATTTTTCAAGTTATATATAAAGTGAAATGCACCATCAGTATTTTCTTGCATTAAAATATACAAGTTCACTGTGTAAAACTTTGTCTTCAGTTTTCTAACTGATCAGAATTATTATGTGCCCTCTTTTTTATTCTTTTGATGTCAGCATAAGTTGTGTGGTCAGTTTCTATTACATTCCAATATATTCATTATCAAGAGTGGTTTTAAAACTTACAAGTTTCTTAAAAGCTAGTATTTTTATCTAATGAGGCTTTTTAAAATGCCATTCAGATCATAATCTTGTATCACTGACATCACATCTTGTTTTCAGTTTTCATTCAGTATCAGATATGTTGGCACTTATACCATAACTTTCTTCATATTACAATTTTTAAATTTATTTAACCATGTAGAATTTGCCCTAAATATGCCATGTTCTATTTGTTCATCCATTTGTTTTCCAAATTTTTCCCAAGAATCAGCTAAATATTGGTATATACTTTGTAAATTCAAATCAGCAACACAGTTTTATGCTTTTTTCTTGTTGGTCATAATGTGATGAAATGGGACTGAAAACAGTGAGCAAATCTTGTTAAATGCCAACTGCAACCATTAACAAATGCATGTTGTCTGTTTTCTTATGCATTATCTATGGGTCATTATCAATTTTTATTTTTCTAAATGTAATTTTATGGTATAGGAAAGGATGCAACATGTTTACAGAAATTTTCTCCATAATTGGATATACTGCATTGACAAATACAGCAGCTGTTTTCCTCTCTAAGAGGTAGATGTTTACTTTTTATAGTTTCCTAGGCAAAAGACCCCATAGTTGATATAATTGCTACCCCCAAACCTGGCGGAAAAGACTCAGGCTGAAATCTTGTCAGTGATGTGATTAATTTTTATAGGCCATTTTTGCAACATGGTTTAGTTAGTCAGTCTCAGACAAAGTTCTCAGTGGCACAGTTCTTCTCCTGGAAACAGGTTTTTCAACCAGCAAATTGACAGTGATCACTGAATTTTGACCACCTACCTAATACTTCATAGGTCCTCCTTTTGCCCTCAGTACAGTAGCTATCCAACGTGGCATTGATTCAACAAGATGTCAGAAGCATTTGGGAGGTATGGCCAACCAAGCTGCATGTAAAGCGGCTAGCAATGCAGGTATGGAGGTGATTGGTGTATCCAGATGCCTGGTATACCTTTCAATAGTGTCCCACAAGTGCCCTATGGGATTGATATCGGGGGAGTTTGGAGGCCAATTGATATGACGGAAGTCAGAACTGTGTTCCTCAAACCATTCCTGCTCAAGTGCCCAATGGCTCGGCACATTGTAGTCTTGGAAGACACCATCGCCATTTAGGGAAAAGTGTAACATAGTGGGGTATACACAGTCAGCAAGTAGTTGATGATAGCAGAGACCACTGATACATTGTTCCACATGCACCAGGGGTCCAAGTACCTGCCAGTGAAACATACTCCACACCGTACAACTGCCTCCGCTGGTCTGCACTTTTGATACCATGCATGATGGATGAAGAGCCTCGTGTTGTTCATACTAAAACCATACACAACCATCCATGGTGTATACAGTAAAATCTCATTATAACAGACTTAGGCACCTCCGTAGCCAGGTGGGAAGGAGCAGCAGTGCATAACACACGCTTCTTGATTAGACTGGGGTTCGAGCCCGTCACCACCAAATACGGAGGATGCGGAAAGGTCAGGGAATGACCACTGCATATCCCCGGAGCAATATGGCCTTATTTGCTAATGCTCCTAAAAACCAAACAACAACAACAATAACAGACTTCACATGGGTGCACAAATCATTTCATTATTAGCATTAGTAGAGGCATTTGATGCAAGAAAGCAAGCTTATGCAGCATCAGCCAAAAAAAAAAAAAAAAAAAACCCACTTCCACTTCACCCCTCTGTTCGTTCAAAATACCTGTCCAGCTGAGCCTTAAACTTATTTAGGCTATCAACCTCCACCACAAGGGATGGCAGTCTGTTCCACCAACCAACCACCCGCTGGCTAAAGGCAAATTTCCGCATGTCTATCCTACATCTGTCTTTCCTCAATTTGAATTTATGCCCTCTCAGGTGATTATTCTGAGCTAGAGGAAGAATCCCATCAGCATTGAGCATGCTCAAACCATTCAAGGCTTTATACACCTCTATCAGATCACCTCGCTGGTGCCTAGTCTCCAGACACTGTAATTTGCAAAACTTAAGCCTTTCTTCGTAAGAGCACCCCTTTGTTCCATTCACTAATCTTGTTGCCCTTCTCTGTACTCGTTCCAGCAGCTCTACATCCTTCTTGAAATGAGGCCTCCAGACCTGTATACAGTACTCTAGGTGTGGCCTGACCATTGCCTTATACAATGGAATAATCACCTCCTTATCCCTGCTGGAAAAATTCCTGTATATCATTGACAATACTCCATGAGCTACTCTTGCAGCCCGTCTGCACTGCTCAGAGAACTTCATATCTGCCTGCACAATCACCCCCAAGTCCCTTTCATTCTCTACCACTGTCAGTGTAGTACCACAGAGTTGATACGTTGCTCTGGGGTTGCTGTTTCCCATGTGTAGTACTTTACATTTGTCAATGTTAAACTTCATTTGCCACCTCTCAGCCCATCTGCTCAACCTTTCCAGATCCTGTTGCAGCAGCATAGTGTCAGTAGTGTCCTTGACAACCCTGCCAACCTTTGTATCATCTGCAAACTTGGACATTAAGCTTGATATACCATCATCAATATCATTTATAAATACAGAAAACAACAATGGACCCAACACTGAGCCCTGAGGGACTCCACTAATAACATTAGTCCACGATGAGCAGTGTCCATTGATTACCACTCTCCGTCTTCTCCCCCTCAACCACCCCTTTATCCATAGCAGCAATTTGCCTCCAATGTCACACTGCTCCAATTTGTGTAGCAGTCTTCCATGTGCAACAGTATCAAAAGACTTTCTAAGATCCAAGTATATAATATCAAAGTTATTCCCTGCATCCAGTTCTTTTGTGACTGCATCATAGTATCCAATCAAGTTGGTCAGGCAAGACTTCCCCTTAACAAAACCATGCTGTCTGAGCTATAACTGAAGTCTTGTCTAAATGATCCTGCAGTGCTTCTTTAACCAGTGCCTCCATTAATTTTCCTGGAACAGAAGTTAAGCTCACAGGTCTATAATTACTTGTGTCAGCCTTTGATCCTCCTTTGTGAATTGGGGTCACATTTGCACATTTCCAGTCTATGGGTACCTCCCCTGAGTCCAAGGAAGCTCTCATAATTATGGCTAAGGGTTTGCTTACTTCCTTTGCTGCCTCCTTTAATATAACTGGATAGATCCCATCCACCCCGGGTGCCTTTCTTGTGTTTATCTTCAACAGTTTCTCCTCCACTTTACTCCCAGTTATTTCAAGATTCTGTAGCTTACTGCTAGAGTTGAATACACCTCTGGCATTCCCTTTGCTGAATAACTCCTCATGTGTGAATGTCGATGCAAAATATTCATTTAGTTTGTTAGCTACCTGAGCAGGATCATCAACAGTTGACCCATCAATATCAAGTGGACCAATCTGATTCATCCCCTTCCTTCTAGAGTTTACATAAGTAAAGAACTCTTTGCTGTTTTTCTTTGCATCCCTTGCCAAGGATTTCTCGTAATCTGCCTTCGCCTGCCTAACCTCCTTTGTAACTTGGTTGCATATCAACTTGTATCTATCATAGGCTTCTGTGTCATGTGTTAATTTGTAAGTATCCCATGCATTTTTCTTCTCTGCTCATTAGTTCATCTGACATCCATTTTGGCCTAAACCTTGAACAATATTTCTTAGTTGGTATGTAAAGCCTAGTAGCTTCCAAGATAAGTTCTTTGAATGCTTCCCATTTTGAATTTGCTGTTGGTAACATCATCAGTTGGTCCCACTGTATAGAATTTAAATACTGTCTCAGTCCATCGTAGTCGCCTTTACGGAAGCAATAACCCTTCCCTTTACCCCTAATGGTAGTTACCTCTTTGAGTAAATCCCACTTCAGCACACTGTGATCACTGCCACCTAGTGGTTCATTTATCTGCAGATTCTTAATGCATGAAGAATCACTGCTGATAATCAAATCAAGAGTATTACTCCCTCTAGTTGCCTCCCGAACATGCTGATGTAGAAAACAATCATCCAATAAATCCACAAAAGCTCTGCTAGTGCGTGAGTAACCAGCCCCCAAATTCCAGTCAATATCTGGGAAATTAAAATCTCCCATTATAAGACTCTCTGATTTACTGGCCCACTCTATTTCCCTGTACAGTTCCTTATTATACTCATCAGAGTCATTAGGCCTATAGCACACTCCTACTCTCAATTTTGATCTCCCAATGCTTATGTCACACCAAACTGACTCAACACTGCACTGTCCAGCGATGTCGACTGGCTTCACTTCCTTGGTTTTTATGTGTTTCTTAACTAATAGCATAACCCCTCCCCCCTTCCTATCCTGTCTATCCTTTCTGTAGACGTTGTACTCCCCAAATTGCAGTTCTGCATCCCTTATATCTGTGTGACACCACATCTCTGATATCCCAACAATATCTGCCTTTGAAGTTTTGAGCAATACCTCAAATTCATCAAATTTATTTACTAAACTCCTAGCATTGGTGTACACGCAAGTATACCTGCACCTGTTTCTATTCTTAGCTACCCTAACACAACCCATGTGTTTACTTGTACCGCAATGGCTCCCAGCAGTCTCTGAAATACCATGCATCTTGTTTTTCAGGCTTCTGCTCATTCTAATAGAAGCAGTGCAAGAATCTCTTTCCCCTCTGCCAGTGGCTACTGTCAATCTATTGGTCTTTGCCTCCCCCAAAGCTAGAAGTTTTCCGACCCACCTGCCGACCGGGCTAGCCGAGTGGGTAAAGTACCTGCCCGGCAACCCAAAGGTCGCGGGTTCGATTCCCGCCTTGGGCTTGGATCAAAGTACTGCAAAAACCTTGGGAGGTGCAATATGGCCACAGAAGCCGATGCGCCAACAACTACCAAATCAAAAAATCCGACCCACCTAACACTGCCTCGACAGCATCAGCAAATATTCTTGCACCCTTTCTATTTAAGTGTATCCCATCCCTGTAGAAGCAATCTCTCCTGTTAACAAGTACAGTCCAGGCTGAAAAAAATTCTACCCCTTGAGCCTTGCACAATCTTTCCAGGGCCGAATTGATCGACAAGGCTCTCATCATATACTCCCTCCTATCGTGTCTGGGCAGAATTGCAGACACTTTCAAATTCAACCCTAATTCTCGGCTTTTGTTCAACAGTGACCTGTACTTGTTAAGTAATTCTGCCGGTCTCCTACTCTTAATATCATTAGTGCCAACGTGTACAACTATATCACCTTTTGTGCCCTTAAAAGATGATATTCGCTCTACAACGTCATCAACCTTTGCCCCTGGCAGACATACCCTGGTCCTGTTCCACCTATCTTTTTTACAAAGCATATTCCCCGTTTCCCTGACAATAGAGTCACCAACAACTACTAGTTCCTTCGGGACCAGCGCATTCTGCCTTGGGGGTTGTCTCTGTGTCACGCGATGCCCAAGTGCAAGCTCTGGCGTTGATGTGGGCAGCTGAGAGCTTGATGGGCCCCTCAATTTAGTTTCTTCGAGGGCATCCACCCTGTCCTTCAAGCTCTCATATAGGCCCAAAAGAACGCCGAGTTGTTGCCTGATATCGATACACTCCTTGCATCGCGCACACACAAAGACATCCCCCTTGGCAGTATCATGTCCTGTACCCGATTGCTCTGCAAACATCAAGCAAACAGTGCATTTTATAAGGCTGTGAGTCAGAGGACAACTGCCCCCCTCAGTTCTGCTCTGAGCCACAGCGCTTCCATTAGCTTGAGACTTTTGCTTTGCTGCTCTGGTTTGAGTCATGATTCTATTAATTTATTAATTAATTATAATTAATTATGTTAAATATAATTAATTATATTACGTTTGTAATCTAAGTCGTTATATGTATTTATTTAAACGTACAATTTAACTGCTAACGAAGTTCAACTAACGCTATCTAGTATGGCATACAACTATCGTATCACAATGGCGGGAAAATTACGAACGGTAACGGAGTCGAAACACGTGGAAACCTTTACCGATATTTTTATGCAATTACAAGGCCGAGTAAAGAATAAATACACCAAGTTAATCAGAAAATCACAAAATAATGTTATACTACTAAATTTAAATCAAAAGTTTTAGAAAAACAATAATTTCAAATCAATAAATAAGAAAAATCCACTTAGCGGCTTGGAACACGACCGTCTCTAGTAGCCTCGTCAGCAGACTCCCCTTTATGCTGAAATTCTTTTTCTGAAAAAGTATCTCTAAAAATTTTTTCAAAGTAAATTTTGCTGTGCTTATATAAATAGAAATTTCTGTTTTACCTTACTAAATATTAGCTTTAAAAGTAATAATAAATAAATAAAATGATGAAATAGCAATACTATGAAATTAAAAATACTGTTTTGGTATTTTGTTGAGAGTATATTTTAGAGAAAGAATATTTTATTTATAAGAAATATTACGTATTCAGAAGTACACTGGATACAACTTATTGTTGCTTTTCCCATATTTATATGAAAATTCAACTGTAATGCAATTGAAAATATGTGGGTATGCAGGGGATTTAAAAAAAATTCTTAATTTCAGAAATGTGGAAATTGTAGTAAAGGATGTGATAGTAAATTTTTTGCTGTATCTTTCAAAACTTACATTTTTCCCCTTAAAGTGAATTTTTTGCTATATTTACAATATGAGTTACTTGGTGCCATTCATTTTCTTTTGCTGCAAACCAGTAGAAATATAATTTTTTGTATTTAATTTTTCATCAGAACTATTTTGTTTAAATGACTTATCAAGCATTAATATTAAAGGAAGTAGGACGTTATAGCAAAAGTTTAGTTAAAATAGTATTTGTTGTAATGGAATTTTACTGTATATACAAGTAATAAATAGAGAACTTTATTTTTTAATAAAAGTTTTTTTTATAGATGGTGGCTCTCCAGAACCTGAGATAATATCACCTGTACAAGAAGAAGAATTGGTAAGTGATGAATATTATGCAGTTTCTTAAAAAATATATGGTAATGCCTAACAGGTTTTCTTTTTAAAAGATTGAAAACATTGTTAGAAAGCTTTCTATCATCAGTTTCATATCACCTGCAAGATGTCAATAGATGAAGTAAATAAAGTGCAACTTGCTGTTGCTAAATTGCAGGTTTTCAGTCTGCATCTGTGTGCACATGCACGCACACACACACACACACACAGTTTGTTAATCATTCAGTACACAGTGGACTTTTCACTGTTGTATGCCGTATAAGTTACGTTGAAAGTGCATTCATTTTATGATTTCTGAGTGTGAAAAATGTCAAATTTGGAACTGACATTTGGACTGTTCTTTGTCAGTGACATTCTAGATTCAAAGAGAGAAGAGAATGATGGTGAAGGGGGAAAGATGAGTACCCTCCCTTGAGTGTGCTCTACCACTCAAAGGAGGAGAGAAAGAGAAAAAGTGCTACGGCAAGCGACCCTCAGTTGTGGGGGGGGGGAGGAAGAACAGCATTGTGGCTGTTAATAAACTTTCAAAAAACTTTAAATATTTCACATAGATGTTGTCATGGAATTTTAAGCAGTGATTTTAACTTGCATTGTGTTGTTTAGTAGGTGTATGTTGACTTGTGTGGCAGTTTAATAACAATGCCTGATGATGGTCCTTCCTAGAGCTGACTGCAATCCACGGACATGGCATGATTAATCACGTGACTCTTCACTATGATTGACAAATTTTGGTAAAATAGGTCAAAAGGAAGAGAGGGTGGGTTTCTCACCCATCATGGCATTATGCAAATGAGATTCCTCAAGGTACCACTGTAAATAAGGAAAAAGTATATATAGGTATTGCACTGGCTGCAAGAGGGAATTCAGCAAAAGTGTCCAGAATGATGGGCAGTGAAATACTGAAAATTGTTTCATAATGCATCCAAGCACTGTTCATTTCTTGTACAAGCACTCGCAAAACAATATTGTGTTATCACATCATAAGAGGTTATTGGGGCAACTCAAGCTGCTTTCTGTACTATCCAACCAAATCAGTTCCAGAACTGTTACCAGCAATTGTACCAGTATTAAACAGTGACAAAAGTATGTTGCTTCTCAAGAGCACCTTGAGAGTGTTAATGTCTAGATTTAGTTACTTTTAATATCAGTCTAGGAACTTTTTGTATCCCACAATATAAAGGTGATTCAGGAGGAATAGTAAATATTTTGGGAAGTTATAGTATTGATTATTCTCAGTAAAAACGTTCATATAAACGTGTCCAATTCTCAATGAATATGGAGATACAGATGTTTGGAACTGGCACGCACAAAGCCATTATGAGAGGTATTAAAGAACAATAAATGACTTATTGTTTGTATTTATTATGAACTTTTTGAATGATACAAAACACAAATAATTGACAATTTTTACAGTTCACAATAAATGTTCGAAAATCCCACCTCAATGCACATATGACGTGTTGTTCTTCTGAGGTCCTCTTGGCGTTCCTTTGAGGGCAGAAATATCCAAAATTCAAGTGAGCAATTCATCTCTTATATTCACCTATTCATTGTATACTGCACTTTTCATCCATCCCCACAAACAAAAAAGTCTAATGGAGTGAGGTCTGGAGACCTTGGTGGCTAATGAACGGAACCACCATGACTGATCCATCGTTCAGGGAAAGTTTGATTTAGATACCAATCCTTGTAGCCAAGGGAACATCCTCCAATAGTAGTGGAAACTTGTTTTGCAGAAATTCTAGGTAAATGGGCCCTGTAAGGCTATTTTGTAACACAACAGGCCCAATCAACGGATTGTTGATGGTACTGAACCACATGTTTACAGAGAAGTGATGTTGAAAATTTGTTTCTACAGTGGCATGTGGATTTTCGTTTTACCACCATTGATATTGTCACAGGTGAAAGTAGCTTCATCACTAAACAATATTAATGGAATTAATCAGCGATTAGCATTTACCCACTGAAAAAATTCCAATTGCTGGGCATTGTCTCTTGGTTGAAGGTGTTGCACCCACTGTATGTGATATGGATAGCCACCCGGCTAGCCGGGTGGGTAAAGTGCCTGCCTGGCAACCCAAAGGTCATGGGTTCGAATCCCGCCTCGGGCTTGGGTCAAAGTACTACAAAAACCTTGGGAGGTGCATTATGGCCACAGAAGCCGATGTGCCAACAACTACCAAAAAAAAAAAAAAAAACCGTTTGCTATACTCTTGTCTGTGGAACACCGATACGCGTAGAAATTCTTTATGTGCTAATAGTAGGACTACCTTCTACCAAATGAAGAATGTGTTCTATTTCATCCACATTTTGTTCACTTGCACATTCAGAAGAAATATGAGTGCTGGGAACTGTACCAGTCTCACACAGTTTGGTGTAGACACTAGTAAATGCTCTTGAATCCAGTATTCTGTTGTTAGGAAACTGTTGATGATATTTCTATATAAGAAGCAGTAGTACTTCCACCATAAAAACCATAGACAAACACCATATCGGCATATTCAGCATGTGTGAAGATGTGCAGCATTCTTAATATTCCTAACACCAAACAGCATTAGGTTATAACTGCTTCTTGGTCACATCTGATTCAGGGAGGTGTGCACGCCTGTTTCAAACAGCTTTATCTCTGTATTCATTGAGAATTGGACACGTTTATATGAACTTTTTTACACAGAATAATCGATACTATAACCTCCCAAAAGATTTACTATTTCCTCCTGAATCACCCTGGATAAGGTGTGGCCAGAAAGTTCCAGGAATGGCCATGGTACACCTGCTTACTCTCCAGATTTATGACAGAAGCTGTTTTTTGACTCCTTCTCAATCTCACTGTCATAACTTAGTTTCTTCACCATCCTTTTTCCAAATAATAACAGCACAGTGGCTTTAACATTAACTTCAGCATTTTTTTTAGAAATTCCATACATTTCTTCTTTTTTGTTTTTCAATTTCAAGTGAATGGAAATGCAATGGGATATAATCAGACATTTCCGAACACGCATATGGACAATGTGTGCTCTGTAGAAAGAAATGCAGAAACACATGTAACATTTCATAGTGAAGATAATATTATTATATATATCAAATATTTATTTGTTTCATTTATCATATTAACATAATTTTTCAGGTTCAATTTCAAGTGGATGGAAATGCAATGGGATATAATCAGACATTTCAAACAGATGAACTAGGAGTGTCCTGGTAGGTGAATGGGAAAGATGGATACTACTCCCTTGAGTGGGGCCCTGCCACTCAAAGGAGGAAGGAGATAAGGTGCTAAGACAAAGCCTCAATTGGGGGGAGAACAGTGAGCTTCATGGTTGACCTCTGGGAGTGGGGTGAGAAGCAGTCAGCAGGTCCAACCCATATGATGGTTGGCTTGTTCCTAGGAACAATCTCACACTGGTGTAGGGCCAGTGTCAGCATCCTATCCCAGCCCACTGGGATTAGCATTAGTTGGTGAATGAATTGCTATTATCATCTCCAATGTGTCATTATTAGGTCATAATTTATAGGATTGACCTCTTCAGTGAGATGTCCATAGTGTAATATTGTGTCATGTATTAGTTAAGTCCTGTTCAGGCATCATCAATATGGTAGCCACGTGTTTATGAAGATTATCTATCCCAGTGTTTCCCAAACTGTGTTCCATGAAAAATCGTAATTAATAATGAAAAAAAAAATAATAATAATAAATAAATTCTGTACCAGCTACATGGTGTCCTGTCACTATCATATTTAACATGTTTTACATTTAAGAGTCATCGGCAGGCGTTAAAAATGTTTTAAATTTCAAATATTAATAAAATTCATGGATAATAATGTTTTTATTTTATTAATAATAATCATATTGGTTACTGAAAGTATTGGTCTGTGATGAGGTAGAATATATAATTGACGAAGTAGGATATATAATTTTTACATTGAAGAGATTTTATTTCACAACTAAATACACCATCTATAGTTGTTCCATTATGTGTAGTATTTATTGAAAGATCTGATGACATGTCCAAGTTGAAGATTTTTTTCATAAATGTGCAGAACTGTTTTCCAGCCTCGGTTTAATTGTAAAGAAAAAAAAATTACATTCAATCTAAAAACACTAAGTGACTTGAAACTAGATGCTTTTCCGAATTAACGCATTTCCCAGTTTCCGAAAGTTGTTTTGTATATTAAAACTTTAGTATTTCTGTTTCTAAATTCCTTAGCTTTCCAACGATATGCTATAGGTACACATCTCGTTTATTATGTGAGAAAATTTCCTTGATCACATGTTCATATTTTTCACTATCCTGGAAAAACTACTGCAATTTTCAGAGGTTTGAAAGTTTTTCCTCTAGTATAGAGCTAAGGTGAAGCTAAGGTAATGCAAAATTTCATTAAATTTGGTCCAGTAGAAGATAAATTAAACTGGAATAAGTTTTCGTAACGCTTTTCACATTACAGTTTTTTGTTACAAAATATTTGGAATAGCTCCAGTAAAAACATTTTTAACATCAAAATAAAATAAATAAATTTTGCATATTTGTAGTGTAAACCACTTTTGTATCATTATAATTTTTAACATCCCCCCCCTTAATAATATACTGATGTAGACAATCAAATAGACCACGGAACACTTTATTTTGCATAGAGGAGTATACGTAGAAATAATGACATCTACAAAAAAGTAGCAATATAATGATGTAATATGTCATTCGTATGTGGTTTAGCCTGGAGTACATGGGTTGAAGGAGAGGGGGAAGTGAACCGATATCATTACTAAACTCACTTCCTTGTATAATTTTTTTTTTTTTTTTGATAATTATCAGTATTTCGAAATATTACCATGGATTTGTGGTTGAAATAAGGAACTTTAAAACGAGAAGTAGTGCAACTGTGGTACAATTGTGAAATCCTCGATAATGTTCTGTCAATGCTAATGCAGTTTGTGAGAGTATAACACTGAGGAGCTAGCTAGCCCATTCAGAACCCCAACCTGATCCTAGTAGAACCACTTTGGCTGCATTGGAAAAATGTGTGACAGTCTACAGGTCAACATCAGTTATTCAATTAAAAACTATTCTACTGAAGGAATGTAGAAATAAATTGGTGGAATATGTTTACAGATATTATGCTATACTGACAGTGTCCCATTATAATTTTTAACATCCCCCCCTTAATAATATACTGATGTAGACAATCAAATAGACCACGGAACACTTTATTTTGCATAGAGGAGTATACGTAGAAATAATGACATCTACAAAAAAAAGTAGCAATATAATGATGTAATATGTCATTCGTATGTGGTTTAGCCTGGAGTACATGGGTTGAAGGAGAGGGGGAAGTGAACCGATATCATTACTAAACTCACTTCCTTGTATAATTTTTTTTTTTTTTTTTGATAATTATCAGTATTTCGAAATATTACCATGGATTTGTGGTTGAAATAAGGAACTTTTTAAAACGAGAAGTAGTGCAACTGTGGTACAATTGTGAAATCCTACACTTTTAAAAATCTAATCTGTAAACAGATTTTTTCAGTTGGTGTCCTGCTACTTATGATATTGTATATTTCTGTACAGTTGTGTAATAGTATTAATAATGAAATTCTCAATTAGGAATTGTAATCATATACATGAGATTCCACTGAATTCGTTCTCATATGCCCGGAACTCAGTTTTGTGTAATTATGGCTTTGTGATACAGTGCATTATCATTCTGGAATAACCCAATCACAGATGGATAAACTATAGCCGTGAAGATGTAATATGTCCATCTCCAGATGAACTGCATCCAAATGTTGTTCCACTGGTATCAAGAAGTCCAGTATGCACTACAAAAACTCTTCTCACATTATTGCTCACAGCAGCCTCTATTGTTGACACCTGGCAGGGTGAGGCCATGGACTCATGTTTTTCCATATTCTGCTCTTCCCATTGGCATGAAACTAACAGGAACCAAGATTCATCAGACTGGATGACATTTTTCCAATCCTCCAGTGTTGATATTCCTGAACCCCCTTGTTTTTTGCTGAGAAGAGTGGAACCTGGTTTGGTTGCCATCTCCAATACCTCATCCATGACAAAGTAAGACAGGTTGTGTTCTGAAATGCCTCTTTGGTTACCTCTGTTATTATTTAACTCACTAACTAGCCTTCCTTGTTACTCTGCATATGTCTTATCAATCTCCATTGACCTTTTGCAACAACTAGCTGTTCTCAACCATAGGATTGCTGTTGGCTGCATGTCATTTTTTATTGGATCAATACTGATACATCCTGCACAAAAACCCCACCAGGATTGCAGTTTCTGAGATACATGTGCTAACATGCCCATTGCCAACTACAATGCTGTGTTAAAATAAAATCTTTCATCTTGCCAATTCTTATACCAAATTACACAATAAAGCATCCCTACATATTTGCCCACCTGTGCTTAATATTGTGTGGTACAAATACACAGGTTGCTGTCACAGGAGTGCTCTGTTACTTGAAAAGGGTAGGTGTACACACTGCTTAATATGTATTTTGATGGTGGTTGTTCAGAATGATAAATTAAGCTGTGAAACACCTTCTGCCTCATAATTAACCTAAGTGTGATAGAATTCTATTGCTTTATGTTGATATAAAATATGGAGGCAAAAAGATGATTATTTATGATTTGGTTTTTGACTGGTCAGTTTTCAAATTATATATAAACTATAATTAAATATAAAAATGTTTCATTCTGAATATCTATTCTAGGTACAGACACTTGTGGAGATGGGATTTGAACGGCAAAGTGTTGTACGTGCTCTGAGAAGCTCTAATAATGATGTGCAACTTGCCACTAGTATTTTATTAAATGAGAGCTGAAATAGATAGAAAACAGGATTAGTGGAGACAAGCCTTATTTCCGAGTGCCGAGCCAGATAATGTAAATAAAAAAACTATCACTTGTACATGTTCATGTATGTAGCTCTCTGGAAGCAGTGTCATTTTTTATGCAAGAAAACAGAATGTAAAAAACGTACAGCATCAAGGAAAGAATAATGTAAAGACTTAAAAGGTTTTGACACAGTATTTATCTTTTTTATCTGTGCTGGTTTCAAACCATTGAGGTTTTAGTGAGAAATTTTTAGTGTTGGAAGTGACTTAGCCAACACTTTGTTCATATGTATAAAAAGTTGTATAAAAGCGGATGGTGATTTACTTTCACAAGCCAATTTATCATGCTAATTTTATGCCTATGTTATTGAAATTTTCACTTGATCTACTGTGAAAGTGTACAAGATATATATTTTTTATTTGTACATAATTTTTTAATCTAGTTTCTCGTTACTGCAAGCCCAATGAATTTTTGGGCACACCTTCCCACCTGGTCCGAGACTGATGCAAAAGCTGTACATTGTTGCCTGGATTTGTGAAATAAAAAAGTGAAAAAGGTCTTTTTCCCCTTTTTTTTTTTTTTTTTTTTTTAAGATTGGATAATTTTAATAATTCAGGAATCATGGTTTGTAAGTGTACTGTAACCAAAATGTGGTATGCACAATATTTCTAACCGGTCTTATTACTAGAATCCTTCTTTTAGCATAGACTGCCTTGTATAGAGAAGTTCACAAATGTTGCAGTGCAAAGCTATTTGCTTCAGATGTCTCAAACTTAAAATAAGTAGCACTAAAGCATTAAATATTTAAGAAGAATACATATTATTTGCACATGTCAGTTCTTACTTGACAGGAACTTTGGGCATTGGAAAAGGATGGGATAAATCTGGTGTTTATACTGGATGGTCTCATTCAACATGAAGAGCACAGTAGGCACTGGTTGTTTAAATTTTGACAATATGGTTCCCTTCAAGTAGGTATTAACTGATTAACATTTACTGCAACAGGTATACACCATCCTCCTTGTATTGGGACACCTCACCCTGCCCTGTGGGAAGTAATGGTTAACTTAGGAAATTAACTCCATTGGTCACATGTTAAGTAGATGAGAGGAGGACCCAGATACTTTCACAAAAGATTGATACTAGATTACCACATGCGCATATCCAATTTCCACATATATCAAAAAGAGCATAACACCAAAAATTAACTGTTCTAAACATCGTACACCAGTGGAATACAATCATTCATTCCAAGCTAGGTAGACCACCATTAAAAACAGGTATACACCATCATCTTAACCATTGTAACCCCAGAACATCATCTTAACAATTGAAATAGTAAGAGGAAATGACAGAACTGGAACAAAAGTGTAGGACACAGAAAAGCACTTTATAGAATGAATTACAATATTCATGCAGCCACTTATGTAGTTGAAGACGTTCTCCCAGCAATAGCAGAACATGCATGATGTGGAGTGATAAATTTTGCTATAGTACAAGCATCAGATGGGTACACCTGAGAGTGGGGAAAGTATAGTTTCATTCAGATTATATTGCATCATCTGTGTAGTTCAGCATTGTTAGTATCAGTTTGTTTTAATTGTTTGGACTTGGTGCACTGACTATCATAAATATAATCATGAAGGCAGCTGTCTGTTGTGACATCCTTAAAAATTCTGCATTACCTGCACCATGGCAATTCTTTCTACAGGAGTTATATTTTTATTAGCATGACAATGCTTTGTGTCACAAGTCATGGTCAATACAACAGTAATCTGAACAGGTAAACTTGGCATTCAGTTGAGAACTAAATCCAAGTGCACACATTTTGTATGTTTTGGTACATACAAAACAACTGAGTGCCGGAACCCTGTTTCTAACTCAAGCAGTGAACCAGCCACAGCTTTATATCAAGAGTGGAGCAAGATTCCAGTCTGCACGTATCATAAAATTGTAGCAGTCCTCATTGGTGTTAAAACTTGTGGGAGTCATAGTTGTTATAAGTTTCTTTTTTCTAACCAGCTATTTTTTAATTATTTAGTGTCCCAATACATATTGGAGGATGGTACAAATACCAAAAGAGCACAGAAAACACATTTTCAAAATCATTTGCATATGCTTTCTATAGCAAAAATACACTTGGTGTTCACTGAATTATGACTGCTCCATCTGTAATGGACTATGCCACATAGGTCGCAGTATCCAAATAACTTTGTTTGCTAAGGCATTGGTAATTTGCATCTAGTTGTGCAAGTCCAAAGTGAAAAAATAGCAGTTATGGGACGTAGTAAAGATATCATGGAATTTCAAAAGAGCATGGATGTGGGAGCTCATGCATCAGGTGCCCCCATTTGGAAATGGCAAGTCTTGTTTGGTTGCTCATGGCCCACTGTACTTAAGGTGTACAAAGAATGGTGCTGAACAAGTCAAACCACCTCCCACCGACAGAACTATAAAGGATTATACAAGGTGAATGTTTGTGGTAAGCAAAGGATACAGTGTGATGTACAGGCTCAATGATATGTACCTGTGCAACAGTTGACACAGAAATACAATATGGAGTGTAGCTGTGCAACAGTTGACATAGAAATACAATATGGAGAGTGCAAAAACAATATCCCAAATGACAATGCACCATACACTCACCATGTGAGTGTATGGTGCATTGTCATTTGGGATACTGTTCCCCATACACATGGTTCCACAGCAGATGACTCGAGAGATGGCCTCTACTTCTGCTGATCATCATCGGCAGCAAATGCTATGGTGTTAACATTTTGGTTGGACACTATAGGACTGGAAACAAGTCTGGTCAGATGAGTCCAAATACCTGATGTTACATGCCAACAGATGCCTTCATGTGTGGTGCAAGCAACGAGAATTGTCTCCATGGACCCATTGTGCATGGTCCCACTATCCAAGCAGGTGGTGGTTACTTAATATGGGGTATGTTGTGCTGGCAAGAACTAGTACCCCTGGTGCATGGACCAATGTTTCATTGATGAGGTCTATCTGCAGCTCTTAGGATACCACGTGTACCCTATGTTGCATTTTTTTCTGGACAGAAACAGGATCTTCTGAGATGTCATCGGGGTGGCACTGTGCATGAGTGGTTTGAGGAATACAGTGAACATGTCACTCATCTTGATTGTCCTCCAGATTTGCCTGACCTCAATCCAATTGACAAACTGTGGGATTCTTGGAACAGAAAGTGATGTGTATAGACATGCAACTGTCATCTATTCTAACACCATGGAAAGCTTTTGCATGCTAGCGGAGTCAGAGCCTATGCGAATTATTGCTGTTATCTGTGTGACTGGTTGCCCAATGCAATATTAGCTAGGTGGTCATAATTCAGCAATCATTGAGTGTAGATTGGTGTTTTAAACTTTTAAATTATATTGCCCTACACAGTTAACAGAATTTCTACTACACTGGGTAGCTCTGCTTTCAAAACTTAATTTGAAAGAGAAATTATAAAGACAAGTCATCAGAATAAAAAGGATGGGGGGTGGTACTTGTGCTTTGTTGAAGTATTCACAAAAAAGCTGTATTATCTGGGTTGAACAGTGGTGTGGAACATTGTTGCAAAATCTGCCTTATTTCAGAAAAAAAAATCACAGCTCTTAACCATTTGACCCATAACAGACTGTGTAGCATTGTCCACTAGTAACATGGCTTTGAGGAATAAGGGCCATTTATAACTTGTGTCAGCTGCAAGGAACATTCAATTCAGGTTTGAATTGTCATTTGCAGTTTGAGGAATTTTTTTTTTAAAACTGTGTGCTGAATTAGTGATAGGATTTTTTTTAACCTTCAAAACAGATGTAAGCCTTAGAGTTGCATATGTAATACACAAATGTTGACTTCACAGTAATGTAAAGAATATAACCCTTTTTGGCACAATGGCTGTTTCATCAAAAATATAATTAACCTTACCTTCTCAATGGATATCTACATTTCTTAGAAAAGTTGGACATTGACTTCTAGATTGGACACACAGAGTTGCATCTCTTTCCTCTGTTACTACATAGAATGGATAATCCATGCTGCTGTGTGGGATTGCAGTCAATAGCAGACAGTTACTTTGTGTGTGTGTGTGTCACTTTCCTGGATGTCAAATGGCAACATAATGTGACTCTTATTTAATAATCTATTAAGAAAAGCATTATAATAGTCTCTGTGACAGAATAGTGGTTATGAAGTCATCCTTACACATTGTGTGTAAAAAAACTGAGTACAATTACCATTTCAATGAGAACCTTTATCATTCAGCTTTTTTTTCAGTCTGGCTGCATTAGTTGATCTTAGCTGGGGGTAGTAGTGCAATGAAACTAGTTGAAAAATACACACAATTTAGGTATATACCACCACTCATGACTTGGTGCCTAATGTACCTACCAGTTGTCCCTCAGCAAGAACTAAACAGGAAGTGGAATTCTGTCTTTATGGCCCTTTTGACTTTGACCCACAAATGCTGATTCAGCTGGGGTCCACTTGTGTAGTATGGGGAAGCAGATAAGTGACCAGCATTTCCCCTGAATTCCAGCGGTTATAATGTTGGGCCTTAAGGCTTTAGTATCATTTCAGTGGGTAGAGAATCTCCATGTTATGATTTCTTTATATGCAACAATGTTGAAGTAACAGCCTGTGAATGTGACAAATTATGATTTTAACACTCAACAAAATTCATCTTCTTTAATATAATTAAAAGAATATGACACTTTTACAAGTAATACAGAGAGCTAGCTTGCATCAAGTAAAATGTCCCTCATAGTTTACTACATTAATTTGTTTAATTCATGAATAGCTCTTAGAAGGGTGCTGTTGTATTCTGGAGTTTCATGTACATGTTTGTATGTCATGTAAATAAGTTGTGTTTGCCTTTTTAAGTTGTCCTAACTTCTGGTTTATACTGTGTCACTGTGGTCATGCACAAATAAGTTAATGTTTGCCAATACTTCATATTGATTCCTTCTGTTTTTTGCATAAGAGACCACAAGAAAGTCCCATGCAGTCAAAGGAATGCTTAGCATTTTCATGCAACTGATGCAGACAATTTGCATTCAGTAGTGGAGAATCAAAGTGGTAAACCAATGACATTGTTACTTTGATTCCAATTTGTAATGATGACACTATGATTTCTTGTAACTGATAAAACAAATGTTTGGGAAGAATACTGTGCACAAATCCATATGTAATGTGCGGAGTGAGAGCCAACTCATCATGAGAGCCAACAGACCTATGTCACCTATATCGCTTCCAGTTCAGGAAAAACTACTACAAATCAATAGTCTAGTGGAGAGAGGCCAGAAATAAACAGACCCAAGAGGAGAAGGAAACCCCCCCTGGCTGATTGAATTTTAATTTCTAAAACAATGTCCTATAACAACTAGTACTCGTGTGTGTAGGTGTGATTTTGCTGGGTTTTTTTTACTCTATTCTTCAGCAAATATTGCTTTAAGAATTCCCTCAGGTGAAGTTATAATTTAGCTAGCCTGTCACTTTATGCAGTAGCATTGTCCTAACTGATGGCTTGCTTCTTATTTTCTGCTGTTGTGACAATGGTTTTCATATGTGAGGCATTAAGAAGTAAAGGGGGAATAACCCTCAAAACTTAAGATTTACTGAACCAACATGTAGTGCATGTGCACAGAAAGCACTATTTGCTTACTAGTAAAGCTGACTACCCTCTAGTGCAGGGGTGGGCAACAGCCGGCCCGCGACGATGTTGAATCCGGCCCCCTCAGTAAATGCATAAATATAGAAAATCCATACCTGACTACACTCGCCGTAAATGTTCAGCTTAATTCGGTTCAATCGGGAATCGCGGCCAGTACAACAGTAACCAAGTGATTCTACGCAGCGTCAAAGAGTTATTTCCTAATTATTATTGTAGCATCGATCGAACGAAGTTCCTTTGGGTTTGACTTCTTATTGAAAAAAATAATATTGGTGCGAGATGTTTTATGTTTTATGCCTTTTCTAATTATTACAATTTTTAATTTAATATAATTTATAGCCCATAAAATGAGCCAATTAAAAAAAAAATTGATGCCGAATGCCGCATTTTCAATGATAATTGGACATTCAGATATTTTTTTTTAAAAATACATTAATAATTTGGTAATTCAAGTAATATAACATTTTTTAGGTTCTGATTTTTTTTATTAAATCGTTCAATCTATTCCGGCCCGCTGACGAAAAAGGTTGCCCACCCCTGCTCTAGTGGCTGTAATTTTCAACCTACAGGCATTTTTGGCATGAACAACATGTGGATTTTTCAATGTCTTTAACTTTGAGGTTAAACTTTTAAATCTTATTTCATAAGAATTATTCTTCTCTACCTCTTAATGCCTCATACAATATGCAAGGCTGTGAATCTTGTTTTTGCCATTGTGTACATAATTAGCATATTTAGCTGTGTGAAATCTGTGAATGGATAGTAATGGTTGATTACAAAATGGCAATATATTTTGAAGCAGCGACTTTTATTTGATTAGCATTTGTACATAGTTGATCCCTTAATATAATAATAATACAATCTGATTGGTTAAACTGAAAGTAGAAACCTTATTTTTTTTTAAAAAAACTTACTCTTCAAAACTTCTTGATTGATGTTTGTAGTTGACAGCTCTTTCTGGTACAGCAAACTACCAACCACAATTCAGAAATATGTGTATTCAGTTTTATACAAAATCTACCTAAGAACTGCTTGAATCATAATTGCCAATCTGTACCATAAGGAAATTTCCACAGTGGATTATTTTTCTGATAATTAGTTTTGCGTAACTTACAGAAAACGCATCCCTGTAATTGGTTTTATTGAGAATTTGGGACATTTATGGTTTACTTATTACTACAGTAATGGCTTACTTATTAGATATATACAGAGTGATCAAAAAGTCTCTCTGCAGTAGCTATGGCCACCATAGCCAAGTGGTTAGGCACGCGGGTGCATAATTACACGTGCCTTGAGTGACCAAGGTTCAAGCCCATGACTACTAAATACGGTGCTGTTTCTTGTATTCTGTCTATCTTGTGAACTCCTCTGACCATTTGGTCATCCTGGAGTATAAACAGAAAATTTATTTATTTATTACTGGCAAATGTTTTACACATTTATTGCTGTTTTTAATTACGCAATACTTTTGGAGTCAAGAAAATGGTGGACAGCATTCTAAACATAGTGTATTAAATATTATATAAAATGTTTGTCAATAAAGTTGAATATTGTATCTCTAGTACTATTGGGGATAAACTTTTCAGTCATCCTGTTTATCAACCTACATAACTAGTAGAGATTTGGATTTTTAATTTCTGGCTTTATTTTCATTTATATCAGAATGGCCCATTAAACAAATTCTATTTATTCTGCATCTGCAAAAAAAAAAAAAAAAACTTTTGCAATCACTCTTGTTTCTCCCATTGCTAGAACATTCCCCTTTGTATTTTGCCACTTTGGGAGGGGAGAAAATTTATTTTAGTGATCCTCAACATTTTGCTTGAGAGAAAACTTCATGAGATCCCACCTCTTCTCCCTAAGACTATATTTTCCGAGCTTTGCACGCCATAACTTCTGAGCCACTTTCCATAAGGGGCAGTACTTGGTGCCTCTTACCACTTTATTTGACTTTTTTTGAGCCCTCTTAGAGAGGCTCTGTCTTTATTTATGTGCCACCTCCATATAAGGTATTCCCAAGGGCAGTCTCACCTTCACCTTATTACAGTGGGATAATGTCATTCTTTTGCCTAGCTGAAAAGGAATAGTCTGATAAATCATCAATTGACACCATTACTTGTTTCATCTTCCTGATTACCTGTTTGTACTGCATGGAAGCCCAGGTCCATATTGTATCCTCTAAGTTTCTCATACTGAACTATCTTTTAACTCCTTAGTGCGATGCCAAAAATAGTAACAAAAGCAGGAATTCTGTTGCACTTCTTTCAATATATATTTTTGGAAAATTGATTAAGAAATAGTTTAAAAGAATGAATTTTATAATTCTCTTCTTTATTCTACTTTATATATCTTTACTAACAACAATCTTCC
This sequence comes from Mastigoproctus giganteus, assembly GCF_048544385.1. NCBI lineage: Eukaryota > Metazoa > Arthropoda > Arachnida > Uropygi > Thelyphonidae > Mastigoproctus > Mastigoproctus giganteus. The sequence continues at coordinate 51,764,288 of NC_143580.1, read as the reverse complement.
TCTCCAAGTAGAAAAAAAATAAAATATACACACATTTCCTGACATCTCACTTCCAATACCAAGTGAGAAAAGCCAACATTAAAAAACCAGGATATAAAAGTAAGTCTGAAAAGAAAAGGAAATCAGATTCTGGCTATATGCCTAATTCTCGCAGTAAGAAGCATATGATGCAAGAAAGCAAGCTTATAATAGTAGCATCCACCAAATAAAAAAAAAACCTTCTCATTTCACCCATCCATTCACTCCAAATGTTTGTCTAGCTCTGCCTTGAACTTATTTAAGTTGACCTCAACTATGACAGACAGAATTTGTTCCAGCAGTCAACTACCCACTGGCTAAAGGCAAATTTCCATACATTAATTCTACAATTGTCTTTCCTCAATTTAAATTTATGTCCCATCAGGTGAGTAATCTGAGTAAGAGGAAGAATCCCATCACCACTGTCTTGCTCGAACCATTCAAGGCTTTATACACCACAATTAGATCACCTTGCAGGTGCCTAGTCTCCAGACCCTGTAATTTGAGCAAGGTTGGGTTTTTGTGCATTAAATAAAGTGAACTTAATTTTTGTACAACTCCACAGATTTACCATATTTGTAAGCTTATAAGATGCATTTTTTTTTAGAGTACCTGCTGGCGTATGCTATAATGGACTTCAGCCAATATCACTATGTAATTATTTACCTGCATTCACATAGGTCACTTAGGAAAAGGCTTTTTGATTCGGGTTCCATAATACACGAGGAACATTGTTCCATCTCAAAGAGCAGGATTAAATATTTAACTGAAATATTTACAAACATGCAAATATTTACAAAATACTAAACTACAGTATTTACAAATATAGAATATTCATTAATATACAAAAAATGTTACAATGGAACATCAAATGATAAACAGTGAATCATGTGCAAGAGGTTGGTGAACTTTATGGAGGCAGTTGTCAATAATTAATTGCATTTGTAATGATGTAATTGCCTCACCCTCTTCCCCCATTGTCTCGAATAAATATCACTAGGAGGAAAACTTTAATGTATAGATAGATAATGTAAAAATCAGAAGTTAATATCAGTTTAAATTCTGCTTTTATATAGCCCAGATTTCAACATGACATTGATTCTGTAAGGACAAACGTTTCTTTGTTAACCTACTGTAAAATTGTTGAAATTTTTATTACAAGTGCTTAGCTTATACAGTAATTCTTTACATAGTTAGCAAAAACAATTGGTGGTATGGATCATTAGTATGAGGAGGACTGCAGTAACTTACAGATAGATTCCTAGGTGGCATGCAATGCACTTTCGATATGTGGCACACTGAAGGGCTATGCCTGCTTGCTGTTTAGCCATCAGAGTGAAGTGTTTCACACCTCCTTCTACATGTTGCTAAAACTTGTCCTTTCTTTTTTATGTAATGTGGGATAAAGGACAAACAAAAACTATATTTCCTTCTAGAAATCTTTTTTTTGGAAGGGACTGCTTGGGAATTATCATTCAGCAGTTCCTTACCTTCAATCTACAAGACACCAACCCCCCACTTTGCCCTGTTTCTTCCCACTTAAATCTACATGTGTAACAATAAAGAATGCAATCAGTCAGGATTACCAGCAGTTTAGTAATCATTTGAATGAATTTTGAGAATTGGTAAACCCTTCTGTAACTCAATGAGTGGTTCACCAGTAGTGGGGGGGAGAAAAGAAAACTCTAGTAGCTTGAGTTTCACACAGTACAGTATTGTTATAAATTTATACTCCTGAAAAAATGGGTAATATGGGGTTTTTGTACACTGTTGGCTCCAAATTGAAGGTGCTAAATGATTCCAAAGAACATGGATGTGGCATCTGAAGTACAAGCAACTCCCCGACTTATTTAATATTTGACTTTATGTAAGGTTTTGCTGGCTAGTGCAAACTAAAAAAAAAAATCTTGGAAACGTATTTTGCATCCTGCAGAAATAAATGGAGGTATTGTGAAAATATCGCAATGTGAACCCAATAACACTTTTTTTTTTTTTTTTTTATTCGTTCCAAGACCTCGGAAGTTGAAATTTTCACTATATAACTAAGCTATTTATCTCTCTAAAAGGTCATTTTTAAAATGGAGTGCTATCCTTTCATCATTATCATATGTTCCATTATAAGAATCAATTTTGAATGCCTTTGTTGATATTTTTCTTAAGAACATTTCTGGAGGCCACAACCATAAAAACAATTTGCACTTCCTAGTTTATTGGGCTTTTCTGTAAGTGCAATCTGTTATAAATGGGTAGTAAACTCGACCTTACTGCGTTTGCAATAATCCCGATAACTGGAATTGTGTGGTTTTTAAAGTTATTATGGTGAAATGTGTTCACCCTTCACTGAAATCTTCAATCATATAAAAAACATAAATTTTCAGAATCTTCTGTTCACTCCTATTTACTTATTACAACAATGAAGGGAAAGCGACCAAATGAAAGTGCAAGTGGTGGCAGTGCTAGGAAACAAAACAAAACTGATTTAGAAATGAAGATGAAAATGATAGTAAGTACGAAGCAGGCCAAAGTTTGTCATCTGTTGTGTGGGAATTAGGTCTTGCTGCTTCATCAGTGAATACTGTTTTAAAGAGCAGTGTGCATATAAAAGAACATGTTCAAGGATCAACAGCAGTGGCTGCTTGTGACTTGGATGTATGGGGGTGCTGCTTCTTAAAGTTACATTAAACTGCCTTGGTTATAAGACATATAGACACAATAATAAGCAAGTTAAAAATACTACAAAACATTAACTGGACACACCATTAATAGACTTGGTTATGAAATTTTATTTAAAAATAAAATCCATTCTTTGGTTTTTATTTGGTGCACTGTTGAAATCGGCACTGCTCACTTTGCAGTTGCTTTGACTCGTTTTATCACCTCTAAAAATGTGTACTGGCAACCTGCCAACTAGGCACCGACTCAACCACTGGGGCCAAAATGTGGAAATGTTAAAACGATTTCGTGTTTTTATTTGTTTATTATTGGAAATAAAGGATGAGTATACTATATGCAGGACCTGTTAATAAAAATATTCATTGTGTTGCATTGTTCTTCACAAAATTTCATACAACTCCATTGAGTGTATATTTAGATTTAAAAAGCTGAGGGTGCTGCAGTTCCACAGGGGCTACATTGGAGATTGTAAAGCTATTAATAATGTGGATGGAAAATCACATTCAGAAGTGAGTGCCCCTGACTTTAATGGCCACTCAAGCAAAAGAAATAAGTATTTATGAAGATATTAAGGATAAGTATGGCGAACCACAAGTCAAGTTCGTGGCAAGCATTGTGCTAGTTTCCACAATATTCAAGTAAACAGTAAAATTGCCAGTGCCAATTCTAGAGCAGCAGAGAAATTTTGTGGTGTGTTGGGAACCCCCCCTTCTAAATTTCCCCAGCCCTCAACCTCAGTAGCAGCATACTTATCAGCTGGAGATGTTGATTCTGGCAACGATGCTCGAAAGGTAAAACTTGCTGCCGTTATGCCTGTCCCCTCCCTTTTTCCATAATTGTATAATTTGGAAATTTTTGTGATTGCACACTTTCGTAATTTTTCCTGCACGAGATAAAAAAAAATTGAATAAATAATTCTATTTACATGTTCGTTGAACATTTCTTTTTTGTTTAAATCAAATTCAGCAAGCATAGTTGCAAGTGCTCATAAGTATTTAGGGAAATTCCGACTTGAGTAAAATTTGACTTACATAGAGTTCCGTGGTACGCAACCCTTATGTAAGTCAGGGAGTGCCTGTACATCAGTCAGTCATCCTCAAATCAAAAATAATTATACATTTCCATTAAATATTTTGTCCAAAATTCTCCTAAAATCTGAGAGCATTTTATCTTTTAACAAATATAGTATATTTTAAGACATTTGTTAAATGATTGCTGAGAGAAATATTCTCAAAATCTGTAAAGCCCAGTGTGGCAAATAGCCTATTGAATGAAGTGCATTGTCTCTACATTCTGAACCAAAATGAAAAAAACAGTGATTTGGTAGATGGTAATGAAACTCTTAATAAGCTCTTCAAGAAAAAGAAAATAGCTTTCATTTCATCACTTAAGGACTACTTTTCCATGGCTTGTGACAGTGATGTGAATAAGGTAATGCTAAAGAATGTGGAAGTTGCCAGAATCAGTGATTAAAAAGTTTTTCTTCCATTCACTACTCTGTGGGATTTGGATTGTTTTCCTTCATTAGCCTTTGAAGGATAATGAAACAAAACATATGACCATTGAAAAGTTAAAGACAAGACAATTTGCAACAGATGAATCATACCATAGCAGTCACTGCAGTAGAGGAGACAATCCAAAATGGACTACGTTGGCCAGTGTAGAGTTGAATTGGAATGGACACTTCCAGTCGATGAGTTTTTAAAATTTAGCTCAAGTTGTTGCTGTTGTTTAATTTTCAAAAAAGTTATAAAATGCGAAGACTGTCACTATAACAGGACTGCAACTGCATTTATGGAAGCCAAAAGCAACCATATCCAGGTGCCAGCTTTTGGGGGCATAAAAATTACTTGAATATTTTTCCTGTTTGCTTCCAGGCATCATTGCCAATTATAATTTACAACAGTTTGTAATTAATCACTGTGTCTGAATGTCACAGCCAATTAAGACTGGTATATAGCCTAATATTTGTATATGTTACATAAACATTTGATGAAATATTTAATCTCTTATGTGGTGTGGATATACCACACAGAAATGCCACAGTTCTGTTACTAGGCAGTATGAAGTGGTAGATGACTCTCGTCAACCAGTGCAATAGCACCACTTTGCTTATTGGCAGCTTAGTGGTAAAACCCATGTCTCCAGTGCAAAGCTCTGGCAATCCCCCCCCCCATCTCTTTCATCATGCAGTATGATTGATGTCTTTTGGGGTTATAATGAGCATCATGGTAAGATCAAATCTTCCCCTTATATTTCAAGAATACAGCTCTAAAATGACATTTGCTTGTCAGCTGCTAGATCAGTGGTTTTCAACCGGGGTGCTGTGGCACCCTAGGGTGTCGCAGCAACATTCTTGAGGTGTCATGTAATTTCAATTTAAGTTAAAGTTATTTTTTTTTTGAAATTTATACATTTATTTCATTATAAAAAGGTGTACGATATCCACTGCACCGTATATTTTTAATTTTGTGGTGATGTATATAATTGATCTTTATTTAGTACCTCTATATAAAGAATAAAATTATTATATAGGTATATATTAAAAGGTCAAAAACCACTGTTTTAGGTTATTTCTTTTGGCCTAGGGGTGCCGTGAAAAAATTATTGGGACACTAAGGGCACCGTGAACCGAGAAAGTTTAGGAACCTCTGTGCTAGATAGTCAGTCATCCACCGGACCAAACTAATTGGTAATTATCTAGAGGGCATCTGGATCAGCAAGTGCATAACCTCACTGCCTCTACTCTTCCAGAAAGTGACTGGGGAAGTCTGATTAGTGTATGCTGAGGGCCATTGTTAAAGCCACGTTCTGTCAGAGAGCTGGGTATATTCTTGCTGTGTGTATGCTGTATCTAGAAATTTCATTACTGCATACAGTATGTCCTCCCACCTTTTCTTACTACTGAACACATCATGATTTGTCAAACTAATAGAACAAACATATCTGCAAAGAGATCTAAACCTCTTGAACACTTCCTCGTTCATTTCACAAATATGTGGTCTCAGTTCTAATCTCGGTTGTCTATTTCCACTTACAATCTGCCAAGCACACGTTCTTTTATTATTATTAGCCATATGGTGCAAGGAAGCCTGAGGCTTATGCTACACCAGCCGAAAAAAATTCCCAAGTTACCCAGAGAGAGAGAGACAGAATAGAAGGAAGAATCACCAAGAAAGAGAAGAATGATAATATCCAGCTCAGGACCTAAGTGTGCCAAGCCTATACTCAAGTTGTGAGCCCCATTATCAGTTGATTCTACTGCTCATTTCAGTTCTGATTATTCACTGTACAATTCCTTTTGCTTCAAAGGTAGCACTTGTGCATATGTCCAGTCTGATGTTCCCTATGAGAGACTAAGTTATTTGGAATCTTCTCTTTTTGATATTCTCTGGCTTAAAAATCTTTTTACCCCATTCTGTCAAATTTATCTGTTGCCCCTATCAATCTCTCAACTCCACTAATCACTTGGAACTCCGACTTATTTTCTTTGAAACTTGACTTTCTTTGCTACAACCTTCCTAACAGTGAGACTTAGTGATGGTCTCTTCTCAAATGGAGCCTTTCTCTCATGACCATTCTTCGGCCTTGTGTTGTTTGGCATTACGAGAATGCAAAATGGAATGACCTGCGAGATTTCCATTCTTTTCCCTAGTTGGATTACTGTTTTAAATCTGATGTCAATGTCTGTTCAGACCATGTCAGTGAAATTATTCTTGTAGGGTGAAATCCTTGATTCTACACTCCACCTTAAAATTTCATTCTTTATCTAAACCTTGGTGTCCAATAAATGTGCTAGGGCAGTTCAAGATAAGAATGTTGCATATTGCACTTGGCTTGCATCCAAATTTCCAGGTTTGTTTTCTGCCTGCACTAAAGCTCACAATTGTAAACCAGTTAACAATCAGTCCAAACTAGATTTTGAACAGGCTGAAAGTAGAAAACTTGCTTCTTTTCTGAACAATAGTCTAACATTCTGGTCACTTGCCAGAGCTATTGACTGCAACTTTTGCAAATCTCTGCTCTCACCACTGCTAAGACCTGATGGTTCTATTGCCACCTCAACTAAGGCCATATTGCTCCGGGAATATGCGGTGGTCATTCCCTGACCTTTCCGCATCCTCCGTATTTGGTGGTGATGGGCTCGAACCCCGGTCTAATCAAGAAGTGTGTGCTATGCACTGCTGCTCCTTCGTACCTGGCTATGGAGGCGTTAGCATCTTACTTCTAACTCTTGTATTGGCAATCTTGGTAAACAACTTCCTACCATTCCCAACACACTCCATTCAATGCCTCTTGGTCTTCTGTCAAAAGGATGTCGAAAGAATTTTATAACATGAAAGCTCCAGGTCCTGATAGTATTTTCCACTTGTTCTCAAAACCTCTGCTCTTAAATTTAGTCCTGTTCTGTTTTGCCTTTTAACACTTTCTTATTCCACTAGTGTTTTTGCATCTGCTTAGAAATGTGCTCATATCCAGTCAGTTCCTAAAACAGGTGACAAATCCCTCCTGTCCAATTATCATCCCATTGTACTTCTACTCTTTCTAAAGTATGGAAGAATCCATTAACTGTCAACTGATCTAGAAACTTTCCATCTGATCAAGGATCAAGTATGGATTCCGTCAGTGTCGATCTGCTGGTGATATACTGGCTTATGTTACGCATCTATGAAGAAATTCAATGAAAACGTTTTCTAAAACTGAAGCAGTTGCTCTTGACATTTCAAAGGAGTTTGACATAGTCTGGCATAAATGTCTTTTAAATAAGCTTCCATCTTATGGATTGCCAACTGTTTTGTAATTCGAGTTTTCTCTTTGACTGCTCACTGTGGATGTTGGAAGATGGCTCTGTGTCTTCTACCTTTTCCACTAGTGCTTGATGTTCCCATGGGGTAAAGTATCCACTATAATTTCCTTAAATTCTGATCTCCAGTGGGGCAAAAAATAACTTAAGTTGATTATAATCCTAAAATTTTCAGTCCTATCTTATCTCACAGAAAAGGATTCTTCTGCTCCTATGCTTATCGCTGATAATGGTTTGTAAGAGGACAGTTCGGCATTAATGACTCATCTGTTACAAAGTATATCCACTCTTTGTCTCATAAAAGTTCTGTTTTTACTGCATTCCTTTTCTGTAGATACTTCCATGGGCACAGTTCTTCTGAATTGGCTTCTGTAATTTCTGCTCTCTCTTTTAATCTAGTCTGAACACGTGCTGCAACCAGTCAGCATCGTTTAACTGTCCAATTTCAAACTCACAGAATCAGCTTTTCTTCTTCCTCATTTATTCCTTCAATTTCCATTTTCTGGAACAACCTCCCTTAACAGATATTTCCCGAAAATTACAATTTACAGAAATTGAAATGTAATGTCAGGTATCTTCTTAACCTTCAACCCATGCGCAATATTAAGTTCTATAGGTTTTAATACCTTGTGTTTGGGAGTTTCATGAAAAAAAAAAAAAATTTTTTTTTTTTGAGCGAAATATTACTATTTCAGTTGATTGATATCTTTCAATTCGAGCACTGCCTGTAATGTGTTGAATAGGTGGAGCTTTCAAGTATGGTAGTACCGTATTTCCCCATGTATAAGACGCACCTTAATTTTGGGGCCCGAAATTTGAAAAAAAAAAAAGTATTACATAAAGTTATTGAACTCAAGTTTTGTTCATCATAAAATTCATACAACTCCTCATCACTGTCAAAACTCCCATCCATTAGCTTGTCCTCATCTGTGTCTGATGACGAATCACTGTCTTCATATATTGCCTCGTCCTCAGTTCCATCTATGGCATTTGAAATGCCATACTTCTTAAATGACTTGACAACGATCTGAATCTTGATATTATCCCAGGATCTTTTCACCCAGGTACAAACTTCTATAGTTGGTTTCTTCACTCTTCCTGCTGGTGTCAAATTGTCCCCCAGAAGACTTCATCCATTGATTCCATTCGTCTCTCATGGCAGCTTTGAAGGGTTTGTTAATGCTAACATCAAGTGTTTGGAGCTGGGATGTCAAGGTATGATGGCAAGTTTTGTTTTTTGTTATGTGTGCCCTGAACTGATCAAGCACCAATAGGGCAGGTTTGCGTAAGAGCCCACCTGGTCTCCTGCTCCAAACTTTCTCAAACCAGATCTTCATCCCATCCTGATCCATCCAACCCTTGTCATGAACGTGGACAATCACTCCTCGAGGAATGTCTTCTTTTGGCATTGTTTTACATTTGAAAATCAGCATAGGAGGCAGCTTGGTTCCGTCAGCACAACAAGCTAGAACAACTGTATAATGGCTCTTTTCATGTCCACTTGTCTTCACAGTTACAGTTTTCACCCCCTTCTTATCAACAGTTCTGTTACTTGGAACATCAAATTGAAGGGGACTTCGTCCATATTTGCAATCTATCCCAACTCAAACTGATGTCTTCCGACATTGAATGACAAAACGATGAAATTCAAGGACCTTCTGCTCATAGCTTTCAGGCATCTTTTGGGCAAGTCTGGTGCATGTACGCATGCTTAGTCCATTCCGTTTCATGAACCTGAAGCACCAATTGTGTCCTTTTAATCAGTAACTTCTTTTTCATCAGCAATTCTGCTTGCCTCATGCTGAACCATTTTTGCGGGCACACAAATTCCAACTGCCCTTTGCTCTTCAATTCCCTCTCTAAATGAGGCCATTTTGCTGACTTGCCTCTCATGGTCTTCTTCTGCCATGGTGTTTTCAGTAGGGTTTCTTCTTCCCGTAGCCAGTCTCGGATTGTTTTCTCAGTTGGAGGAGGACCAAACTTACGTTCAGCAGCACGATTTCCATTCACTTTTGCAAACTGAATCACTTTTAACTTGAATTCAGCACTGTACCAAAATCTTTTCTGAGCCATTTCTGGGCAGAACATGGCAAAACGTAACCTAATATACCAGTAACAAGTGCGAAACAATGAGCGCAAAGACAACAAGCGCGAAAAAGCAGGAAATGCAAGTAAAAAATTCTACAACCATGTATAAGACGCACCCGGTTTTTAGACCCCAAATTTTTCGAAAAAGGGTGCGTCTTATACATGGGAAATACGATATATCTAATTTTTTCCTCCCATTCTTACAGTAATATGAGCATGTGCTTGTGTAAATGATTTGAATTCTTTTCTGTTTAAAAGATCAGAAAAGAATTCAAATCAATAAAAAAAATTGGAGTCCATTTCTGTTATAAAATGCAGAACACATGACACTATGGCAAAGACTTCTTGAAGAAAATTGAAGATTGCTTGTTTCTTTAAATTGTCACATTGTGCCACTCAGTGAAGGAAGGCCTCTCATAATTGGAATATATTCTGCCAAGTATATGTTATTATGGGAAACACCTTTTAATAAAGAGCTGTATTTCAGCCAGTTTGATTGGACTGGATAAACTGAGAAAACTCTTGGGGGGTTCTTCATGTGCTTTGCCCATGGATTCAAACAAAAATACTTTTTTTTCTAAATGGATTTTTTTCCCTCCCAGTCCAACTGTGTTTTTAATACGTTCTAATGTCAATGCTTGTTTTTATGAGTAGTGTCAAAGATATTGTAACAACTGAGTGTTGAAGAAATATGTGAGATAGTAGGGAAAAACAGCATTCTAGTGAAGAAGAAGGTTATCTGACAATACCAATATTTTACCATGCTGACACCTTTGATAGGTTTCACCTCCTAAGAAATTTGGATCCTTGCAAGCTAATAAATTATGAATTTAGTGCATACAGTAAATATACTATAACGTGCACATTACATTTAATATTATTTTAATGTAGCTGCCTGCATGATACTGTGATTAGAGCCTATCCATAATGATTGATACACTTTGTACTGAAGTTCCATTTTTCGTTTATCATCGCGAATGTGTATTAATGTTTTGGTATAAATTACTTTTGTTTTCTAATATAAAAAGGTAAGCAGCCATTATTTAAGTTATTTGTGCATATCTCACATTTAACATCTTTCCTCAATTTAATATACAAATATGCTTTTCCTAGACAAACCTTAGAAACAAATTTTCAATGTTTAAGTTATAAAACTGCTGTTCAACAAACACTGTACTGTCATTGTAGTCCTTAAACTTTAAAAAGTACAGTGAAGATGCTCATTGTACTGCTGTACAAAGTTAAAGTAATTGTACAGCAGTTTTGTAAATTAAAGTGTTAATTCATCGTACAGTTTTTAGTTCACTGAAATTATTGTGTCACATTTTCCCAAATATTTTCTTAAAATGCAGACATGAAATACATTAATTTTTGAAAAATATTAACACTTGTGTTTTTCTATAAAAACCGCATTTTAGATTAATGAATACAGTAAATAAGTAATTATTTATAAAACAGGAGATCAGCTCACTGCATCATGTGAAGGTCTAGCTTCCACCACTGAATTCAGAGCTTTCCAAAATGGCTGTCATATTGTGTCCCAAAAGGTGCTGCCAAATTCTGGAATCATATTAGCATTGTTTTCACTTAGATTTTCTTTCACATATATCGATGTAATTGATTTAGCTAAAGTTACTGAGTAATAACAAAAAGGCCTCCATAGCTGAGTGAGCAGGAGTGCAGTAGCACACGCTCTTTGAGTAGACCGGGGTTCAAGCCCCTGACTGCTAAATACAGTTGCAATGGATCAGCATGGCAGATTATGGTCCATTTTCCTCAACATGAATTGTTGAGGAGGCTTCCATCCTGCAGTGGATTGATAATGGCTGCAGTTTACCCTTTTTTTATATATATATATAAAATTTTGCAAATTTATTATTATTATTATTAGCCATATGGTACAAGGAAGCCTGAGGCTTATGCTGCACCAGCCAAAAAAAAAAAAAAATCCCAAGTTACCCCCTGTGTGTGTGAGAGAGAGAGAGAGAGAAGTAGAAAGGCATCACCAAGAAAGAGAAGAATGGTGATATCCAGCTCAGGACCCTGGGTTTGCCAAGCCCATACTCACCAGATGTGAGCCCCCCCGGGGTTGCTTTTTTTCACATGCTTTATAACTGGCAGCCAGTGAGTTCTGGACATGTTCTTTCTCTTTGAAAGCCAATAACTAATGTAGCTGATTGCACATGGTCTTGATTAAGCTTGTGCTTAGTGATGCACATATTCCCTTTCTCTTACTCATGTGTTTTGGTTTGAAAGAAAGTTTCATGCAATTTATTTTACCATCAACTTAAAAATAATGGGGAAAAAAAGGGTGGAGTATCAAATAATTACAAAATTCTAGGTGGGCTATCAAATAACTCTTAGTATACCTAAGGTATCAGCCTCAAAAAAGTTTGGTAAGCATTGAGTGAATGACAATATGCAGATTTATTAATTTTAGAAAAACCAGCTTTAATATTACATAACATTCACCTCAGTCGACATGTTCTATAAGGAGGACTCTTCACTCATGTCCATATAAGTTTGCATTTAACATTCAATTACTCCAAGGCTCCAGGTGGCAGGGAGTATAGAACAATGTAATTATTACTGGTCCATGGGCCTGTACGATCTTATTTTTTGAACCTCTAAAAATTTGTGGGAGAGCCCCAAGGCTACCCAAATCTAGCAATGTTTGTATTAATTTTGTTGTATTACTAGATTTAAATTAATATTATTTTAAATTAATTTAAAATATAATATTTTAATTATATAATTTAAATTAATATTGTCATTACGTAACCTTTTTGTGTGTTTAAATGTATAAATCAAAATTAACAGTAAGTTTCACTTTCATTTCCTTCCAAGTCAACAATATTTAATAAACAGAAAGATAGTTTAAAATTAGTCTTAAATCCTATTCTTAATAGGAGACAATGCTGGTTTCTTATAAAACTTGCTATCATATTTACTTAACGCTTTCTCAAACTTCTGAAGACTGTGTTCAATATTCTTATTAAAGTGCTCACGAAGTTGTCCAAATTCAGAATTTCGTTTTCTCCTCCTTCCAGGAGCTGCTGTAGTCGCATTTTGTGCATTGTTTACATATGTTATAGTCAGCAGAGGACCTGCAATTATTGATACAATAAGGGCTAATGCAACACCGATACCAATCAGAAGCTCCACAATTTCTTCAAGACTAAAACCAATTTGTCTCAAAGACCTGTGATGCACATAACTTATATCCCCACCGATGACAAGGGTTGATATCCCTAGTAGGCAGGCCAGAATGAAGGAGTAGCCATTCAATTTAGACATTTTCTCCTCCTAGTTGAAAAAGTAAAAAAAATATATATATGAAGTTGGAGTTATTGTTAAAGATACTGAATAAATTAGCCTGCATCTTCACTAGAATATATATATGTGATGTACTAAGCTTTGAAAAAACTGTTAAACCACAAATTTTTGATTTATTTAAATATATATTCACACAGACATGGCACTACTGATGAACTTAGAGGGATCAACAATATTTAGCTGCAGACTATTCTCTCAATATAAGAAAATTTTATTTGGCAGTCCAACTGGCAACCATGTAAATCATGTTTAGCTCATTAGAACTCTATCTCAGGTAGAAAATCTGTTCAAGAATACCTGATAATCTCAATACAATCAGCGATTACATCACTGATCATTTGCATCACATTTCACATGACTAATGGGAGGATCTCCATTTATTCACTTATTCAGAAATAAATTCCTAAGCAGCTCATCTCAGACATCAAAATATAATTTCATCAATATAGTTTCAAAACATCAAAATTTAGCCATTTACAAAGGAATCTCTTCCTCCCCTGATTTATTTTTACGCAAACAAATTTCAAATGAAAATTATACTGAAAATTACATAATATTTGCTTTGCTTGTTTGAATTTTACACCAGAGGAAGTAAGACCACAAGACAGCAATATATTCCCATTGCAAATTGGGTATTTGACTGGATGAAAATACCTGAGTTGGGGAAGGGGGGTTGCATGTTCAATCAGCTAAGTAAATTCCTAGGTAAGGAGCTTAAATTTATCTCCATCTAATCACCTTTATAACAGAATTGTGTATCAGCAAATACAACCCTCCCACTGCATGCTTTGCTTGCTCTCTGGTTCAAAGTGCCTGCATCATGTTTCGTCCACTGTTGTTATGTGATCTAAGAAGTTTTCATATAGTATTAAAGGATGTAGGTGATCCCATTCACAATGGGATCACCTGCAGATAAGGGATTTCCCTAGTTTGGTCATTGTAAAGGCCAATTGGAGCTCCACATAATGTGTGCATCCCTATAGCTATCCACCTAAGACTTCTGTTTATGCTGCGCTGGTTCTAACATGACAAACGGTAGCGCAGTGGATGCATGTCTTTCCCTTCTATCACCGATTATTCGATTCCTATGGTGGTCTGTTTGGTTAGGTCACCCTACTTTTAATGCACAGGAAACCTATGGACACTGCTTAATTCATTAGTTATAACACTTCTCATACATCAAGACATAAAATAACCCTATTAGAAGCTTGTGAAGATGCTTCATCCAATCGTAGTGGTCTTTAACAGCTAGAATGAGTTGTCAAATGTTTGCATGAAAAACTTATTTTTTTATTTATTTTTTTTTACACTGATTTCTTCCACTTCATTCTGTGTGGAATTTATGTGCCAAATAATTTTTCTGTTTTCCAAAATCATGACTATCACAACTTGACAAGGCTGCACTATATATAGGAAGCCCAATCATTCCCCTGCACCTCATGGATGAACATCCATGAGGTGCATACATGTTGAACCAATGTGATCAAACATTCCCTTGTTTTTGACTGCATTTCACAGATGAACTTTGAGGATTTGAAATTTTGTGAATTGTCTGTTTCACCTTTACACATGAAATGGCACCACTGCAATCCCTGTGAACTAAACAGCATGAGTGCAAACCTCCCACCGCATGCTTTTCTTGTTCTCTGGTTTAAAGTGCCTGCACCATGTTTTGTCCACTGTCATTATGTGATCCAAGAAGTTTTCATATGGTATTAAAGATTGCAGGTGATCCCATTCACAAACATTTCTGCTGATCATTAAGACACTTGAAAACTCACTTTGCCCTCTGAAGGATGACTTTGCCTAGCTTCTCACACACTATCACTAGAAAAAAAAAATTCCTTTGCAGACAATGTCATCATGGCAGATCAGTGTATAACAGCTGATGATGTAGCCAGAAAGCTGGATATCAGCCATAGACAATGCTAAAGGCAGACCCATGATATTCAGGTACTCAACCACATCAGTTCTCATACAATGATCTGCCCTGATGGCACTGTCTGCAAAGACATTTTTTCATAAGACAACTGTGATCTTCAGTTGGGAGATCATCCTCCAGTTTTTTTTCCTTCATAGTAATGATTTGCTCATTCATACTCATGTGGGTACGCAGCACAGTTATGGGTATACAACTTTTCTGTGCATGGGTGAATTTCTGCCCTCTGCTGCAAGAAACTGTTGTACTAGCTTTGTGCACCTGTGAATGCTATATTGTCTCTGCTGCTGCATATACAGAATATGCTAACTTACCCTGTTGTGCAGTGGAATCATTATTACTATCCTAAATTTACACTCAGTGGTGCATAATTTAAATTTAAACAGTGAAAATCTTGTTTTTACTTGACTCACTGTCGTAGAAAGATCTAATTACCCATGAATAATTATTGCTCAACTTGGTTAAGAATTGGCTACAGTAAGAGACAACAGAGTGATTTATGCATTAATACAGCATACATATTGTACTTACTATGGATGTTTGCTGAGACTGCCATCATGAAAGCACAAGCAATCTTTTATTCACGATAAAAAGAAAATAAAAAAAGCCATTTCTTCTAACGATATACTATAATAAATCTAGCAGATACAGCAAGCTACAATAATGTATGCTTGAATATATACTCTAAACTTTAAACAACTCCAGTGCCATGTTGGAACAATACTAGCTCATAAATCTTTACTGTCATATTTTTTTAAAGTTTTCTCCAACATCCGAAGACCATGTTCAACATTCTTATTCACATGATCACGAGGCAGGTCAAATTTATAATTTCGTTTCCGTCTTCCAGGAGCTGCTGTGGTCGTGTTTTGCCCATGATTTACGAATGTTATAGTCAGCAAAGGACCTACAATAAGTGATATTGCTAGGGCTAATCCGACGCCGATGCCAATGAGAAACAATACGAGTTCTTCAAGACTAAAACCAACTTGTCTCACAGCTCTATGATGCATATCTATTACATCTCCGCCAATGACAAGGGGTAACATCGCTAGCATGCAGGACAAAATGAAGGAGAAGCAATTCACTTCACTCATTTCCTCCTCCTCCTAATTGAAAAAGTAAAAGAAAAAATATATAAAGTTATAGTAAAGATACTTAATAAATAAGTCTGCATCTTCACTAGAATCTGTGTGATGTACTTATTTTTTTATAAAACTATAGCACGAATTTCTGATTTATTTTAATATATTAACATAATCTGGAAGTGCAGATAAATAGGAGGATCTAAACTCTTACGAGCAGTCATATATTCAGAGTAAAGCATTATGGGGTTTCCTCAGCTTCATAACAAATGAACACACGTTATCACTAGTTAAGATTTCATCTCAGGCATCAAAATAGTACTGAACTGGAAATAAAGGCTGAAACAAAGAAAGGTAAAACAAAAATTTACAAAATGTCGAATCATTAAACTGCAGCAGCCAGAATTGCAGTCCCTCTTGTCCTCTAAAAATAGTTTAATTTTTTGAACAAGTAGCATGTTCTGATTACAGATTTGTTGAGGTTCGGTTTATTTTTTATACAGAAACTTCAGTCGGAAAGAGAAGTTTTACTGATAGGCAATATTCAAAAAATGGATAATGTGCCAAGTAAGCATATCGTTGCATTAGCAGGGGCAATGCGACACGTCCACATCCAGGTATATGAACATGCAGCACTGATCTTTCCTGATATCAGGACACAAAGATTGCAACTGACGAAGGCTCAAACAGTTGTTTGCTTATTCTCCAGTGGGAATGAAGGAATACAAAATATATGATCTTTGCATCAAGCATCGCAACTTCATACCTCACAGTTTTACCTATTATCTATAGTGACTCTCCAAAGTTCTAACATCCTACTTAACCTACTTCGCTGTTCATGGGATCTCGAAAACCATAAAGGCAGTACACCTGGAGCTGCTTATGTTTTATGAGGGGGCATTTGAAAAGTTCGTGGCCTGAGTATGAAAAGGTAGTGGTATGGTGTTAAATATTTTTATATATACGTAACATATAACACTTCAAATAGTAACCCACGGAGTTTCGTTTTCAATTTTAGTAACATCTTTTCCTAATTACAGGTCCTGAAATGAGTGAAGTTGTGTGAATGAGGAAGGATGAACAAAATCACTCACTGTGCAGTCATCCAATATTTGGGAAAAGATGGACTAAAAATTCATGAGGATATAGTTACAATATTGGGGTGGGGGCTGGTTGGTTATTGTACGGTTTTAGGTGCATCAGCAACATTGACCATATTGTGCTACATATAATATGTCTTTAAATTGCTTGTGTGCTGTGGTCGATTTGCTGCTCTGGACAAAAAACCAGTGTTTCAGGGAGAAAACTATGCTACTCCCACCTGAGACTGATTAACTTAGCCATGTTATGGGGGAAAAAAAGGCCTATAAAAATTCGAATCCCTTACTGACGGAATTCAAATTCAGTTCTTTTCTACTGGTGTGGGGAGGACTGATTATACCAACTGTGATACCCACAAGGGCATTTGGGGAATATGTCCCTTATTATTATTAGCCATATGGCGCAAGGAAGCCTGAGGCTTATGCTGCACCAGCCAAAAAAAAATCTGAATTACCCTGAAAGAGAGAGAGCGAGAAGTAGAAGGGAATCACCAAGAAAGAAGAATGATGATATCCAGCTCAGGACCCTGGGTGTGCCAAACCCAAACTCACCAGACGTGAGCCCCTGGGGTTATGATTAAGATATGCGCAGCAGAATACGAGCTCTCCCTTCCTCATCTCATTTAAATGAGGGGGGAAGCCTGGGTTGAAAAGTAAACATTACCAGATTCTCCAAATAACTGCATACTCAAGCTACGAATAACTTTTAAAACACTCTTCGCATATGGCCTTGTGTTTCTGGTATTTCTTTCATGTTGCACAGTATTAAAGCAGTTTCTGCAGCTATATTTTAACGTACATTTTCCATTTATTATTTGCTGTCCGTGATAAATTTCTATACATATTTCTTGCTTTTACGGTACAAGCCTATAATTTCAAGAATGAATGATTAGAAAAAAATACTTGAATTAATCAACTTATTACAAAACACATGATAATACAAGCGGATTAAAATATTATTTCTTTGAACAATATAACGACACTTACATAACACTCATCTCTCTCTCTGCATATACGTAGAATATTTTAGTTTTTAGTTTGTTTTTTTTTTAATCCAACAACACACATCTTTTTTGCTCGCCACATTTAACAACGACAAAAGAAAAAATATCCTCCCCCTTGATGAATTTTTAAAACTGGTTTTAGATTTTCTTATTCTTTTAAAAATATATCATGTATTTTGTATACAACCTTTTATTCACAAAACAATAAAATTGGTACAGCGAGCTACAACAGTCATATGATTAAACTCTGAAGAACAACTTCTGATATGAATTAATCTCTAACAGAAAAATATTGAATGCTTTTGTTTTGTTGGCATCAAAATAACGAATCCGAGGTGTGATCAAAGAAGTTCGGAGAATGACTTCGAATTTTAAAGTTAAGACTGGACTCACCATGTTCGGTGACCCATTAAAAAATAGGCGTTTTACATATTTCGTCGCATTTTAAAATGGGGGATTTTATTGAAAAGTGAGTTTGCATTTTTTTCATTTTTTTTAATTAGGGAAAAGAGTAACAGAAAAACACGCGAAATGTTACGGCCACCCTTCAACTTCAAAAACCAATGATTCAGTCCGTCATGTTCGTGATCTGATCAGGAGTGATCAACATTTAACTCATCGCAAAGCTACTAGTGAAACTAGTATTTCTTATGGGACGTCAATCAATTTTAATGCAAGATTTGCGAGTGAAACGCGTTTCAGGAAAGGTACTTCGCACCTTTGCAACTTCTTGCATGTCAGAATCCTCAACTGATCAATGCTGATCCAAACGTTGTTTACTCATTGATTACTGGGGACGAATCGTGGGTGTCTGGCTATGATCTAGAAACAAAGGCCTTTTAAAAGATTATCTTCTCCAAGGTCCAAAAAAGAAGGATAATTTGTTCAAATGTGAACATCATAGTTATCGTAATTTTTTGACTCGTAGGTATTGTTTATTATGAATTTTTCTTGCATGGTCAAATAGCAAACCACGATCACTACAAAACAGTTCTTTTTTTTTTTTTTTTGATTTGGTAGTTGTTGGCGCATCGGCTTCTGTGGCCATATTGCACCTCCTAAGGTTTTTGCAGCACTTTGATCCAAGCCCGAGGCGCGAATCGAACCCGCGACCTTTGGGTTGCCGGGCAGGTACTTTACCCACTCGGCTAGCCCGGTCGGCGATACAAACAAAACAGTTCTGTGGCATTACACAATGCTGTTCAGAGAAAACTGCAGGAAAAACGGGCCTCGGGGAATGATCTTGTATTATGACAATGCCCGAGCAAACTCGGCGCTTTCCATTCAATGATTCTTGCGAAGTACTCCATTACTATGTTTCCCCTCATCCATTAATACTAACCAGATTTAGTGCCTTTGATTTATTCCCCAAAATTTGGAGTGCCCCTTGAGAGGTTACAGATTTGTAATGGCTGAGGAAATTATTCAGAACAACACAGGAACTATTAGCAATTCCAAAAGATTAGCAGGGACGCATCCATAGTTGCAGAAGCACGGGAATTAGTATATACAGTACCAAGGCGATTACTTCGACGAAGATCAGGCAGTAAGCGTCATTTCCCAAATGTTAGTTCAGTCTCCTAACTTTTTGATCACACTTCCTACAGTGAATGAGAAATTAATTCTTGATATCACAGCTGATGGTTATTCAGATTACTTCATTGCACAACATTATGGTCTATCCGCCATCATTATGAGACTTTTTTTTTATTACAGGAAAGGCATATATAGTACTTAAAACTTTTAAGTTAATAGTTTTCTGTATAGTATTGCTAACTTGAAATAATGTTTCTTAATCTGAATTTATCCAATCCATTCAACAGTTGTCTTATGCAAATATGTCCCCCTCCCCGGTTTTAATGTTATGACGCAAAAAGTTTCTTCGTTTTCAATTCCTTTCGAATCACAGAGTTTAACAATCCGTCTAATACTGGTCTCTTATGAAGATTTATTATCGTATTTCCTTAAAGCTATCTCCAACGTTCGAAGACTGTGTCCGATATTTCTAAGGTGAAATTTCGAGTTTCGTTTTCTCCTAGGAGCTGTTGTGGTCGCGTTTTGACCATGGTTTACAAAAGTTATAGTCAGCAGAGGCCCCACAATTAGTGATATGGCAAGAGCTAATGCGACTCCGACGCCAATCAAAAACTCCACTAGTTGGTCAAGACTAAAACCAACTTGTCTCACAGCTCTGTGATGCACATAACTTAAATCCCCGCCGACGACAAGGGGTGACACTCCTAGCAAGCAGGCCAGAATGAAGGAGAAGCGATTCACTTTAGTCATTTCCTCCTCCTATTTGAAAAAAGGAAAAGAAAAAAATATATATATCAAGTTGGAATTATGGTTAAAGACACTCAATAAATTAGCCTGCATCTTCAATAGTATCGAACAGAAGAAAATTTCTTATCTTAATATATTCCTCGTGATGAAACTGCTATGCTCAACATCTAACTAGACGCTATCCCTTCAACATAAGACAATACTGTTCAGAGGTTCTACTCGCTAACATGAAAATCATTAGAAATTTGTCTCTCAAGTACGAAATTTCTTTAGGAATGTGCTGTTCGATTTGGCTATTTTAAATTTCTGATTACAAGGTTAATAGGAAGATAACCTCACTTAAGTTATATATTCAGAAAATAAACTAAGCGGTTCATCCCACTTCGCAGTAAATAACGTTTGCTTGCCAGTGGACCAGAAGAGTCATCAAAAATAATGCTATTTAAAATTGAATTATCTACTGGCAGTATGGATAGTTTAGTTTAATAAGTCCACGTTCTAAGGTGATCCAGTCAGAACGATTGACTGAAACCAAAATGAATCACATATCATCGTCATATCGTTCCCTCAATCGCCAATGTTATATCACCCCCCCCCCCTAATTATAAAAACAGTCTGGATGCACCACTGATCATCACAGAACATTTTGTTTACATGAATTGTCATTCCTAAACAAAAACAGTAAACACAATCGTAACTATGAAAATGTAGAGTTAACTAATTAGGAACATTTATAAAGAAGCATAATTTTAAACTACGAAGGAGGAACAGGCCTCTTATCATATTTTCTGTAGCGCTGGCTTATGCAAGGAAGGCTGCTAAGTCATTCGGTTAAGTTATGTAGAGGTCAAATTGGCCATTTGCGAGGTAATAAAATTCTTTGACATGGTTCTTAAACTCCAGGTCGGTATGACGCTTTTTCACCCCGTCACCCATCTTCCTATGAAATCATCCGTGTCACTTCAAACGATGCGGAATATTCTCTCGTAGTACATAAGACTGTTGGTATAAAAATGAAGGTCATCGGGATGAAGTAACGGATGCGATCTCAACCATGCAAGGATTGTTACATCCTTGCATCACCTAATTCACTTGTACGATATTTAGTTAATGAACGAATCAGAGTACCGGAGGTCATATTAGGTCAAATTGTTACTGTTTCTTTGAATCGAGGTTAGCGGAAGGGTTTTTACTGTTCTAATTAGCCAAATGTTAAAATGTGTGAAAGATAATATAAAAGCAAATTACTTGTTCTTCTCCCTTGCTCTAGTGCCACACGTATTTCCCTTTTACAGTGATAACCTGAAATGATCAAACTTACTTTTTTTTTTTAGCCTATTCTTCTCAAAGGATTGTCCTATTTCTTTTTCCCACCATGCAGTTTCCAAACAAATTGTATGCAACCAGTGATAGCGAACACTTGTCACAGGACTTCATTCTTAAATTGAAGGAAAGAGACAATATTACGAATATCAGTAATTATAAATAATAAACATTAATAAAGTGATATACAACAATAACACAGTTAAGCAGGATTAATATTTGCATTTAATGTAACAAATCGGCTGGTTAATTTGCGCAATATGGCCTAAGCAGCCCTTGCGCCAAAAATAACAGCAAGAACAATAAGGCTGGTTAATTTAAAAAAAGAAACTTAACTTTTATGCTTACTTTTAAATAAAATTCTCTTCAATGAAAGTTGCTCTATAAGAATTTCCATTTTGTAGATCTTTTTTGTACATTTCTTAAATAATTACAATAACATAAAACAGATAAAACAGTTATTTTATCGTCAGAAAGAGAATCTGAGATATCAAGAAATAAAATATACATGATGGAATGCTATCAAATCATTTTTGGAATAGTATTATGCCTCTATTTACCATGGCAGCCAAAGAACTGTCGCAACGAACTGAACTATTATGCTCTTTTTATGTGGCTTTATGGAAATACTGTATGTCACAACCTCCCTAAGGACAGATATGAAAATCATTAGAAATTTGTCTCTCAAGTAAGAAATCTCTTTAGGAATGTGCTGTTCGATTTGGCTATTTTAAATTTCTGATTACAAGGTTAATAGGAAGATAACCTCACTTAAGTTATATATTCAGAAAATAAACTAAGCGGTTCATCCCACTTCGCAGTAAATAACGTTTGCTTGCCAGTGGACCAGAAGAGTCATCAAAAATAATGCTATTTAAAATTGAATTATCTACTGGCAGTATGGATAGTTTAGTTTAATAAGTCCACGTTCTAAGGTGATCCAATCAGAACGATTGACTGGATATGGAAGACTCTGGGAAGAGGTCACACAATATTCCTCCTTAACATCCCAAACATTCTCATTCACATTTAGGTTCGGAGATTTGACTGGCCACTCCGTCCGAAAAATATCCTGACTCTAAAGGAATTCGTCGACAAGTTGAATCTTACGTAGAAAAGGATTAGCGTCCAGGAAAATGAATTCAGGGACAACGGTAATTCCCAGCCCAAAAGACGATCACCATGCGGTGCTCCCCTTTCCCTGATATCAGAGGGTGAGAACATGTCCCACATTCCTTCCAGATGAAACCACATGGCGAGTCAACTTCAAAATAGAATCTCAACTCGTCAGTTAGATGATTGGCTCACTGATCTTAGTTCCAGACGTAACGTTGTCTGTACCAAATCAATCTTCCTACTCTTGTGGGAAGAAACACAAACTATGAACAATATCGCACAAAATCTCTTTTCCTGAAGCTTTCTGTGCAGCTGTCCTTCAAAAGTGTAGTTCTTGTGGTCGATGAGAATCAGAGAGTAATTATCTGGCTGTCACATCCTTGTAGCGTCTTAATGACGTTAGGGCCAGAAAGCGATCACACTGAAAAAGGTTTACCATTTGCTGAACTTAAACATGGAGATACCTTTCCTGTCTCCTGATGTTGTCGCCACAAATATCATTCTTGACACGTTAAGACCCTTTTGATATCAACTTCGAATGGTCCTGCCATCAATCATACCAACATCCATCCGCCGCTTCGAATTTTTTAATCTAACGCTGTACAGAGCTAGAGCTAGACTACTGAAGCTGTTGTAGCGCATACCTTTTTAGCCCTCGTCGCTGATCTTGTGTGTCTGTTTTATATACAAGATTTATTATCTACATATATTAATATGCTCTCTATACAAATCTTAGTTCATGTATGTGTGTGTATTTTCTTGTATCGGGGTGGCTCCCAGGCATAAGCCCATCTTCACCTTGGTAACCTGTGTTGTTGTAGAAACTACATAACCACCCCGAAGATTATTTAGAATAAAAGTGTAAGCTGGACCTTGGTTTACTTTCACTGTATGTGCATATTGTACAAATACCGCACCCACAGGAAGTAGTGCAATACCAGTGGGTGCCTGCAATCCCGCTCTCCGACCGCCCAAACTTGAGAGGAAAAAAAAAAGAAAAAAAAGAAGAGAGAGTAGTAAATAAACTGAGGCCAGACAGCACTACAGTTCGTCTTTTAAAGACTGCATTAAAGATTCAAATTCAGTAATCAATATCAAAGTTCTTCCAAACGAAGCCCCGCACAATGTACTCTCTGATCTGCATGTTTAAGAGTTTAAAAATCATATATGTATCTCAATACAGGCCCGGGGATAGAGGTGCGTAAGTGAGGCAATTGCTAGATGTACTACTGCATATGCGCGTTAAAGTACGATATGAATTATGCGCAGTTACAAGGTTTTGTCTCAGGTGCAACAAACGCTATCGCCGGCCCTGTCTAATTATAAAAGTAGTCAGAATCGTGCCACATTGCATCGATATGTTTAATTTTCTACAAACATTCGCAATATATGATCAAAAGTCCTTAGGTTTTGGCTAACTTCATTTCATTAGAAAATTAACAGAGAAATGCATTCATTCTTTTCTTCTTCTTTTTTTAAATTCATTTTTAAAAGATTTTTCCCCCTTTAAAAAAAAGAAATTTTTAAAAATTTCTTTTAAAAATTAAAAAAAGAAGCGTAAAAAATCATTTTCTGGCAACCTTTTTCAGTTTCCAGTGTTTTTCTGGTAGAAACCTGATAATGATTTCATGACTATCATTGTAAAGAATCTTTCTTAAAAGATTTAGTTATTACATATGACTGTCTTCAAGTTTAATTAAGATGTGTAATGTAAATATTTACAATTTTAGCAGAAATTCACGTGACTTGCGTAATTTTTTAATTGACCAGACCAGCAGCACTACTGAAGAAAAAAGTCTTTGCACTGATCGATCTCTCTCTGGCAAGATAGAGAGATTGATCAGTGCAAATTTCTCTCTCTCTCTCTCTCTCTCTCTGAGAGAGAGAGAAATGTTTACTGATGAGATCAGAGTTGTTTTCTGATGAGATATTTCTTACTTGAGACAAATTTCTAATGAGCTACACGTTATTTTCATGTTAGCGATTAGAACCTCTGAACAGTATGATTGTCCTATGTTGAAGATAGATTTGTCGAGGCGAGAGAGAGAGAGGTTTCAATGTTGTACTACAACAAATAAGCATGTTTCCTGCTATTCATTTGCAATGAGGTGCCACCTTTCCTCGAGACGATTTGGTAGTAACTGCCACCTCCTCGCCGAAGGTTAAGGTACCTGTCGGTGTAGATCCTGGCAACCCACTGAGTTATTATACTAGTTGGGTGACATTTTACGTCACCTGTCACCACCTGCCAACAGGGCCTGCTAAGATGGAAGCCCAAAAGTGATCGCGAAATGGTATCGCTGGGATCTTTTCCTATAGCGGCGGGATCTTTTCATGTGGGAGAGGCAGGATTTTCTTGTTTTCATCTTTATGTCTTCACACAGCCTTGCATGCATCCTGTATAAAATTATATGGCCATACGGTAGGAAAAACACTAAAGGATACTCAAAAGAAGGTATACGGTGGACGCCACTTATTGTGATCGCATAACCGAAGAAATAAGTGTGCAGCTGTTCAGAGTTGTTTAGTGATGTAGAGCGAAAATGCATAAAAAGGTGGACGTGGACAGAAGAAAACATTAAAATAAAGCAATATAAAATACTTTAATTTGACTGTCCACTATTTATTTGAAAAATTCATCAATAAAAATGAAACTGTCATAATGTTTCTGGTTATTATTGTTTTTTTTAGGAGCATTAGCAACTAAGGCCATATTGTTCCGGGCATATGCGGTGGTCATTCCCTGACCTTTCCGCATTCTCCGTATTTGGTGGGCACGGGCTCGAACCCCGGTCTAATCAAGAAGCGTGTGCTACGCACTGCTGCTCCTGCCCACCTGGCTACGGAGGCGCCAATGTTTCTGGAAATCCATACAAACCGTTAAACACAAATAAAGAAATTATTAAAATCAAGAATTAGAAAAGGGTTAATGGCTCAGTATCTGTACTCCTTCTGTAAAACAGTTAGAATGGTAGGAATACAGATGCAGTACTTTTAAGGAATAACAACACCAACAATGATGTTGCTTATGGTCCTATATGAACCATAAGCAACATCAGTAACTAGCCACGCAAATAAGGATAAGGACAAATCGGGATATCAGGATCTTGGCCGATACGAAAATAGTTTCTCAATTAATTTAAATTAATTGCTTTAATTATAAATATTGCTTCGAGAGTTTATCTACTAAGCTTTTTAATGTACATGTGGTATACAAATACAACGTTAGGATTCCTAAATGCCTCAAATTATCTGGAATTGATTGACGTCAGAGAAAAATTAAACTTTTTTTGGAACCCATCAGCAGACACATACCTAGTAAAAATGTTTATTCATACTAGGTACATGCTTGCTTGTTCTTATTTATTTTTTATTCTTTTATCATTTCACCAATGAAAACTTCATAGCAAATAGCTCAGTATCCGTTCTGAATCGGACACAAGTCATAAGTTCATAGGAACTTCCTCCAGCCGTCCTAAATCAATCCTGAAAGTTCAGTCTAAACGTTATGAAGCGCTTTGTATTCAAAAGTGCCATGAAACAAATATAGGAGCACATTTTACAACTAAAAATAAGGGATAAAAAAACGTTCCTTTTGAGATATATGTTTATAAACATATATCTCAAAACTATTTCAGAGATATCAAACATTGACCATAATTACAAAACAATAAAATAACTAAAATGAAATAAATCTATAAAAGGAAAACATCTAGAGCAGCTATTCAAAGTGACTTCCAATTTGTTCAATACAGCATTCAGCGAATCCATGATTCCTTGGTACGTCTTATCGTTTCAGAACTATTCTTAATGGTGTCAGAGGCTACCATCTCCCAGTTCATCTTGCATGGAATAAAACACGAATTTCATATGCCTCCTCGCAGAGTAATTTAAGGGTGTGAGGTCGGGTGATCGTGGTGCACACTACACTGGCCATTCCGACCAATTCATCGGTTGTTGCACTCATTATTTAAAAAAATCAAAAACAAAAGTGGGCTGGTGCACCATCGTGCATAGATCATATCCTCTGAATTTTCAATGGGGTGTGCATTCCAACAGTTCTCGCAATTGGCTTAGAGGTTGCTGTATATGAGCCCGTATGCTGGAGTATGTTGGAATCATAGATAGGAACCTCAGATGGACAGCGGGATGGCCGCACAACAGGATGCAGAGGGTTGTGATTAATGATTACTCTTCATATTGGACTAGTGCGAGAAGCAGGGTCCCTCGGGGATCGATGCTGGGACCGCTTTTTTTTTTTTTTTTTTTTTTTTATTTCATTAAATAACATTAGAAAATTTGCAGACGATAACAAGATCGGGAGAGTGGTCAAGGAGGACTAGTTCCAAGGAGCGCTCTTTCAGGACGACTTGGGACTTTAGGGGTGGTCAGAGAAACGTCGCCGCTATATTGTAATGCTGAAAAATGCACGGTTTTATAATTTAAGATAGGAAGTTCTCTATGAAGCGTGCAGGGCAAAAGGACCACGGTGCCTATCGCAATTTATTGGACGTTTTCTTGTAGGAATTGAGCGATCATAATCCCACTGTATAAGCAAATGTAAGCCCACACTTGCAATACTCCCCCCCCCACACACACACCTTAAAAGGGTCAAAAGATGGCAACCCGCTAGTGAGAACAGCAAAACGGACTCGTCTTGGCAAATAGGCACCTTATAGGGCAGGGGTGGGCAACTTTTTTCGTCAGCGGGCCGAATGAAATTTTCGTATCATGATGCGGGCCGAATGAAATTTTCGCAACATGATGCGGGCCGGAATAGATTGAACGATTTAATAAAAAAAAATCAGAACCTAAAAAATGTTATATTACTTGAATTACCAAATTATTAATGTATTTTTAAAAAAAATATCTGAATGTCCAATTATCATTGAAAATGCGGCATTCGGCATCAATTTTTCTTTTTTTTTTTAATTGGCTCATTTTATGGGCTATAAATTATATTAAATTAAAAATTGTAATAATTAGAAAAGGCATAAAACATAAAATATCTCGCACCAATATTATTTTTTTCAATAAGAAGTCAAACCCAAAGGAACTTCGTTCGATCGATGCTACAATAATAATTAGGAAATAACTCTTTGACGCTGCGTAGAATCACTTGGTTACTGTTGTACTGGCCGCGATTCCCGATTGAACCGAATTAAGCCGAACGTTTACGGCGAGTGTAGTCAGGTATGGATTTTCTATATTTATGCATTTACCGAGGGGGCCGGATTCAACATCGTCGCGGACCGGATGTGGCCCGCGGGCCGGCTGTTGCCCACCCCTGTTATAGGGGAATCTCACTGAGGCCTATGAAGATCTAAGAGGGAAGAGTAAAATGAATCAAGGTAAAATTTTGACAGTTATAAATGATACTAAAACTAAGGGATAATAAAATTCAAATTACGGGGTAAGAGACTAGACTGTAGGAAGTTTTCTTCCAGGCAATAAGTTATAAATTACTGAAATACTTTGCCACCATGAGTAACTCACGCCGAGAGCTTTGGAAAATTCAGTCAGCTGGATCAGCACCTACATGTGGAGTGGAACATGTAAGATGCGTTTTATTTCATTATTATTACTCTTTATTTTATAACTGGCGCAGCAAAATACTTCTTTGCACCATATTGCGAATACTAATGTTTACTGATTCACCATCTGTTTGTTCTCAGTACCCCAGTGTGTAATGCATAATACTAAAGTTGCGTACAGGAATCTGCGATAGGCACTATAAGTTTATAAAATAACTTAAATGGCAGTCACATATTCGCTACTGGCAAGTGCACTATCACGTGCCACATTGCCATTCTTCAAATTTGTCCTGTTTTTATTTTTTAAAATCTGGTCGCCCAAAACTAACCTGATTTGATGTCTAACCTTTGATAAGGAAGACAAAACAAGGGATGGCGCCTGATCAAAACTGGAGAGATGGCAGCTTCATTAAAACAAAGTTACATTTACATCCCCCCCCTCAATTATTGTGTTTAGGCGATCTCAGCTATACTTTGACATCCAAACCATCTATCGTATAGATCACTTACTAAACCATCATAAAGATACTGCCATCTGCATCAGTAGTCACTAAAGTAGCACAACAAGCTACAATCCAGGATCAATCATTAAGATTATCTGAACTTTTTTTCCCCTAAATATTTTCGCTTTTATCTTTCACTTAAAAATCAATTTACTCAAATAATATATATGCATAAGAAACAAAAATTTACATTATTATAATAAAAATCATGATACCACTTATGAACTCATAATCATTATGAACGAAACAAAGAAGAGAAAATTTCGTCCGTGTCACGTCTGTATAATACCAGATTGAACTTCTGTGGTTGATATTACATAAAAGTGACGTGGATGCATGAAAACTTCGCCATAAAAAGATACGATTTCACCTTTACATAAATTATTGCAAATAAAAATCTATATAATGCAATTTATAAACATTTATTAACCTTGTCAGCAGAATTTTATGCATCAGACCAGTGTGTTTCGTGTTTTATAAAAGTGGCAGGGATAATTTACTCAGCCTGCTTGGATTTTGATTAATATATTCCCTCCATTTAATTTTCAATAGACAGTAATAATTTCTATATAGTTTGACAAACTCTGAAATAAATTCTTTGGATATTTTGATACCAATTCAGAAAACAAGGGACAAAAGTATAAACTACGCGGTAGCTATAGTTTTCTTAATGATCCAGGCTCTCGCTTTCTGCATCATTAAATAGTAATTGGAATGACAGAAACCAAAAAATGAAGGACATATACAGTAATATGATGAATATATACCACAGAAAACGTCGGCCAGTGAAGAACTTAACGATTTTCGTTACTAAATGGGCCGAACTGATAATGTAAAATCCTCCACTGGGGTGGGGGGGGGGAAACTCTCAAGACAATGCAATTTTTTCTTCTCTCTTAACTTTTATACTGTACGCAGATTATATATAAAATTGATTATCAGCGGGGGGATGGGGGTAAACCGGCTATCCTAAATATTCTCGGTCCCAAATGTTTCTAATCTCCGGGTTTATACCGTACGTCGTCTTCTATATTAACTCCTTTCATTTAAGCAATTTCTCTACAATCTTACTTTCTGTTATTATAGAACCATTTAACTCAAGTCGGAATTCGATGGACTTCTGCTAACTCAATCTCTAAAACTTCATCTGTGACTGTAGATGCAAAATATTTATTTATTCATTTAATATTTATTCAGTTTCTCAACGGTTATACCATTCATATCCAGTGGACCAATTGTGATTCAACCCTTTCCCTCTGTTGTTAACATACACAAAGGATACCATGCTGCTTTTCTTTTTATTCTTAGCCAAAGACTTCTCCTGGCCTCTATGTATTCTTTTTTTTTTTTTTTTTTTTTTTTTTGGTAGTTGTTGGTGCATAGGCTTCTGTGGCCATAATGCACCTCCCAAGGTTTTTGCAGTACTTTGATCCAAGCCCGAGGCGAGAATCGAACCCGCGACCTTTGGGTTGCCAGGCAGGCACATTACTCACCCGGCTAGCCCGGTCGGCATGTATATTCATTTTACTCTGCTAACTAATCTTATTATTTTGCTGACATCCATAAAAGATATTATTCAAGATAAATCTTGAACAATATATTTTAATAGGCACAAAACGCTTATTGGCCTCTAAGATTACGGTGAGAATTTCATTCCTGAAATGCTTCTGATTTGGCGTTTACATTTTTTAACATCGGTTTATTCCATTGACATGAATTAAAAAATGTCTAAACCCATTATAATTATCTGTCCGAAACAAAAATCCATTCCCTTTACCCTTGATTGTAGTTATTTATTCGAATAAATCCCATATCAATATGCATTGACGATCGCCACCTAGAGGTTTCTTAACCTGAAGATTCTTAATACATGATGAATCACACCTGATAAACAGATCAAGAACACTGATTTCTCGTTGCCTCTCTGACATAATGGCGCCTCCGTAGCCAGGTGGGAAGGAGCAGCAGTGCGTAGTACACGCTTCTTGATTAGACCGGGGTTCGAGCCCGTCACCACCAAATACGGAGGATGCGGAAAGGTCAGGGAATGACCACCGCATATCCCGGAGCAATATGGCCTTAGTTGCTAATGCTCCTAAAAACCAAATAACAACAAAATAACAACTCTGACATAATGGTATGGAACGCAGTCATCCAACAAATCTAGAAATGATTTGCAAGTGTGCGAGAGCTGTCAATCAACAAGTTCCAATCAATTAATGTTACAGAATACGAATCTCATCAGTTTAACAAAATATTTGTTGCTAAATATAAAAATTACGAATTGTACAATAATTTATAAAATTATTCGAACTATTAATTATAACACCGGGTCGGAGGTAAAACTCATATTTCTCATATGGGCAAGCTTATGTTCAAATGTAGGGTTACTTCCTCTGAAAACTATTTTTGCTTCTCCAGAATAATGCAACTGCGATGTGAACTGGATTCTTGCTTTCCCTTTCAGGATGAAATTTATTTTTCTCAATTTTGTGCAAATAGTTTGCGCTTGAAAAGGAAAGCGTTAGCAGACTTCTCAAGCGGTTTGCTTGTGGCGATTCATATACTGAGTACCACTTTATTAGGTGCACTGGCTTTTCCATTAAATGGAAGGCTCCTTCAGTAACAGCATCACTATATACTGACAACCCCGCCATCTACTGCAATATTGTATGGATAATTTCTAGCATAACATATATACCACCATTTGGTTATCATTTCTAGCACATGGATCGGCTGTATGCGTACGGATGATATCAAATACAGCATCAATCGTCTGCTAGCGTACTGATAACATCATGCACAGCATCACTATGCACTTGGGTGTATATATATATTAGTTATTGGAAAGATTAATGTAAAAGACATACTTAGATAAATCTATGGAGAACACGTATGTGAAGTATATTACAAAGGTAATTATACCTTTGTAATATACCTTTGTAACAACAGACGATTTTCTGTTTGTTGGACGAAAAAACCGAGTTTCCGGGAGGAAAAACCATGCTACCCTCGCCAGAGACCGACTAACTCAGCCACATTGTGAAGAAGACCCATAAAAATTCCTCCCGTCATCGACGGGATTCGAACTCAGATGTGGGGAGGACAGGGATCCTACTAACCGTGCTACCCACGAGAGATAATCAAAAAGGAAATGGAGTATGGTCCTCTAGTGAGAATTGGAAAGTGGCGATCCCTATTGGACGTGGTAAAAATTGTGTTGAAATGCCAGTAATTAGCCTATTAGTTATATATTAAGTTCACACATAATGAAATTTGGCGATGGCGAGGTGAGATAAATGGCTAATGGAGTGGGTAACAGTACCTGAACTCCACGAAGGCGAAGTTATAGTAGAATGCTTAGAAGTAGTTTCTCCTCCATCCTCGGATTGACCTAATAATTTCGGAGAAATAAGAACGAAGAGTATAGGACAGCTTAAAGTCTAATGCAAGATATAAGGTAAAACGCGGGTAAGCCAGAGATATTGGCTGTTATTGTTGTTATTTGGTTTTCAGGAGCATTAGCAACTAAGGCCATATTACTCCAGGGATATGCGGTGGTCATTCCCTGACCTTTCCGTATCCTCTGTATTTGGTAGTTACGGGCTCGAATTCCGGTCTAATCAAGAAGCGTGTGCTACGCACTGCTGCTCCTGCCCACCTGGCTACGGAGGCGCCAATGATATTGGATTCCCAATGTGCAAGGCTGACCACATTGAAATTAAATGCCTCTCTTTTGTTATAGACACTTATATCATTTGTATTGGGAAGATTTCTATTTTCAAATCCAAGTAATTGAACATGTTATCTGAGGTGTTCGTTTTTCCAGGGTAAGCTCTTCTGGATATTGGCTGCCGGAATGAAATGTGGACAGTTAAATACACATAAATCATCCACATATCTGAATAGTAATAAGTCATTTGGAAATGTTTTTTCAGCTGAAAATAGGTAAAGGTTTGCATATATATATATATATATATATATATATATATATATATATATATATATATATATATTGAGGGGGGGAGGAATCCTGTAATGGCAATGGTTCCAGATGTTGGGAAAGCTGATATAATCAGCAAGCATTTTTTCTAAAGTGTTCTTAAACTCTTTTCTCCTGAAGACTTCATTGTAGCATAATTTAGAGTAGCTATGATTGTTGACGTATGGATTTCTTCGGAGATACCGAGAGTTACGTGTCAAACGTCAACTACAAAATCATTCTGTAGTAAACGTTTTTGTAATTAATAAAAAAAAAAAAAAAGTCATTTTTCATTTTCTTCATTTACCGGAAATGTGCTTATAGCCTAAGCTAACTTAACAGATATTTATTTAAAGTATACCCAGTAAAATAAAATAAAATAAAATAAAATATTATGCTGGAAATATTTTATTTTATTTTATTTTATTTTATTTTATTTTATTTTATTTTATTTTACTGGGTATACTTTAAATAAATATCTGTTAAACTATGGACCCCAGTACTCCAGGCCCATTTGTCACTAAGCTAACTTGTAAAGTACTAGAGAGATACAGCTCTATGACATGATATGCATTGTTATTTGTATAAAGTAAAACTAAAGCTGTCTCAAAACAAAAATGCCATTTTGTAGTTAACCCTGTTTGACACTAAACCCTCGACATTATACTTGAACACCAACCACCTAAGCAACCAATACTCCTTGGTCTAGATTACGGGTGGACAACCTTTATAAATGGCGGGCCAAATAAAAGGTGAGGTACACGCGGTACCTCACAGACATTTGTGAGGTATATATATATATATATATATATATATAAACATAGCCGAAAAATGTTTGTTGCCGGATGAGCCGCCGGATTTGGAAGGTTCGACTAAATCAAATAGCAGTACGTACTAGGGTATACACTCAACATTTTTGTAATGTACAGGTGGTTATAAAGTCCTTTTTCACTTTTAAAAAATAACTCAAAAACTGCAGGTCATATCAAAAAGCGGGTTTTGCAATGTAATCAGAATATGTGCCAGTTTATTTAAATAATAAAAAATAGTTCGAAATTTGTCCATTGAGGGATAAAAGTGATTAATTTAGATAAACAATACAAGTAAATAATTTTTAAACAATCTTTGTTGACAATCAAATCTTCATATGTTCACCTTTTCTACTCTGAGCTTCTGTGATCGTCCCCGGGTATCAACGGAAAAATTGTTTAATCATGATGGACATTATATTCTCCAGGGTTGCCTTCAAAATTTCCGATGAGACGTTCACTATATCCTGGTGTAAGTCCTTCAAATCTGAAAGATTTTTTGTTGCACCTCAATTCTTTGAATCTTTTCCCGTGATGCTGCAGGATGACCACTTCTAGGCTAAGCAGTTATGTAGCCTTCTTCGACATGCCTTACAACATTTAATATGGATTTTCTCAAACAAAGAGACCTTGGGACATTTTTCTGACTTTAATATGCCGAAGGCTGCAATAACACCATTACCATCCTTGTAATAATTTTAAATTATTACATTTTAAAAAGAATATGACTATACTTGGTTACCTTAAGAAAGCTACAAGCTTTTTTATCTTGAAAGCAAATTCAAACTCTGCGATCCTAGAGTCATTCCTTTTAATAACGAATGCAAAAGCTAATTTGTTTATTGGAGTGAATAAATTGCTTATCCCACTGGTGATCAAATTTCGAATAATTTCTTGTTTAAAAAAACCACATTTTGCATATTATGAGATCTGGAAAATCCTATCCCCCCGCTGAGATTCGTTTACTAACAGTCCCTATTTGAAGGTGCCTCTAAGAATTCGAACTCAGAGGTCTATAAATGAGAGAGACTTAACCTTGCTTTGATAGGGAGAACA
Source organism: Mastigoproctus giganteus (assembly GCF_048544385.1). Classification (NCBI taxonomy): domain Eukaryota; kingdom Metazoa; phylum Arthropoda; class Arachnida; order Uropygi; family Thelyphonidae; genus Mastigoproctus; species Mastigoproctus giganteus. The sequence goes on along the minus strand of NC_143580.1, from coordinate 51,729,635 downwards.
TCAGTAGCACATGTTGCGGGTTAAAGCCTGTCTGCCCGACACCACAAATATGAGATTCGTGCTTCAGGCCAATAAGCACATTATAAGAATAACAAATCAATTGTGCTATTAGGCAAACAAAGCGTAGCCTACTGGACAGGAGGTAGTACTACTGACCAATTCCTTTCCTTCTGGTCAGTGGCTTCGAATTATAAACCAAAAAACCAAATCCGACCTTTCAGGATCCACATCCAGTCCTTTTCCCACCATAAAATGCCGTTCATATAATCCAACAGAGACGAAAACGTAAAAATAAGATGACAAAAATTAACTGATCCGCAAAGATGCTGTAATCTGAAAATAGATGTACACACTTACCGAGGAAACGAAATCTCTTTACAGATATCTATTGCGTGATGGGATTTCCTTTGAATTCACAATCTTACTGTGGCTAAGGAGAATGCGTATCTCAACCTTATATATAACCAGGAAGACTTTGGAGTTACTCCCATATACAAGGGGTGGGATAGTTTTGTTGTGCTCCATAGCCCGTAACTGACATCATATCTCCTTTAGCATTACTCCACTTGTGGGACAAAATACCACCCAAGGTTCAACTATGAAAGAAATCAAGGGTTTCTTTGTTTTAAATGTTTTTATTTATTTCGATCCTAATATAAAAAAATAATAATAATAAAAAATTTCAATTGAATCTTCTACGTTTCTCCCCTCATTCTGCTAACTACAAAAACACTCGTATATACAGCTAAAACAAGTGGGCAAATACTAAAATGTATCTCCCTTATCTGATATACTCGTAATAAGAGAAAGGACATCCTGACCACCGAGAAGGTTTGTGCATGCTAAAATGAAATGACAGTTTTGTTTACATTTATATGCAAACAAAATAAATATTTTTATTTATTTTGGAATAACGTTTAAGCAGCAAAACAGTTCAATTTAAGAATAAGCAATACAATCCAAAGCTTTGAAGAAAACGGAAATAAATAGCTCAATAGTGCCAGTAATTAGATTTACTGTATATGTATTTGACTTAAGGCAATAGAAATAACAAATATGGGCGCCTCCGTAGCCAGGTGGGAAGGAGCAGCAGTGCGTAGCACACGCTTCTTGATTAGACCGGGGTTCGAGCCCGTCACCACCAAATACGGAGGATGCGGAAAGGTCAGGGAATGACCACCGCATATCCCGGAGAAATATGGCCTTAGTTGCTAATGCTCCTAAAAACCAAATAACAAACAAACAAACATAACAAATATGCAAGAGTCACTAGGACGACAAAAAATTGTCGCCAAATCTCCACAATGCATCCAGAGTGTGTAGATTCATAATATACAAACTTTCCATAGAATGCAATATTAAAGTTGCGTTTTTGAAATCAGATCATGAATACTGCCGTCGGAGCAGTCATGAACTGAAGACTGTTTGATAGGAGAGCAAGTTTTATGCTACAATATGATTTTGTTGGAAATTTGAAACTGTATTTGAACTTGTTACTGGAGTTAACAAGACAGTATATCAATAGTTCAGTAATAAAATTTAGAAAGGCCCAAATGAATTCTAATGAGTGTATCTTTAAAAGGTACTTAGTTCAACTGTATGTCAAAGAACATAATAAGATTTGGACAGTCACAAAAAAGGAGTCACAATTCCACGTCGTACTTCAGGAAAGGTCCACACTGAACGCGTGTATTGAATAAATAAGCGTATTAAAACTGATTTATATATATATATATATATATATATATATATATATATATATATATACACAGGGTGTTTCAGTTAAACGTTTCAGAACTTCTAAGAGGAGTAGGGTACATCCTGACAACTCGAAATCATATAGCAATGTGGGGCCGGAAATGCTTTCCTGAAGTGGTATTGTACACAGAAGTCGTCGTGCAGCACAGATTCGATTTTCGGTCAATGTATGGGCCGGTATTATGGGAGATCACCTCATCGGACCTTACCTGTTACCGTGTCGTCTAACCGGACCTATCTACTTGATCTTTCTGCAGCAAGTATTGCCACAACTTTTGAGAGATGAACAGATTTCTGCAACGACGCAACAGACAATGTGGTTCCAACACGATGGAGCCCCTGCCCATTATAGCGGAGATGTTCGTAACTACCTGGATGTCACATTTGGTCAACAGTGGATCGGACGTGGTGGTCCCGTGCGTTGGCCTGCTCGGTCACCCGACCTAGCATATCTTGATTTTTATTTCTGGGGTCATATGAAATCGCTAGTTTATGACACCCCTGTTGACAATGCTGAGGAGCTGGTTGCAAGAATCGCAGTAGCTGCCGACGAAATTCGAAATTCGCCTGGAGTATTCCAGAATGTTCGGATGTCCATGCGTCGGAGATGTGAGGCGCGCATTGTAGCCCGTGGAAGAAACTTCGAACACTTACTTTAATCCATGTATTATTAAAACGATTTCTCACTTACGGTCTCTTTTCTTTATGGTGCTTCTGTGTACAACACCGCTTCAGGAAAGCATTTCCGACCCCACATTGCTATATGATTTCGAGTTGTCAGGATGTACCCTACCCCTCTTAGAAGTTCTGAAACGTTTAACTGAAACACCCTGTATATATATATATATATATATATATATATGAGATAAGTAGATAGTGGTAAGAGTTTTTTAAAGTAAAATATACTAGCTTATCGGACAAACCATAAACCATGGCGGGAACCCAATGTGACCTGGAAAAAAATCAATCTATGCCATAATGAAAATATATAAATATACTATTAAAATGTTAATTATGGCAAAAAGATACATTGAAAGGGACTTTTTCGAGGGCTAACCCTTTCAATGTGTCAACCATAATTAACGAGCTATCCGTTTCTGTAGTCATCGTCCAGCATAACTATTTCCAAAAATATATAGTAGGTTAGAGCCGAAAATTAAGAGTGGTAAAATTAGTTATTTAATCCCAAATTTTGGCAGTAAGCTGGCAAGATGACTGTTAGCCCGACGGATAGCTAAAAATTAAAATTAAAATATAGAAAGAGCAATAATTATTGTTAGGCATATGTGCGTAGTGTATATTTAAAGCAGCAATGGTAGTTGAAGCAAAAATAACAGTATGAGCATTCGCTAAACAAGGTGAACGGCAAAAGGTATAAGAATAGATATAGTATCTCAATCCCCCTCGAATACTCTAATAGTTCATGAGATATGAAGAAATAGGAATAAGAAAGTGAAAGTAAAACAGCAAAGAAAAAGCAAAATAATTAACATAGGATGCAACCTTATAGCAAGGTACCCTAGATAGAAAGTTTTAAGATAAAATTAAAATAATAATGCTTACCATAGTATGGCCAAGGTACTAGAAAAACAAATGCATAGTCACATCTAGCATATATAACTACCGATCGTAGCCCCCCCTAGGAAATATAATAACTAAGTTAAGTGATGAAATACGTATAACATCATGCAGCGCCCTCTGCTGTATTTAACTTCCGTATAATATAACACATAGAAAAGCCGTCAAATAAATATCTCTCTAGAAGATATAGTAGAGGTTTACAGAATAAATTCCTACTCATGGAGTAAATATAGGTACAGGTTTTTAATACAAGTAAGCTATATGTAACTTACTCCATGAGCAGTGCCTAATATTTACATAATTACAAGTCCAACGAAATTTATCCAATTCAAAGCAACACCTACGAAAAATTTTACAAATGCTATGTTATATTAACGCCTGTTTAGGACTTTATCTATAATACGCTGCGCGTTAAGGCTATATTTCCCTTTGTTGTTTGCTATCAATATAGCCCTATACATATATTTTGTAATTATGTGGTGTGGGAAGTCATTTTTAAGAAGCTTGGTTCTAAATCCAATGAGTGCATCTATAATATAATCTGTCTGGTTACATATGTGTATTCTTCTGATAGTTTGTGCAATTAGGGTATTGCGATGTATCCTATTTGAGATATTCGAGTTCCAGTTAGTGAGGTCAATAGTATAAAAATGAAAATTATTGCGTTTATCATACAGTTTGGTGTGTACCGTATTGTTGTTTATCCTTATATCCAAGTCCAGGAAGGTAGCAGATATAGAATTATTAGTGTTGGTGCGTTCTAATGTTAATTCAGGCGGATAATATTTGATTGCTTCTGTCAGGAAGTTAGGCTTATTAAAGACTATTAAATCGTCAATATATCTGTACAAAACCATATTTTGTTTAAAATTATATTCGAAGTGGTGTAGGTATAAATTTGCCACAATGCAAGAGCTACAAGCACCCATCGGTATACCTGTATTTTGCCTATAAATATTATTGCCGTTATATATGTAGTTATTGAATATGCAAAGGTTAAAAAGGTCATCCCAGTATTGTTTCTCACAGGGTAAGATATTTTTGTATTTATCATAATAATCGCTGAACACAGTATATAGGCTGTTATGCGGGATGCTAGTAAACAAGTTATTAAAGTCGAATGTATTGATATGTTCTATGTTATTGGTGCCTGTGTTGCTATTGATGTAATTTAAAACAGGTCTATTATTAAGAATAATATTTGAATGTCCTATGTTATCAAAAATAATTTGAAGTAAATTAACAAGTTTGCGATGCGGTATCTTAGCGTAGCTATCCCTACACGAAGTTATAAATCTAAAACCAGTCGGATTTTTATGAAACTTAGGTATACAGTATATGTATGGGTATATAGTTGTATGGTTAGTAAGCTTTAATTTCTTATGCCATGCACGTATTTTCTTAGTAATAGTGCTTAGTTTATCCGTTACTATTTTGTAGGTGTTACTATTGTTAAGTTCATATAGTAAAACAGTGGTGTAGAATTTTTTGCAAATAATGCTATAGTTATTAGAGGCTTTATCAATGCATTAGCAGCATTAGATGCTGAATAGCCATTCAGCATCTAATGCTGCTGTCCAATTTAATCTATTCAGTACCAATGCTGAGGCTCCTACTAACATAGACGGCGATTCTAATGATCTAACCGAGATAGCAAATAATAATGTGACCCTTACCGATATTGCCTGCAATGCTTTCACAGTTGACACCACTACCCCTGATACTACAGAAATAGTTAATTGCAATAAACAGAATAGCAGCTATCTAAAATTTAATAGTTGTAACAATACACTCTGTCAGACCTGTCCAAACATGAGCAAGTATCATATTACCAATAACCACGACGCTCCAGTTTTTTGCCATGCTAGTGGGGTGGTGTACCTCATTAACTGCAACCAATGTGAAGCAAAATACATAGGGCAAACTGGTGGGGAGTTACACATTAGAATTAACGGGCATAGATCCCATATTAAAAATTTCATAAATATTAAAGACATCGAATTACAGCACTTTCAAGTACACAGCTTTAGCAATACTACTATTACTATATTAGCTATCGAAAGTAACCACCATACCAGGTTAGAATCCGAAAATATCAATATATTAAAATACAAAACACTGTATCCTTATGGTCTTAATAGCAAATTTAATGGAAATTGCTACACTAGCAATACTTTAAACGATACTTGTATATACAGCCTGTTTCAAATAATAAAAAGACCCAAATCTAACAGAAATGCCAAAACATACAATAGTAAAAAAGCCCGCACACCAAATAAAACTGACGACCTTAATGACATGTTAACTTATTGGGACAAACCAATTATACATATCAAACAGATTCATGATTTTATATTCGGGTTGAAACATAGTAAAATCCGAGCTCTTGACAATATCAACTCTAACTATAGGCATAAAAACTTACACCTTAACCTCCTGATTAAAGACATAATTAAATTTATTTTTAATAATAAAAATACTAAAGTTACATATGAATATATCAACATTAAATTCAGCCACGCATTATTCGATTATGTCTGCCTAGATAATATCATTAACGTATATATAAGTGATTTGCCTATTTCCAATGCTCAGATACGCACTAGATTCAGCTATAATAAACCGTTTGGACTTACAGTCTGTAATTATAAAAAAGCAGCTACTAACCTCGTCAATAGCGATATTGAGGCGGTTTGCTATTGCCATTTACCGCAATATCAGACATTTGTGGACGCACACCATAAACATATTATCACAGGAGATTTGAGTATTATAGACTATCCAGAGCTACGTGAGATTTTATCTTTTGGATTTAAATTTCGACCTAATACCGATATTAATACCAACGCCATCATTAAACAACTACACTCAGATCTATTGAAGTTCAGCATAAAGTTATCCTACAAATATAACATACCCTTGGAAGCCTTCCACAAGTGGCTTATTCTCACCTTTCAAGCCATCAAGATACAGATAAAGACCATATGCAAGAAAATACCACCTACTAAGATTTTTAATATAGATGCAATTAAACAGAAGCTTAAACAGATACAAAATAAGTTTATAATTACCACCATTGATAAAGCCTCTAATAACTATAGCATTATTTGCAAAAAATTCTACACCACTGTTTTACTATATGAACTTAACAATAGTAACACCTACAAAATAGTAACGGATAAACTAAGCACTATTACTAAGAAAATACGTGCATGGCATAAGAAATTAAAGCTTACTAACCATACAACTATATACCCATACATATACTGTATACCTAAGTTTCATAAAAATCTGACTGGTTTTAGATTTATAACTTCGTGTAGGGATAGCTACGCTAAGATACCGCATCGCAAACTTGTTAATTTACTTCAAATTATTTTTGATAACATAGGACATTCAAATATTATTCTTAATAATAGACCTGTTTTAAATTACATCAATAGCAACACAGGCACCAATAACATAGAACATATCAATACATTCGACTTTAATAACTTGTTTACTAGCATCCCGCATAACAGCCTATATACTGTGTTCAGCGATTATTATGATAAATACAAAAATATCTTACCCTGTGAGAAACAATACTGGGATGACCTTTTTAACCTTTGCATATTCAATAACTACATATATAACGGCAATAATATTTATAGGCAAAATACAGGTATACCGATGGGTGCTTGTAGCTCTTGCATTGTGGCAAATTTATACCTACACCACTTCGAATATAATTTTAAACAAAATATGGTTTTGTACAGATATATTGACGATTTAATAGTCTTTAATAAGCCTAACTTCCTGACAGAAGCAATCAAATATTATCCGCCTGAATTAACATTAGAACGCACCAACACTAATAATTCTATATCTGCTACCTTCCTGGACTTGGATATAAGGATAAACAACAATACGGTACACACCAAACTGTATGATAAACGCAATAATTTTCATTTTTATACTATTGACCTCACTAACTGGAACTCGAATATCTCAAATAGGATACATCGCAATACCCTAATTGCACAAACTATCAGAAGAATACACATATGTAACCAGACAGATTATATTATAGATGCACTCATTGGATTTAGAACCAAGCTTCTTAAAAATGACTTCCCACACCACATAATTACAAAATATATGTATAGGGCTATATTGATAGCAAACAACAAAGGGAAATATAGCCTTAACGCGCAGCGTATTATAGATAAAGTCCTAAACAGGCGTTAATATAACATAGCATTTGTAAAATTTTTCGTAGGTGTTGCTTTGAATTGGATAAATTTCGTTGGACTTGTAATTATGTAAATATTAGGCACTGCTCATGGAGTAAGTTACATATAGCTTACTTGTATTAAAAACCTGTACCTATATTTACTCCATGAGTAGGAATTTATTCTGTAAACCTCTACTATATCTTCTAGAGAGATATTTATTTGACGGCTTTTCTATGTGTTATATTATACGGAAGTTAAATACAGCAGAGGGCGCTGCATGATGTTATACGTATTTCATCACTTAACTTAGTTATTATATTTCCTAGGGGGGGCTACGATCGGTAGTTATATATGCTAGATGTGACTATGCATTTGTTTTTCTAGTACCTTGGCCATACTATGGTAAGCATTATTATTTTAATTTTATCTTAAAACTTTCTATCTAGGGTACCTTGCTATAAGGTTGCATCCTATGTTAATTATTTTGCTTTTTCTTTGCTGTTTTACTTTCACTTTCTTATTCCTATTTCTTCATATCTCATGAACTATTAGAGTATTCGAGGGGGATTGAGATACTATATCTATTCTTATACCTTTTGCCGTTCACCTTGTTTAGCGAATGCTCATACTGTTATTTTTGCTTCAACTACCATTGCTGCTTTAAATATACACTACGCACATATGCCTAACAATAATTATTGCTCTTTCTATATTTTAATTTTAATTTTTAGCTATCCGTCGGGCTAACAGTCATCTTGCCAGCTTACTGCCAAAATTTGGGATTAAATAACTAATTTTACCACTCTTAATTTTCGGCTCTAACCTACTATATATTTTTGGAAATAGTTATGCTGGACGATGACTACAGAAACGGATAGCTCGTTAATTATGGTTGACACATTGAAAGGGTGAGCCCTCGAAAAAGTCCCTTTCAATGTATATTTTTGCCATAATTAACATTTTAATAGTATATTTATATATTTTCATTATGGCATAGATTGATTTTTTTCCAGGTCACATTGGGTTCCCGCCATGGTTTATGGTTTGTCCGATAAGCTAGTATATTTTACTTTAAAAAACTCTTACCACTATCTACTTATCTCATATATATATCTATACAGACCGATATAATGTTTAATCGTCCTAGATGGCATTAATTGGTTATGTGGCTAATTATTAATATTATTATTTTCGTTATTATAACATTTTATTTCTGCTTTTTATTGCTTGAAAATATATATATATATATGTATATATATATGTATATATATATCAGTTGGATTGGGCTAACCAGTCCAACTTTTCGACGCTCGTATCCCCAAAGAAGTCGGTCACAACACAAGCAGTATGATATGTAGCGTTGTCCTGCTGATACAGGTATGGGCCTTCCCGGACCTGCTCCCACAATGTAGGTAACGCACTATTGCCCTCATCATCCATGATTTTGTCAAAAACAACCAATAGTCCCAGGCCAAACAATGTAAAAGAGCCTCAGACCACCATGCAGCCTCCGCCAAACTTCATTGTTGGGACCATACAGTCCAGAAAGTAGCTTTTTCTGGGTATCTGCCACACCCAGGCACGACCATCAGACTGGTAAACCATGTACCGTGATTCGTCACTCCAGAGCACAGCTTACCACTGCTTTACGGTCCAAGAACGTTGGGCTTATACCAAACTATAGGCTACACGGGGAATGGCATCAGTAGTGATGATTGGTGGCTTGTGGATGGCTGCACTACCTTAGAAACGCATACCGTGGCGCCCTGTACTGTTGTTAACATTGTCCCAATCGTCTCACTGTGTGTGTGTGTGTGTGTGTGTGTGTGTTGCGACAATGGCGACTGCGTTCTGAACTGATGATTCTTTGCAAGGCTCTCCGGTCACGTTCCGTGATGGTTTCAGCACCAGTCCACTTCCATTTGCAGCTCACACCACCAATCGTGGATCTAGGAATCTTCAGTGCCGTTGAAATGTCACGTACAGACCGACTGCTTATGTGGCACCCTATTATCATTCTGTGTTGCAAGTCTTAACTCCATCGATCACGACATCTTGCATTCACAATCGTACTACGGCATCCTCGTAGGCCTACGAGCATATTTATAATTGTAGTGCAACCGAAATCACGCCGTGCTTGGGTAGGACGTTATTACCTATCAAAGGAGGGGATGTCGGGATATTAATCGCAGGACAGTGCATATACTGAATTTAATAGAAACATCGAGATTTCCGTAAAAGTAAACAACCAAACAAAGAATGGGAGCAGGGAATTTAAAATTTAAAAGAGAAACACTGAGGATTAAGTATCGAATAAAACAAATTTTTAGAACCACTTTAAAAGCTATTAGGATAGCCAGGTAAATCCTATTAACTATGTCTGTTATTCCAGATTATTCATCTGTAGGATTTACCCCTACATTGCCATGGATATTTAATGAATATGATATGGATGAAGTTCATGCGAAGTTTGTCCGCCGTAGCCAAGTGGTCAGGCGAGAGGGTGCATAAATACATGTGCCTTAAGTGACAGGGTTTCAAGCAGGGTCCAGCTCGTTCATATGATTACCGAGATGAGACACCATACCATTTTTAGAGCCAATTATATAAGGTGCACCGTTGGTAGTTATTCCCACAAGTTTAGAAAAATGCAAATTATACTTCTTAAGAGAAAAAAAAAGGAGAACCACAATCAAATCTGATCCTTCCGTCTAGCCTTTTAATGGATGCAATTCTAAAAGTTCTTTATATATCTTAAAATAGGATGTCACTCCACGTACAAAAATAGGCAATTGCGCTGTTGAAGTGATATTACTGACTTATCAACAGCAAGTGAAAAGCAAGTACACTGTTTCAGAATTTCGGAAAACTTAACTTTTGATTCATTTTAAATATCAGATACTCGCTTTTGAATTATGTCCCTGCTTAAACTGATATTTTCAATTTTTTTTTTGTACGATTTTTGCAACATAATTTTTGTGACGAAATAAGTAAAAATCCTCATCGAAAAAAGGTTTGATGACTGAACTATTAGCTGAGATATTTCGAAATTTACTTCTTAGGCTTGTTCTGAGATTTCAGAACATTTCACAAAAATATTTTTCTGGGCTTGGAAGAAACGAAGCAATGAACTAACTTTTTGTCTTCTCAGTTCTCCAGAATATTTTTTTATTAAAATCAGCATATTTTGTTTCAAAGTGCCATTTCAGATTTTACTCTTTTGGCACGTTTACATTTTTGTGGCATATTTTACGCTTTTAAAATAATACAATAACAGCTTAACACTGGTACAGAAAAACAAAGTATTTTTAAATCATCAATAGTTAGAACTCATATATGAAACCATACTTCACATCTGCAATATTTCATAAGTAGCAGGCAACAACTGTGATGTGAAAACTACAAGGGGGTAGTAAAAAGTTCGTACCCTGACCTAGATAAAACATCAGTAGGAAGATGCCGTTTTTAATATAAGTTGTCTTCATATTCAATAAATTTCATTCATTCCCGTAGATGATCGTACACAAGAGGTGGAGTCCGGAATCTGAGGAAGGACGCTATGGTTGACAAAGTTGAGTATCGAACAGTGATCAAGTTCCTGCATTTGCTGGGCAAGAAAGCTTAGGAAATTGACAAAGAATGAAAGCTATCTATGGGTAGAATTGTCCATCCTATGACACTGTAAAAAAGTGGAAACGGAAGTTCCGGTGAGTACAGGTGTCTTTGACAAGCCAAGTGAAGGAAGACCATCAACATCCACTGATATTTATTCGTTAAAGCGGTCCCAGCCAACCAATGGCAACCCCGCAATATCCACAGGCAGTGAGACGGTTGAAATGGTTGAGCAGCTGGTGCTGAGTGACAATTCATTTCATCGCAAATGCAGTGGGAATTAGTTATGGGTCTGCCCACAGCATTTTACATGACTATCTGCACATGTCTAAGGTCTTCGCACGATGAGTTCCAAGATTGCTGACGCCTTTGCAGAAGCAATGTCGAATGTAATGTTCTCGCCAACTGTTGAATTTGTGTAATGCAGATGTTGAGAACTTTTTTGATCGGTTGGTGACAAATGACGAATGCTGGGCGTACCAATATGATCCGGAGACTAAAGACATGTGAAAGCAGTGGAAGCATATTCGTCAATGATTCGTCTCAGGAAGTCATCAGTGAAGTGGAATCGTGACTTCAGGCTAAAAGTGCGGGCTTCTATGATCAAGGCATTAAACAACTGATCCATAGATGGGAGAAATGTGTTACTATACATGGAGAGTACACAGAAAAGGAATAAAGTTCCTGTGAAGTTTCACCTTTCTAGGGCTATCGTTTCTGGGTAAGGGTACGAACTTTTTGATACCCCTCGTATGTTTTAACAACTATTTACGTTACTCGTCAATGCAAGAGAATTCTCTATTTAGCGCAGCACTGTTGTAAGCAGCATTGAAACGAGATGACATCTGTTATGTATTATTAACATTTATGTTTTCGGAAACTATTTATTTTATTACTTTTGATACTCGAACTGCATGTTTTATGAAAATTTATTAAAATATTCTTATAGGCTGCGACGGGCTGCAAAAAATGTTTAGGCTGGCCGCATGCGGCCTGCGAGCTAATCATCACTGGGCTGAATTAAAAAAATAAAAAATTTAAAAAAAATTAAGAGAAAGTAATCGTGAAGATTGTAGAGGAGGAGGGATCGTTAGCAGCAGCGAAGTAAAAATAGCCAACTCCTAACAACAAGATTACGGTGTTCGGACGTACATTCAAGCTCCAGAAAGCAACGAAGAATAAGAATAAGGCTTGAAGAAACAACGCTCTCTTCTCAAAGAGGCAGATCATCTCCAAAAAAGTATGTGAGAGCCGAGTAATCACGATCCAAGAATGCAGAGAAATGATAGGATTCAAACCAGAAAGTAACTAGTCAATGACAGCAACATATAAATTACAACACCAGGAATATCATCGGGCCCAACACAGTATCCCTCTTTAATGATTCCATAAATAGCCTAAACATAAGTAGAGCCATATTCAATCTGAAAACCCAAAGGAACATAAACTACGTCATCCGCTGTAAACCGATGATTCTACCAAATTTTGACTACAAAGCAGTCACAATGAAAATAAACAGAACTAAAACAGTACTTAGACTCGATCTGAATCCATCAAATGAGAGCTGTCCCAAAGAATCGTATCCATTTTAAATTAGATATATTTCAATAAAACCTTTGACACGATGCAATACTATTACATCATACTGATCGTATTGAGAAAAATACGACGTACATTCAAGGATAGTCAAAAGAGCCAAGATACTGTACAGTATATGAATTCTACCATGAAATCTCAAATACTCATCACATTGACTGAAGCTATCAAAACAGAAAAAGAATAATGCCAGTTCACCACAACAAGAATTATCCTCAGCAAATGCTATAACTAAGCAGACTGAAAATGGACCATTTGCTTGTAATATTAGCCTCGAGCTACGTATGTTCAGTGGCCTCTTGTTGAGATTTTAGGACCACCACAAAAAGACGTTATATTCAGCTGTACAGGTTAATACGAGATATAAGAACTGTTGAGGTGTCATAAAATTACTTCAACGAAAGAGAAAAGACTAGTTAGGTATAGCCAGATGTTAACACTACACTTACATGTCTCTCCACACTCCGTTGAGGCATCCCTGATGGAAACACCAAGTAATCTTAATGTGTTACCACTCGTATCTATATGTAGGCGGGGTACCTTCATCTGTTGTTCCGCTTGTCGCTTAGACTCAACGAGTCGCTGATTTTGGTTCTCGTTATGCAACACTACATAACTGATGCCGGGGGAGGGGGGTGGATTTGAAGTTCACTGTCAATATTTCGGAATCATTCCACCTGGCTGCATCTGGGATGCTGTTAATGAGTGTGTGTATTCCACTGATATAGAATATGTCTAAAGTGATGAAATAGGATCGGATTCGTACACAGAACTCTGCCGATATGGAGTACACGCTCTAACAGACAGATTTTTAATGTGACACCATTAGCTATAAGTAATATTGTATATAAATTACATTATATTGACTTAAATTTTAGTTTAATTTAATTGAATATTTAAATACATTCAAATAATGATACAGTAGCTGACTTCATCACACACAAAATAAAATAATAATAAAAAAAAAAAAGATTTAGAAAATCGAAGATTTCAATAAGTTCCTGTTTAGATTATTCACACGAACTTATTGCAATCGATATTCTGGTTTGAAAATACAATATTCTTGTCGACGAGAATATTGTATTTTCAAGAAAACTCACAAATAAGACTGTCCTTCAGTTCCTTACTCTTTCTTATGACCCTTTGGCACCGTTATTATTTATTAAAAATAAAAACTGTTGTTCTCTACACATTAGTTCACAGATTGGCAAACTGGCGGCCCACAAACTACTTTTGATTAGGACTTTTTTGGATTATAATCTCTCGAAGTTCTTATCTGCGTATAGGTCATATTTACTGTGAAACCATTTAAATTTGAAGAGACAGCTATATGCTCTATAAATTCTCATGACAAAATAAACTACTTATGTGTTTCCACTTCTCATGTAGCTGGCCTCTGAATTTTACCAAGCTGCCAGCTTCGACTACAACGAAGGTTACTTATTCCAATTATTAACAACTCGCTGGCTAAAAGAAAATTTCTACAATCCAGCCAAAACCTTTTTCCTCGTAATTTCAACTTATGGCCTCTAGTTCTGGAATCATTTATAACAGTGAAAATTCATTTATTTTACTACGCCTCCCCCCCCCCGCCATCCAGAGTGGCCTTCATATGGGAAGCCTTCTGCAGATCTCACCAAGCGCGATGCCCGTTTTTGAACACTCAAGAAACTCGATGTCTTTTTTGGGCACTGTCTCCACACCAGGACACAGTATTCCAAGTGAGATCTTGCAACTGTCTCATACAATGGGATTGCGATCTCCCTATTTCTAAAAGTAAATGTTCGATAAAAGGAGACCGTGAGCATTTCGTGCCGCATGTCTACACTCCTTGGAGATCTTAATTTCCTCATGTATCCTAAAATCCCTTTCTTCCTATATTTTTTTAATTCAACCCCCACCAAACGTGCAAGTTATTTTGGGAACGTTATTCCCCAAGTGAAAAGTTTTGCGTTTTATCGTGGTAATTCCCAGAGTCGAGAAAGATATTTCTACTCCAGGGGATACTCTTCAGAACTGCGCCCACCTTCAACCCATATGAACTCATGCCATTAAACCTTTAAGTGTTGCGCCCGAAGAAAGTTATCATTTGCTACACCATCATTGCGATTCAGGAAATTCCAAATAAGGAGGTGTTTAGTAAGCTACTAAACACCTCCTTATTTGGAAGCTACTAAAAGTTTCATACCTATTAAGAAATATTGTTCAAGGTTTAGGCCTAAATGGTTGTCAAATGAACTAATGAGACTCGTAACAGAGAAGAAAAATGCATGGGATGCATATAAATTATCAAGCGACTCAGAAGCCTATGGCAGATATAAGTTAATCTGTAATCAGGTCACAAAGGAGGTTCGGCAGGCGAAGGCAGATTACGAGAAATCCTTGGCAAAAGATGCTAAGAAAAACAGCAAGGATTTCTTTACTTATATAAATTCTAAAAGGAAGGGGATGAATCTGATTGGTCCACTTGACATCGATGATTCGACTGTTGATGATCCTGCTCAGATAGCAAACAAACTGAATGAGTATTTTGCATCTACATTCACACGTGAGGAATTATTAAGGTTTGAAAATGGCAGAAGGTTATCAAATTGTAGCAGGGTGCTTAATGATCTTGTAATAACTGAGAGCAAAGTGGAAGAGAAATTGTTGAAGTTAAACGCAAGAAAAGCACCTGGGGTGGATGGGATCTATCCAGTTATATTAAAGGAGGCGGCAAAGCAACTAAGCAAACCCTTAGCCATAATTATGAGAGCATCCTTGGACTCAGGGGAGGGAGGTTCCCACGGACTGGAGATGTGCAAATGTATCCCCAATTCACAAAGGGGGATCGAAGGGTGACACGAGTAATTACAGACCAGTTAGTTTAACTTCTGTTCCGGGTAAAATAATGGAGTCGCTGGTTAAAGATGCATTGCAGGATCATCTAGACAAGACTGCAGCAATAATTCAGACACAGCATGGGTTTGTTAAAGGAAAGTCCTGTCTCACAAATTTGATAGGATATTATGATGTGGTTACAAAGGAACTGGATGCAAAAAACAATTTTGATATCATATATTTGGATTTCAGGAAAGCTTTTGACACTGTTGCGCATGGAAGACTATTGTACAAATTGGAGCAGAATGGTATTAAGGGTAAGTTGCTACAATGGATAAAAGGATGGTTAAGTGCGAGAAGACAGAGGGTGGTAATCAATGGGTGCTGCTCTTCGTGGACTAATGTTATTAGTGGAGTCCCACAGGGTTCGGTGTTGGGTCCACTGTTGTTTTGTATATTTATCAATGATATTGATGAAGGTATATCAGGCTTAATGTCGAAGTTTGCAGATGACACGAAGGTTGGCAGGGTTGTTAATGACAGTAATGGCAGTGTGCTACTGCAACAGGATCTAGATAATTTGGGCAGATGGGCTAAGAAGTGGCAACTGAAGTTTAACCTTGACAAATGCAAAGTACTGCATATGGGTAGAAGTAACCCCAGAGAAACGTACCAACTGTGTGGTACTACACTTAAGGTGGTAGAAAATGAAAAAGACCTGGGAGTAATTGTGCAGTCAGATATGAAGTTTTCTGAGCAATGCAGACAGGCTGCCAGGGCAGGTCATGGGGTTTTGTCAATGATATATAGGAATTTTGCTAGCAGGGGGCTTGAATGGAGTGTACGGGGAATGATAGAAGATGGTTTACCAAGATCATCAATACACAAGTTAGAATACAAGTAAGAGAATAGTATGTCAGCTTTATTTTTAGCTAAGGTGGCATGGGTCCGCATAGTTTTTATAGAGGTAGGAAAAAATTGGCGGCCAATAGCTTTGTCAAGAGACCAGAATGCTCGACTACCATTTGGATAAGCAAATTTTTTACTCTTACCCTGTTCAAAATCTAATTTGGACTGACTAATAACTGTTTTACAATTGTTGCCAGATTTAGTAGAGGCACAAAATGAACCTAGATATTTGGATGCAAGCCAGTTATGATATGCAACATTCTTATCTTCAACAGAACAGCCTTAGTTCATTTATTGGAACACCAAAATTTAAATAAAGAATGAGATTTTAAGGTGGAGTGTAGAATAAAGGATTTCATCACTACAACAATAATTTTACTGACACGATCTGAGCAAACATTGACATCAGAAGAGTAAAAACAGTAATCCAACCAAGGAAAAGAAGAATAGAAATCTTTATTAGAGTTGCAAGTATAGATGGCTGTTGCATGTCGCCAACAATTTTCAAAATTTATATCGACGTCTGCCTAAG
The DNA here is from genome assembly GCF_048544385.1 of Mastigoproctus giganteus. Classification (NCBI taxonomy): domain Eukaryota; kingdom Metazoa; phylum Arthropoda; class Arachnida; order Uropygi; family Thelyphonidae; genus Mastigoproctus; species Mastigoproctus giganteus. The sequence goes on along the minus strand of NC_143580.1, from coordinate 51,712,610 downwards.
ATCCTTCCTTGTCAAAAAAAAATGCAATAAAATGGGATTGCCAATCAATGAGATCATCTATATTCACAATTTACTTTTTGCAGACGATCAGGTGGTGATAGTACAAGACTTAGAAGATGCAGACTATGCATGTCGTCAATTGTTTGAGGAATATAAACAATGTGGTCTAAAAATCAATTTTAGCAAGACTGAAATGATGTCTTCAAGATCAGAACACATTCTAAATATTGCAGGTTTTAAAATCAAACAAGTCGATAAATTAAAATATTTGGGATCAATCTTACAAAGTGATGAATCATCCCAAGCAGAGATCAATAAGAGAATTGCAGACGCCAGAAAGACTATCGGCATGTTAAACTCTGTTCTGTGGAGCAAAAATATCCTAAATAAAACAAAGAAACTTATATTTCAAACGATTGTACAAAGCCTTCAATAGTATGGAGCGCAAACCTGGACATTAATTAGGAGGGTGGAAAACAAATTGCTCTCCACAGAAATGGATTTTTGGAGACGCTCAGCAAGAACTTCTAGAAAAGACAGAAAACGGAATGAAGACATGAGGGAAAATGGAAGTGAAAAAGAATATTATTGACACTATCAAAGAAAAGCGTTAACATGGTATGGACATGTAAAACGACATCCAAAGGCTATCCTGGAAGAAGAAGAGGAAGACCTAGGAGGACATGGATGGATGCAGCACGGGAGTGCATGACAGTCCGAGGCTTAACCGACCAAGACACATTGAATCGCACTTTATGCCGGGAGAAAAGTATAGATGGACAGAAGTTGCCATCAATAGCTTTGGCCAGAGACCATTCGTAGTGTATGTTTGGAGTATGGTACTATAATGAAGATAAAAATCTATTCAGATCTCAAATTGGAATAGGTTTGGTACCGATTCCCATCTAGTAAATTCATGAAGTCTGGTTAGTCAAAAGAGCCAGAGTACCAATTTTGCTATTTAGCTAGAGACTGACTAAAACTTACAAAAAAAAAAAAACTTACAAAACTTTCTTTAGCGTGACTTCTGCTTAAAATAATAATAATAATAAACTAATAACGAAAGTTTCGTGGCTACAGTTTTTTTTGTATTTCGCAGTTGGTGTAAGTCTTGTTTTTAATCATTATAATTCCAAACAATCGAGGACCCTACAGAATTTGGATAAAGTATGGCTAGGGTCAAAGTTTTACAAAACTCGCTGCATTCGATTGCAAACTGTACCAAGACTTTTTAAAGATTTTAAGCAGCTTTATAATATATAACAAGTTAGTTAATGTATGCAGTGCGTTACATTTTACCATTTATAACAAAAAATGAACAAAAAGCAAACCACCGCATGGCAACAAACAAATATCCAGTGCTTCAGCTACAAAGTACGGTATACGGATAGCCTATGTGATATGTGTGTGAAGAAAAAAAAAGAAATAATTATTTCCGGATTACTATTGGTCTGACTTAAATGAAATTTGGGAAGGCCCAAATATAAAATTTCGTGAAAATCCCTCCACTGGGAGTCGAGTTATTACATGCGGACGATAATAATAATAATAATAATAATAATAATAATAATAATAATTTCTCTCTTCAATTGGGAGAAATAATAATAGTAATAAGAACTGCCGAATTTCTATTGGTTGATTTTAATGAAATCTGGATTGGCTCGAAAATTTCTTTTCAAAAGATGAAAAGCCGTTCATTGGGAGTCGAGTTAGCACATGCGAGCAGACAAACGGACATAGTTAAGACAATAGGCGCATTATATATATATATATATATATATGTTAACGCGCCGAAAACTGCACATTTTAGGAAACCTCAGCTCTTTCCCCCCCTCCAAATTACATCACTGCGCCCGGAATACTAAAACTGTATTGATCTTTTTACACTGGACTCAGCACATGCACAATTTTCACGTATTCTAATTCCTCCGCTGAACGATTTGTTATGAAAGTATATTATAATGAGAATCGAATTCCTCTGTTCTGGTAGAGCTGACGCGATGTTTTCCTGCCAGAACAATTTAGAAATCGGCAGAATAAAATAAGGTCATCAGAGTCTTTTACTTAGCTGTGGTCAATAACACAGCCAAGTAAAAGATCACATATCTTAGAGTAACGAAGTGAAAATGAAAATGGATAAGAGAAGTTGTAATTGGGTCATATCACTGTTATTAGAGCAAAACAGCACCGATTTAAATGTAAAAGGCGAGACAGCATTTTCGAATCTGTAAATTGGGAGAGAAAGGGGAACAGCAAAGAGGTAAGTTCTCTCAGAAAGTGTTAAAAGAGGAACTAAACTTACTACTGATAATACGTAATACTCTTTCTGTTTCCGGTTTATATGAGTATGTAAAATATTTGACCCCTGTTAACACGGCACTACATTCTTACTTCGTATCCAGGAAACCTATTCTCCTTACACTTCTTTACGTATTTACATTTCTACTCCTGTTGCACCTCAGTACCCTATTCTATAACTTTTCAAAAGACGCAACTGTGTCCTTAGCTCCTTGAACAGTTCGCGGTCTTTTTGCTCTTCCGACCCCAACCAAAACAGGTTACCTCCGAACACCATAACCGTTATAGATATCTCATAAGTTATTGGCCTGACAATTTCCGACATTCTTAGAGATTTTACTGTATAATATGACCTTGTCACGTAGCTCAAGAAAGTTATTTATTTGCTTCCTCTTCTCCTATGCAGCTACATCTTTTCAACTTCAATCAGTCAAGACGGTTGCCATCCTGAACCACGACGGTAGGTCTGATCTAGCATTTTTGTTTATATACTGTACATGCTTTGTCTTTATATGGTTTTATCTATAAGCCGCATACCAGTTATAATATTCTGAAATTGCACATGGTTCCCACAATTTTTGATAAAATATAATTTAAGTTATCGATAAATTTCAAAGTATTTTTAATATTATTTTTACATTATATTCCCGTTGCATTATTAAGACCCTTCCTCCCATTAACTTACTTTTATATCTTGGCAAAAATATCAAGCATTCAGTTAAGGCGATGCATGGTATCGTAAGTTGATACTACACTTTAATTATAATATAATAATTCGATTACTGTATATATTTTAATTTAGTTTTTCAACCTCTACACAAAAACTGCGAAGTACAAAAAAATTCAAACTTTCGTAGCTAAGAAACTGTTCAGCATGAAAGAGCTTCACGGTTTTGACTAGTACTTACTTATCACATGAAAATCCATTCATAGTAAGTTGTAGTGAGAAATAAAACCATCCATTTGACATCTTCGTGTATTCCCCTAATGGACCTCGCGAACTACTGCAGTTGGGTACATGCCATCCCGATTATTTTATATCTGATCACTTCAGTTCTTTTTAATTAGTTCAAACGAGAGGACTAGTTTACTATAAATCGCAATAGTATCATCCATTTTTTGCTTGGATATAAATTTATATAGTAAGCATCAAAGTTTCTGTGATGCCTGTAGGAGGTGAGCCCTACTGCAAGTATCTTCCCAGCGGTTCCTTCTGAACCATTTCCTGTCCGCCTTGCATATATGCAGATTCCTCTCTGATAATCAGGTGTTATTGCTTGGATCAAACTAATTAAACTACGAATTTCATTAATCATCAATTATCCAATTTTTTAAACAAAAAGGGGGGGGAGAAAACTGCAGTCTGTAAATAAATATCTTTAATGTTTAAATTATACAAAACAAATTCCATATCTGATGAATATCCTGATATATATCTATATATATAAAACCGCAGCAATTTTCTGTATTTATTATAGTTCTTTTTTCCTATTTTCACTCTACAAATCAAAATAACACCGTAGAATGTTTCTATTATTCCCTAAATCTCAGTGGTATTCAACAGTAATCAGGGCCGAAATAAGGTATTCTAGCGCCCCGTTGCATATCCTAGAAATCTACGTAAGGTTTTGTAAAAATATCCTTCCCTTGCTCTTCAGCTTCTGGCACCCAGGGCGACTGCCCCTTTAGCCCGTACCTTAATCCGGCACTGGCAGCAATATAAAATACAATAAAGATACGGTATTTTGAAATTTCAATGGTTGTAAGTGTGGTATTAATTGAATACCAGTTTCGTATGCTAAACAATAGATGGAGCCACAATAACGAACTGCTTTTTTATATTAAATATCATATTAAAATCATCTGAACTTATTAAATAGAACAAGAGAAAAAAGAATGTATTACATGACAGAATTGTATACAAATGAATGTAATATAAATGGTCGTTTGTAGGATGTATATGAGCTGACTGCTTTTGAGTGGGCTAGAAGCTTGAGAAGGATTTGCGAGAGCCACCATAGATGAGGGAAGTATATTCCTTGGTAGGAAGGATTTGAGATTTGTACAGAGCGAGTAGTTGTTTAGAAGAAAAGTTAACTCCAAAAGAGAAAAAAAAAAAAAAAAGCTAACCCAATTTTCTTCATGGAGGGGAAGCAATATTAGTTATGTGCTTATGCCAAGAGCGATTAAAAGTTAGGACTGTTAGGGTAACCCGTAACAGAGACACGTGACCTTGTTTAGAAATTTGCGTGTCATCCTGTATGTGTTTTTTTTTTTTTTTTCCCCATCGAAAACCCCAAACACGAAAGGCATTAGAAAATCTATAATTTATACAGTGCAGTTCTGCAGTATAATAAAGTGCTGTATTTGAGAAATAATTATTATTTTGCTTATGTATGTTTTCATTATAGAACGTGTGCGAAAAATAACGTTACTCTGCATTTTTTTGGTGTGTGTGTGTGTATGGGGGGGGGGGAGTCTGATGTTCTCTCAGAAAAGGATCTTTCTGGATCACTTTCTAATGCTGCTTTCAAAAACGACTTCTGTTTGTTTCCATAACGTCAGATTTCTTCAAAAATCACGAAAGAAAATTACATTTTTTCAAAACTTTTTATTAATTTTGGCAGAATTTGTGTAATGAAATTATAACAAAATGCTACTTTTACCAGATTTTAATATTTAAATACAGGTTTAAAACACTATTAAAAAGGGCAATGTGGTAAAAAGTCCATTAAACTCGCTACTCATTTCAAAAAGTTATCTGCGATGGGTCAAATTTTCGTTTCTTTGATTTCCTTCCAGATCCTCCTATGTAACAATCGTCCCTCTTCAGTATCCAGCAATAGTCAGCCATCATGTTGGCATTCCACCTCCCATGGTAGCTCATCTCCATGTCTTTAATCTCCTTGCGAAACCTCTCACCCTGTTCTCCACTAACACTTCTGGGAAGCAGTCAATGTGGGAGTGTAAAAAATGAACCTTGACACTTATGTTGCAGCCCAGATTCTTGAACTCTGCCAACATATTTTCAGCTATATTCTTGTAGTTCCCTAAGCAGTTCTCGACAACAGACTTGAAGTTAATCATGCCCGTTTTTCTCTTTTATTCATAGTTCCCTCATTAGTTTGCGAATTTCAGGTCCAACAAAAATACCTTGTTTTAGCTTCTCTTGGGTGATGCAGAGAACTTTCTGAGGCAAAGCTTTCATAACTTGTTTCATCAAACCCAATTTGATGTGCAAGGGTGGAAGGAGGGCAGTTTGGGCTCTGCGAGTGGTTTATGAACTATATTCTTTGATCCAGGCAACAATCTCCCCCCCCCCCCTCTTCGGCCAGACCTTGACATCCCAGTTCTTACTCCTTGCCCGACTGGTCCACTCACACAAAAAGCAAGACATTTTTGTATAGCCAGATTGCTGTCCAAGTAACATGCCTATCACTTTAAAGTCAGCACAGACCAACCAACCATGTCCTTCATACTTAATATTTGTCAACTTATCATAGGTTTCTTTCAAATGCACAGAGTGAGCTATTGGAATTTACCCATACAGTATTTATTTTCATTGAGGAGTAACACACCTTTGAGATTCCTCTTCGATGAGTCAATAAAAAGCCTCCAATATGTAGGATTGTAACTAATTTCCAAATAGTTCATTTTCATTTATATTACTGTAAAAAACCATAGAATCGTCCTCAAAAAAGTAAGGGACTAATTCTCGTTCTCTGTGCCTGTAACATGAGAAGGATGTCCCATGTGCTAGAAGATTTTTGTTAAAATTAAGTCTAGAACAAAGGAGTTCAGATTCCTTTGATAAATTAAAATCTCATACTACATCATTGAGTTCATGCTGTGAAAACAGTTGAGGGCTGGACTCAATATCTCCAGACGGATAAACTTCAGTTTCATCTTCAGAAGGAATTTCTCCAGACGGGTAGACTTCGGTTCCATCTTCAGTTTAATCTTTCAGCACTCTCTCTGCTGCTAAATTCTCTAATATAAGCGGATGTCATGTAATCGGCTGGTTATCTTCATGTGGGGCTAGATTAATTGCAGACGGAATATTAAGATACACAATGCCCTTATTAATCTTTGCATTGTATCCCTCTACATTAACTAAGCAAAAGTAACAGTCATCACAGTGGTTTGTAGGCGCTCGCAAAATCATGGGAATTGAAAATGGCATAGCCTTCTTTTTACCATTTTTCCACAATCTTAATGCTTCAACGCAGGTTTGAAAAACTTTATGTGGAGCCCATTGTTGATCATGGTCACCGAATTTCACCCCAATACACTTTTTTTACAAATTCTGAAATATCTTGTCTTTGCTTGAGGACTACAAAACTTCCACAAATATAACAAAATAAGTTCGGATTGTTTAGTGTGTGCGACTAAGTGATTTGTGAAAAGAACGATACGTGATATATAAGGGGGGGGGGGGAAACAACAACAAAAAAACAGAATTAACATATCTGAAATCAGCGTTTTTAAAAAAAAAACTGAGAAACAGCTATTGGTTTACGAACATTGAAAACCATGCAGAGGGGTTTAAGAATATATTCTTGGCACGTGCTCTATCCCTGAATTTAAATTGCACTAAAAAAAAATTTAAAACACACACACACACACTGCCCTATCATTAATATTCAGACACCTGCCTTTAGACAAAAAAAAGAGAGCTTTTATTGTGTCATTTAATATCTTGTGCTGAAATCTTTTGCTTTTATGACGGCCTTCAATCTTCGCGGCATACTCTCAACCAGCTTTTTATAAATGTCAGGTGATATGTTCCTCCACTTTGCCTTTAACGCAGCCACCAGTTCGGCCTTGTTCCTTGGGCAATCTCGACGTGCACGTATCCAATGATCCAATACATCCAAAAGATGCTCGATAGGGTTCAGATCACCCCTCTGGGCTCGCAAATCCAACTTTTCCTCACCCATGTGCTCAAAAACTACTCTTTAAGAGTAATTTTTGAGGACATGGGGGTTACTACCCGAGCAGAATGGCATGGCGCGTTGTCTTGCTGATACAGGTATGGGCCTTCCCCGAATTATTGTCATAATGTTGGAAATGCATAATTGTCCAGGCTGTCCTGGTATTGCACAGCATTCATGGTTTTGTCGATAACGACTAATGGGCCCAAGCTAAACCATGAAAGGAGCCCCATACCATGACACTGCCTCCACCAAACTTCGTTGGTGGGAGGATACAATCAGGAAGGAACTGTTCCCCTGGCATTCGCCACACCCAGGAACGGCCATCAGACTGGTAGAGTGCGAACCTCGACTCGTCCGGCCATAGGATTGTTTTCCACTGCTCTACAGTCCAGGATTCGCGCTCCTTACACCATGTTAATCGGCGTCTAGCATTTGTTGAAATGATTAATTCTGTTGAACTGTTGAGGTAATTCTGTTGAACGTGTTATCTTGTATGGCCACTTTTGCAACTGTCTGTTCGAAGCCCAGTGTGCATACTTATAGCAGGTTCTGTGAGTGTTGCATGCATAGGACATGTTTCCCCATCCATGGAGGGGTGTCTGGTAGGGCAGCGTGTATATTATGAAGATTGCTCAAGACATATGAATTACATAGCATCGAAAATAAAAGAGTAACACTAAAAAAATTAATTATACTATTCTTCCGCCCGTCCAAACAAAAAGAAGTAACCAATCGTTTTAGAAGATTACTTGCAGTTTCAGTATCACGATATAACTACAATTTTCGCCTGAGTCAGCAGCAGAAGATATTTTTTATCCCCCACACTACTAGGCAGTTAGGCACCCGGCACTAACTCCTTAAACAAATAAAACAAAAAAAAAAAAAAAAAAAAAACGCCATAGAAATGCGCAGGGCACACATTCCACCCAGGGAAGAATTTAGGTTGTCAGTCATTTTAAGAAGCTGATATCTAAATATCAGCTTCTTAAAATACTGAAAGAGAGCCCATGCTAAAGAACCCGATGTGCGCAGGCATCTTTTTCTAGTGGGGGGAGAAGCTCAATTAAGGTAACATACAGTCCAGGCTGGCCTCGATTAACGCGATTAATTCGTCCCGCAAGCGCATTGCGCAAAACGGAAACGCGTTAATCGAATATATTAATCAATAGGAAAAATTATAATTGGTCCATGACCTTCTGGAATGTCCATAAAGAATTTTAAAAATACCTTTTAAATAACTTTTTAACTGTATATAATGTAAAAGATAATGAAAATAATTATGGAATTACATGTTTATTGCATAAAACAGCAGTTCCCAAACTGTGCGCCGCGGAATATTTTAAATTTTCGAGGGAAACACAGCGTTACTCGACATCTGCCGACCGGGCTAGCCGGGTGGGTAAAAGTGCCTGCCTGGCAACCCAAAGGTCGCGGGTTCGAATCCCGCCTCGGGCTTGGATCAAAGTACTGCAAAAACCTTGGGATGTGCATTATGGCCACAGAAGCCGATGCGCCAACAACTACCAAAAAAAAAAAAAAAACTCGACATCTGTCGGACACCGCGCGAACTACTAGCTCGAGGTAGTTCACAGTTTCAACATTTATTAAGTTGTTTGGACCTAACTACTAAACGGAACTGTTAGGTATTTCTTTTGATCTGGGTGCGCCTTGAAAAAATTACTGAGACACTAAAGGTGCTGTGAACCGAGAAAGTTTGGGAACCTCAGACATAAAATACACAATGAAGAAATAAATGAATGTTGCGGAAATATTTGGTTCTATGCGATACGAAAGATTTCATCTAATTCTTTTACCGTTATCTCCTTCGCTGTAACATTTTCATCTGGCTCATTTAAAAATTTTAATTTTTATGCAAGTGTGCATTAACTTTATTAGCAGGAGACAAACACGTCTTCTTCGCATGTTTGATGGAACATACCGAAGCGGGCAGCAGGCAAACGTTTGTTAATTGACCGTACGATTGAACGTTTGTTAATTGACCGTACGGTAAGCTTAACGTGCGATTCAAATCTTTTTCAACTATCACATAAAAAAAAAAAAAAAAATCGCATTAACTGGAAATTTGCATCGTGTAAAGTGGTATAATTTTTCAAATTGAAAATCGCGTTAATCGAACTCGCGTTATGCGAGGCCTGGCTTTTTTTTTTTTTTTTTTTTTTTTTTTTTTTTATGTGAACCCCAAACACGAGAGGTATTAGACCCTATAGTACTTAGTACCGTGCTTGGGTTGGAGGTTGAGAAGACGAAAGAAAATATTTGTTGACATTGGACTTGAACTTCTGTAGATTGTAATTTTCAGGAAATACGTATGAGGGAAGGTTGTTCCAGAAAACGGCAGTTAAATGAATAAATGAGGAAGATGAAAAGTTGGTTCTGTGAGTTTGAAGTTGGACAGTAAATGGATGTTGGCTGGTGGCGGCACGTGTTGGGACTGTTTTGAAAGTGAGAGCGGGAATTATAGAAGCCAATTCAGAAGGACAGTGCCCATGGAAGTATCTGTAGAAGAGGCATGCAGTAGAAACAGTACGTCTATGAGAAAGCGAGTGGAGAGACTCTGTTAGAGATGAATCATTAATTAACCTAACTGCCCTCTTCTGAATGGAATCAAGAAGCCTGAGAGAGGTTTTGGGGGCACCACCCCAGATGTGGGAACAATATTCCATGCCAGGGCGGATTTGTGATTTATACAGAGTGAGCAGCTGTTTGGAAGAAAAGTAACGCCGAGAGCGAAAGAGAAAACCAAGTTTTTTAGATGCAGAGGAAGCAATAATTTCTTATATGTAATTAATAACCAAATATATTAAATTTAACAATTTTATTAATACAGACTGTCTACAATCTTCCTTTACAAAACTAAAAGATTATTATGTGAATAGGACACACGAAAAAAAAATCTGAAATCACGTCCAGGTGAAGAGGATATCTTCAAGTTTTAATTAGATGTTTGATGTGGCACCATTAGTCACTCTGTAGATACCCCACCTATATTTCAATTCCTCTTTTATTCGGCATAACATATCCTTGTCAACGCGGCTGATTGCCTCACAAATGCATTAAGTTCCATAATGGTTCGTGGCACAGGTGGCCCCGTACACCTGGTCTTTCAAGAATTCTCAGAGAATAAAATCTACAGGGGTCAGATCAAAGGATTGTGCGGTCCACAAAATTAGTCTACCTCTTCCAATAGATTTTATAGAAAATACTGTGTGGTAATGTGGCCGAGCTTCGTCTTGTTAGAAAATCAAGTCTCCATCATTGCCATATTCTGTAGTTGGGGCATAAGGAAATTCTATAACATGCTTAGATACACGACGTGACAGCAGCTTCCATATACACAACTCATTCAGCCAAATTACAGTTTTGTGATTATGCTCTCATCTACCGCAGTGCGCACATTTTGAGGTTGGTGAATAAAAACTTAAACATATCTTCTATCACCTGGAAGTGGTATCAGGTCTGTCTGATGTACAAACCCAAAACCTATTCAAACAATAAGCTTTGTTTTAGCTTTGTAAAGGAGGCCTGTGGACACCGTGTATATAAGTTTAGATAATCTGCTAAATTTTTAGGTAATATGCTACCAAGATCCGACTGTTTTTGTTGTTACTGATTTTTTCTCTCACCTTACATCACAATATTATTACTATTATCATGTTTTAAATTTTCTATATTTGTGAATTTTGGGTTTTAGGCATATTTTGCAAGTAGCGGAATTTCGACAGACACTGCGTTTTTCGATGCCAATGTGCAAAAGAATACATTTTTGCTCTCCATCATGCAGTATGGCACCATTTTTGTTTTAACCAAAGTTATTTCTGGCTGTTACTTTATTTAATCGTAATTTAAATAAACATTAAGCACAAACAACAGAACCTATTTACATATGTAAGCAATGATTATTCTCTCATTTCATCTGTTCCATCTCCTTTCTAGCAGGGGTTTAAACTGCATGGATAATGCGGTCCTAATTCTCCCAGAAGAACAAACTTGCCTTTGTAACGAGTTGCCTTGGTATTTCAGCAGTTAACTTCAGCTATATTACAATTCTGAAAATTTATTTCGTATACTGCATGTCAACTGAGATCGAACAATTTTTATACAAGTGTGTTGTCACTAGAGGCCACCTGCTATCTAATGAAGGATTAGTCGGTCCTAGAACAGGCTGCATAACGGTCATCTTTTAAACTAATGGCCAATTAACCTTTTGGAGAAGCCATTTATTTGAAAGTGGTGTAAATAGGCTCATATCTGGTGAGTATGGGCTTGGCATACCCAGGGTCCTGAGAAAAAATATAAAGGACAAAGATAGCTCTTCAAGCATCTTATTAAAGGGAAAAAATACCACTTTTTTGCATGGATCTTTAGAGACAAATGTGATTGTTGATACAAGTACCGCCGGACTGCTTCTGCTTTCTTAATATTTAAGGATTGTTTTCTTTTTTTTTTCTCTGTTTTTTGTTTGTAAAATGTGCTGGATTTTAAAGAATTCTGGATTGTGAAGTATCGGATTTTACACATTACTGCATTTCGTTCCTTAATTCTTAGTACACTAGATGAACTATATTACTGTATACCTCAGAGAAGTCAATTGTATGATAACAATATTCAAATTATTTTTAAATGATTTCACTTTCCTGAAATATAAAAGATGCGCATTTTACATTATAGGTTGTACATCATTTCGATGAAGGCAAACTGGATCACGCTTCTCTGTCTAATCCTCGCTGCAAGCAGCGTCTGTTGCCAACAGCAAAATGTTACCCAACGCAATTGGACACCAAATGAAGGCGCTGAACAGAAACAGGTTTCTCCGCGACAGCAGTCAGAGCCAAGGCTGGGTGCAATCACTATGATGGGAATTCTTCCCTTGGCAGCTGTTTCTATCCTGATCGGCAGTCTACTGATTCCTCTCATACAAGGAGCAATTGGAGGAACTGCACCATCCCTCTTTCCTCCGTTTTACGAAAGAAGAAAAAAGTCGTTTAAATTTTTTGAGAACATTACTGAAGAGAAAGTGCTTGGCGTGTTGAACAAGGTTATACAAGCCATAGAAACAGTAGGAAAATTAGACAAAAAACAATGATCAAGATTTGGACTTCCTTACTAAAGGGTAAGAAAACATTTGCTGAAGATTACTAAAGAATCAGTCTCCAGCTCTACAAAACCTCAATTGTAAATAAATCATGCAAAAAAATGTTATATTAACAAATAGTATATTTTAATGATAATAAGAATATAAGGAATGTAAGAAAACAAATTGTCCACACAACAATTGTATTCTTAATACATCACTTATTTATTTAAACCATTTAATTAAAAATTCATTTCAAAGAGCAATGTAAAATAAATATTGTTTAAAATTTTTGATAAGTGAATTGGTTTACTCTGGTTAGTTCTGTAACATTAATTGATGAATAACAACCTAAATGTATTTGTTCTGTACCAGTTTTACCGAAAATAATTAGTTTAATACATAAAAAAACCACCTACGTCTATATTAATACAAAAACACAATTTATTGGATAACAGTATCAATTTGCTACACTAATTTCACCACGAGATTCAGAAAAGAAATGGTTGTTTTTATACCTATTGTCGCCACATTCACTAAGTTATCAGTGATCACTTCACCATTTTGATGGGCGAGATTGGGAACTTGAGAAAAAGTGGGGATGCCTTACTAGTTTTCCACAGTCCTTATGTCACAATAAGTTGCACTGCCCTAGAAGCTATATGTTTCCTAACCAAGAGCATAACTCCTTCCTTCTCTCCTGTCCATTCTGTACACAATGGACAGACACCATATTCAACTTCTGCACTCCATACGTTTGAGTGACAAAGATTTTCATATCGCTACAATACGAATTTGATGCCTTAACCAATACTTCAAATTCATTTATATTCCTAGCATTTATGTACAAGCAAGTATACGTGTGCCTGATTTTGTTCTTAGTAACCCTAACTTAACCCATATATTTGCTTTTCCCATGTGGACTCCTAACAGACAGACCTTGAATTCTACCACATGTTTTTCAGGCTGTTGCATTTCCCAACGTAAGCAGTGCAAGAATCAATTTCACCTCTGTTTGTGACTGACGTTAAACTATTAGTCTGTTTATCCCTCCGCCAAGCCAGCTGCTTCCCAATCCACCTAATACTGCTTTGATTATGGCTACATATGTTTTCTTGAACCATTTCCATTTAAGTGTGTCCCCTTCCTTCAAAAACAGTTTCTCTTGTTAACAGGCACACCCCATGCTTACAAAAATCGGAGTTGGAAATTGGTTTAAAACTGCTGAATGGGGATTTTCATCAACCGATTCATACTTATTGAGAGTATTATTCACTCCATATCGAGTAAACATCGCTTCATTGGTGAACAAAGATTGTATGTACATATTAACATTAGCGAGCACACGAAAGTTCACTCGCGGCTCTTCAGGATGCTGTACTTGTCACAAATGGTACATATGTAAGTGCTCCTTACTTATCCCTTCAAAGAGTAGCGTTAGGAAATCCAAAGCATGGGATATTCACCGAGTACTTGTCCCAGGTACTGCGCTGTACTGCTCGAATCTGGCATTATTTTGAACTTCATGATTACAATAATATGAATGTTATGGCAATGTCTATCAATAAAAACTTGTCGATTAAGACAATACGGTCAGGAAATCGCCATCTTCGTTGAACAGCAGCTCTCCCTTCCGGTTACATAAACCATAAATGAAGTGGACGTCAGCGTACTCCTCGTTTGAAACAGCTGGTATCTCTTCAGTAAGTGCACACAGTTAAATACGATTTATCCAATAATACAAGAAACTGAATGTTGCTTATAAGCTCCGAGAATGCTAATGAAGATCAGACTATAGCTAGACCACGGTACATGCATAGCCAGCGGCGCTGCAGTTACCAGTGGCTGAACTGTGAAATAGTCATATCTCCCCAACCATCCGGAATTAAATCAATGTTGGTATGAACTTTTTTGTTTAAAATTTAGAGAATCAACCCGTAAACTTTGTAAGATGCCTTCTGGGATGCCATGTAATATGCAAACATACACGAATCTAACAGAAAGTAGATATAACGAGGCAGTCTGCGAATTCACCGATCAGCATTCACTTAATGCAGGGAGGTCTCAGACTGAATGAACAAATTGAATGAATGGACTCACAAAAAATATACATAGTTTTGATACAAATCCACAGTGCTGGGAAAGAAATTTGCTACAGAAGTATTTAATTCTCATTTAAAAATTTTTAGTCTTTAATTGGGTACAGTGGACAGGAATGGGTTTAATTTGAATGTTTGAGTGAAGCAAATTAAGAACCATCTGAGAGGTGCATATCTACAAAAGATTTGATGCTGAAAAGCTATCCATCGGAAAAAATATTCATCAGCGTAAATAAGAAACAACTTACAGAATACATTCGACACTTGAAAATGAATCAGACAATTTATTGTGTAAAGTAATATTAAAACCTTCAATAAAATGTTTGCACACGGATAATAAAAGGACAAGCAACTTAAAAAAATTAAAATAAAGAAACTGCTTGCAGAATGTTTGAACAACTCAGAAGACGTTCTTTTATCCGATTTCAGAAAATGTTCTAATCTAGATTAATAAAACCAGAACAAATTATTCATAACTAAAAGAAACCAAAAAAAAAAAAGTTTCCAAAAAATTCATGGAAAGAATTTGCCAATTAATCATAAGCACCACCTATTGGGGCTTATGATTTCCCTGCTAATTCCTAATTCTTCTTATATGGATAATATTCTACATTATCTATATCAGAAGAACGCGCCAACCCAGAAAATAAAGAAGACCTTTAATATTTTATTATTTACTACATTTTTTTAAATGTAAAATATTAAAATAAAATACACCATACAATAAAACTAATATAGGTAAAAGCCATAAAATATTGCATCCTTTAAAAGGCAAACTATCTATTATATGAAAGTGGCCTATATTAAATGCGAAGCTCAATCTATCCTACCAAAAGTCACGGGACACCTGTATTTATGAACAAAACATATATTTAGCAATTTTTCAGCTAAGGCTGCAAGTCTCGTAAAACGTTTTCAATAGATAAGCAAAAACTTTTATATTAAGTCAAGCATTTACCTCTTTAACCGTACGACTTAATGCGTTGGAAAGATAAAATTAAAATACACAGTAAAACAGAACGATACAAAGTTATATAACATAAAATAATAAAATCCTAAATACTTTCAAGGTTCTTTTAGTTCGGTTCACTTTAATTTTATCCTTCCAACACATTAAGCCACACGGTTAGGGGGTAAGTTTCGTACATATATTTAGAAGCTTTGCTGAGTTATCTATTAACGTGTATTTATTCAAAGCGTGTTGTACGCATATGGCAGTAATGCTCCCATGTATCGTGGAAGACTTTATACTAATTCTAGTAGAAAGCTAGTGGAGCAGAAAATATTCTGCTCCACTTCTTCAAAATGTTAATATTTCCACTCGCAGTATTTGAGAAAGAAAAGTAAAGTATTTGAGAAAGAGTTGTTTTGACCTTGTCCTAATTCTGTATTCAATTTCCACAAAAAATGTTAATTTGGGCTCAAGTCATGCTCTGTGCTGGCCATTATATTGTTCCGATGTTATTCTCTTCAAACCACGCATTCACATTGTTTGCTTTGTGAAATGGAGAGTTTTCGTGTTGGAAGGGCTGCTTCCATAAACTTTCTAAAATGTGGGACATACAGAATTGTCCAGAAAATCAATGTAATACACAGCATTTATTGTACCACGCGTTGCGACCAGTAGATTGATTTTTGATTTGGTAGTTGTTGGCGCATCGGCTTCTGTGGCCATATTGCACCTCCCAAGGTTTTTGCAGTACTTTGATCCAAGCCCGAGGCGGGAATCGAACCCGCGACCTTTGGGTTGCCGGGCAGGTACTTTACCCACTCGGCTAGCCCGGTCGGCCGCGACCAGTAGACCTGATCCGTATACGACGAGAAACATTCCTAGACACCCTCAAGTTCCATAAACCCGGAAATATACGTAGCATGACTCGTATCTACAGGAGACAGAAACGTCGATAACACAGTTCATGTGTGGTGTACCTAGCACCAGGGGCATATTCAGGGGTGGGCAGAGGAGCATATGTTCCCCTTAACCAAACATTTAAAATTAAAGAAAAAGAACGCAGGACGTGTTCTAAAAAAAAAACTCAAAAGCCTTGTCGCCATGCCCCTCCTTACGATGATACCTGGACCTGGTCGCCATGCCCTCCCTTACGATGATACACCACTGCCTAGCCACTCTGCTAATCGACAATGTGTATTTGTTTCTGTTATCAAAGAGCTGTAGTTTGCAGCTCTTCAATGAAAATTCATGATATGTAACTCTCCACATATCGTGGAAACAGGTTTGCTCGAGGCCACCTGCAGCTCCACACCCCGTTTCTCGAGGGTTTGATGGTAAGAAGAAGTAACTACCAGTCGAGAGAAATTCTATAGGCCGTTCAAGGTCATTCGCTAGCTTCTACACTCATGCTAAAAGGTGCTCTTCCAGCCATCCCTTCTCATGATAATTCACGTTCCATTTTACCTGTTGCGTTATTCTTGTCAAGATATCGCATATTGTCAGCACATGACAATACTTTCTTTCAGCAGCCAGCACAGCCACTTATGTGAACGAAAGGTATACAGAGCGAGAGAGAAGAGGGGAAGCTAATAAGCGACCATAAACCGCCTATAGCATTTCTATCGACTACAGCTGTCTCAGGATGCCCGGCCAGTGTCAATCAGTATATTACGCCTATCTGATCTTTGGCTCGCTCTCACATCTGAATCAACACGCACACACGCATGACATACAACTACTATTTTCGCCTAAAAATTTTTTTGTTTTGTTTCAGTGTGCTTATCTTTCGTAGTACACGTTTTAAAAGTTTTATGGGTAATCGATGAACGCTTTTATAGGCGTAGTATTTATATACATGTATTTCGTACTCGGACAATTTCCTGCACTCAGAAGAATGTCGCATGATTTTTGACAGCATATATAGTAAGTGTATGCATACAGATGAAAGTATACGAGAGAGAAGAGGAGATGAATTAGTAAGTGACCCTGAACCGTCAGCAGAATTTCTCCTCACTTTAATAAAGAAATCTCTATTATCGTGCATTTCTATTTGGCTTTCTCTCATAATTTATATTCATTTTTCGATCGGATTTCCATCTATTATTATTTAATTATTTTTCACCAACTGCGGCACGGGGCCAGAACGAATTTTAGGACAAGTCGATTGCTTTTTCGGCTTGTCCTAAAATCGAACTTACTCATAAGGGCACACTGTCCATTTGCTACATACCAAAGACCAACCACGACGCTAAAGATCACAATTCACAAAGAAACTTGATTTTTGTACACATCATAATGCTTCATGTGTGTAAAGCACTAAAGTTCAGCTAAGGGATCAGTATATTGTGTGTGTGTGTGTGTGTGTGTGTGTGTGTGTGTGTGTGTGTGTGTGTGTGTGTGTGTGTGTGTGTGTGTGTGTGTGTTCTTCGGTTGGTTTGTTGTTTACTAGACGTAAAACCTGTGTTTGTGGGAGAAAAAAACGTATACGACCCTCACCTAAAACCGACCAACTCAGCCACATACAAAAAAAAAAAAACCTCCTGCCACTGACATGATCTGAACTCATTCTTTTAACATCTGGTGTGGAAAGAAAATTATTATAAATAAAAATTTCCACTTATACTCTGGGGCGACCGAATAAGTTAATTTTTTCTTTTTTCCATAATTAACATTTCTAAAATAATAAAAGAAGTTTACCTCAATACAGTACGTAGAACACTTCCGTATGATACTCTCCAGAAATTAAAACGAAAAAAATCGAAAAAAACTTACATTAGAGAAACAAAAAATTTAAAAAATAATTAAAACTCAATTTAACACAATTGTGTTAAATTGAGCAGTCTACAGTCAGTTATTGCACGCTAAATTAATGGCGAAAACAACTGAAGTTTTATGCATACATGTATATGCTAACGTAACTAACAAGAACATCACCTTATTTACTCAAGTGAGTTGAACCACGGTCACACAAATGCATGCATTTCTGTACTCTAGCGCTTGAGTGCTGCGGCCTATGTTCTGTTTATACTCCGGTAAAGACACTATCAGAGGAATTTGCAATTAATGATTTCAACAATGAATACAATCATTAACCATATTTAGCAGATACGAGAGTTTCAACCACAGTCCACTCACACATGTGTGTTACCAAACCCTCGCGTTTCACCACTTGGCTAACCAACACATTACCAGAGAGGGAGTTTCTGCAGGAAGAAGTTGATATATCCAGCGATCTACGCATATTATGTTTTGTTTGAAAGAAAAGGTTTGTTAGTGAAATGCGCCCCCTGCACCCCTCCCCCTCTCTGTCCCAACAAAATTTTCAGAAGTTAATCAAAACTTTTTTTGAGGTAGCAGGCAGCGTGTGGAATTATGCTACTTTATATTATCCTACTCTTAATCATATGAAGAGGTAAACCTGGAATTTCCAGGTGCTTCAAGTTCGGGTTACTGAAAAATCCCACACAAGATCGTGGGCTGGCTAAAAGATAGGAGACAGAGTTATCATGAAGGGTTAGTCTTTAAGGAGGAGTAGCGTAACAAGAGGGGTCCCTCAGGGCCTATAATTAGGTGCCTTCTATTTCTAATCTTCATAAACGATACTGACGAGGATATCCATGGGACGATATCAAACTTTGCTGATGATTTGAAGATGGGAAAGCTGGTTAACAATTCAAGCCAAGCCATGGTGTTTCAAAAATACTTGGATCGTTTGCATACGAGTGTATGGCATCTAAAGTTTAATGATTTTAAATGTAAGGTTATACATTTGAGGAAAGGAAATTCAGCAATCACGTATAAGCTAAGGTAGTGTTTCTCAACCGGTGCTCCCCAAGTACTCAACACTTGGGATTCCGTGCTAAGGAATACATTTTTCCATAATTTACTTACAATTGTCCGAGTAACTATGTGTGAGACGTTGTTTAGTTCATTGTCTGGAATGTTTTTACTCGGATGAAATATTTATATACATTAAATTTATATACATAAACACACACATACATACATTTGTTCTCGTGCTCTTGCGGTCTGCGAAAGAGACTGAGTTAAAATTCAAACTGACATGGAATTTTCCATGCAGTATGAATAGGAGACCAGAAAGGCACATGGTGTTCTGTCCATGATTTATATGATCTTTGCTAGTAGGCAGAACGACATCATTATCGCTCTGCACAAGATAATGGTTACACCGCATTGGAATATTGCATTCAGGCCTAGAGACCGCACCCGAAAAAAAAAAAACAGAATTTCTGGTGAGGATTCAAAGAAGAGGGGCAGGACATTAGTGATGAATGCAAATCGAAGAATGGCTGAGAGGATGACGCCTGCAGAGCTTGACAACTAGACAAACGGGAGAGATCTGACTGAGACGTATAAAGCGTTGAAGGGGTTGAGTAAAATGAATGAGGAAGTTAGTTCTGTCGCGCAGATCAAACAAGAAGCAAGGAGTGCAAATATAGTGTCTCGGGTAATGACAGAAGAGTGGATGTTATGAAGTTCACCTATGGGCAGCGGGTTCTCGAACACTGGAATAAGTTGCCCACCAAAGTGCGGCGGCAGCAGCAGTGAGTTCTGGGTAAGTCCAGAACAAAATTAGATGGTTACCTTGTGACATGTATATTGTTTTATTTTATTTTATGATTATTTTCTTCGCATCTTTTGGCTTTACTAATACCACCTTCAGACTAATACCAACTTCAAACCGATTCAATGAGAAGATTTTATACCAACTAAGTTGGATGTAGGCCTATACAAAATATATATATATAAAATAAAATACTTTGGAGAAGTCACGAGCGTAGTTTAGTTAGTTAAGGTTCTTTTAAAAATCATTTGGGGTTTACACTGAAAGTCTGTAAGGCCTAAAAGGTCGGGCATAAATTTTGGTGTGTCTTAAATTTTGATGTACTACGTTGATTTCGCGTTGCCTTGGTTTCTGTCACATTCATTTCCATTGGCTGCTTCCATGGTGGATGATGCAATAAAGAATTTCTAGAGAAATTCGTTTTGAATAAAGAGAAATTCTCTTTGAATAAAGAATTTCTCTAGAAATTCTTTATTCAAAGAGAACAGAAACAACGAAAGCTGCAAAAGCACAAGTAAACATTCAACAATTGCAGTGATGTAATAATGAGAAATGCATATCCCATAACTATTACGCGCATATTTAGAGGTGATTCGCTAAATATACTTTATCGATAAGGAATAGCGAATTAGCAAATAGTGTATTTGCAAATTAGTGTATTAAAGAAGTTGAAAAAAGACGTTATTTAGATAGATAAGAAAGCATAATTCGATAAACAGAGAGGGTGAGGACGTTTTACGGACGGTAGACCATTTTACAAATTTTAAAAAAGAGAACTGGGGAAACCAGGTAAGTGTTTATAAAAAGAATTAGTTTTACAGTAATTTCTAATATAATAAAATTCAAGTTTGTAGGGAACATTTATAGCAACCGTTCAATATGGTTTTACGCAGACTTTCTTGAGAGAGATTTTATTTATTTATTGTTGTTCAGAAGACCTAGGAACATATCAAACCTGAATTTAATCCGACACGCTAAATATAATTAAATCCACACGTGGCTTTAATGAAATTTGTCGCTTGATAAACGCATTTAGACCAGTCAATTCTGATGTACTGTCAGGTATTCCTGCATAATATAAGTAGATGATTTTATTGTTGTGTTTTACTGGTGTAAATAATGCCTATAATCAAAATTAATCTTGATCATTCTTCCCATGTTTAGCAATAACTCTTGATGTTCAAGATTTTTCCGAGGTTGCGGCTATTTCCACCCACTTATTTTATGAAATCAAGAGGATTTTTTTTTTTTTCTTTACAACTTAACAGCAAACGTTTCCCCTTGCCCATTTCGAGAGTGATTTCCTTTATACTAGCAGAAAGACGCCTGCATTCAGAGTTTTATTAAACTGATCACTATCATAAACTCAGTTTTGATGTCCCCATTTTTGAAGACTCCAGAGCATTAAGTAACCACTATTTACAGAGAAGGGATTGTTTGCTTTTATAAATATTGAACTTATTCAGCATTTACTTCTCTCGTCAAGCCGTTTAATGATTTAAAATGACTTGACAAAAGAAGTTTTCACACATGGCTTTATAACGGCTTTATATCTAGAGGATTTATTTTATTTTCAATGTCAGTTACGGTTTTTAGCATTAGGCATATGATGCAAGAAAGCAAGCTTATACAGCAACAGCCAAAAAAAAAAAAAACTTCCCATTTCACCAATCCGTTCGCTCGAAAAGTCTGTCCAGTTCTTCCTTGAATTTACTGAAGACATCAAATTCAAATTCCACAACGACAGATAGAAGTTTGCTCCAGCAACCACCCACACTCTGGCTAAAGGCAAATTTCCGCAGATCGATTGTACAACTGTCTTTCCTCAATTTGAATTTATGTCCCCTCAGGTGCGAAATCTGAGCAAGAAGAAGAAGAATCCCAACAGCATTGAGCTTACTCAAACCACTCAAGGTCTTATACACCTCAATCTGATCACCTCGCAGGTGCCTAGTCTCCAAACGCTGAAATTTGCAGAACTTATGCCTTTCTTGGTAAGAGGAACCCTTTGTTACCCCTCTCTGTACTCGTTCCGGCAGCTCTACATCCTTGCTACAATGTGGCTTCCAGACTTGTAGCAGTACTCATGGTGTGGCCTGACCACTGCCTTATACAAAGGAATAATCACTTCCTTATCCCTGCTAGCAAAATTCTTGTACATCATTGACAAAACCCCATGAGCTGCTCTGGCAGCCTGTCTGCACTGGTCAGAAAACTTCATATCTGACTGCGCAATTACCCCAAGTTCCTTTTCATTCTCCATATTCCTGAGTGTATTACCGCACAATTGGTACGTTATTCTGGGGTTACTGTTACCCATAGGCAGTACTATCAGGCTTCGTAGTATTCAATGAAATTGGTCAGACAAGACTTCCGGTTAACAAACTCATGCTGTGTCTGAACTATAACCGTCGTCTAGTCTGGATGTTCCTGCAATGCTTCTTTAACCACTGACTCCATTATTTCTCCGGAACAGAAGTTAAACTAACAGGTCTGTAATTACTCGTGTCACCCTTTGATCCCACCCCCGCTCTGTGAATTGGGATACATTTACACATCTCCAATCAATGGGGACCTCCCCTGTCCAAGAATGCTATCATAATTATGGCTAAGAGTTGGCTTATTTCCTTCGCTGCCTCCTTTAATATAACTGAATAGATCCCATCCACCCCAGGTGCATTTCTTATGTTTAACTTCAACAATTTCTCCTCCATTTTGCTCTCAGTTATTACAAAATCATTTAGCTCCCTGTTAGAGTTTGATGAGGATCTGGCGTCCACTTCCCTACAGAATTCTTCATGTATGAATGAAGATTCAAAATACTCATTCAGTTTTTCAGCTATCTGAGTAGGATCATTAACAGTCAAACCATCGATATCAAGTGGACCAATCGGATTCATCCCATTCTTCTAGAGTTTATATAAGTAAAGAAGTCTTTGCTGTTTTTTCTCTGCATCCTTTTTCCAAAGATTTCTCGTAATAGACCTTCGCTTGCCTAACCTCCTTTGTGATTTGATTACAGACTAGCTTATATCTACCATAGGCTTCTTTCTGTGTGCCTGATAATTTATATGCATTCCATGCATTTTTTCTTCTCTGCCACGAGCCTCATTAGTTCATCTGACATCAATTTAGGCATAAACCTTTGAACAGCATTTCTTAGTTGGTATGAAAAGCCTAGTAGCTTGCAAGATTAATTCCTTGAATGCTTCCCATTTAGGATTTGCTGTTGGTAGCATCATCAGTTGGTCCCACTGTACAGAATTTAAATCTCTGAAACCACGGTAGTCACCTTTAAGAAAGCAAAAATCTTTCCCTTTACCCCTGATGGTAGTAGTTACATCTATAAGTAAATCCCACATCAGTACACTGTCATCACTGCCACCTAGTGGTTCCTTTATCTGCAGATTGTTAATTCATGAATAATCATTGTTGATAATCATATCAAGAGTATTACTTCCTCTGATTGCATCTCAAACATGGTGCTGTAGGAAACAATCATCCAATAAATCCACAAAAGCCTTGTAAATACTAAGCCACGAGTTCCAGCAATATCTGGGAAGTTAAAATCGCTCCTTATAAGACATTCTGATTTACTGGCCCACTCTATTTCTCTGTACAGTTGTTCGCTTTACTCATTTATTAGACCTATAACACACTCCTACTCTCATTTTTGCTTGCCCAGTGCTCATGTCTTCATAAATATGGTTAAAAACGAATCTGCAAGAAGCATGCTTTTAATGGAATTTCAGTACTTTTAAGTCAACTTCACATCAACTCACATAACTGAAGCAGCTAGTTGAGTAAGGTACACTGAAATAAATATTTCACACTCTTATATTAATATAAATTGCAATTAAGCAGAGAGTATCATCCAGGACAACCATCCATCAATGGGTGCGTTTTACAGGTTACATTCAGACTTCATCAGTATATTTTGGTACATTCAAAATGATACAATTGACACATGGCAGATTTAAAAAAAAAAAAAAAAGAAAAGAAAAAACACGTAGCAAATGCAACATAACAAAGTTACAAAAATACAATTCCAAAAAAAGAAAAGGAGGGGGAAAAAACTGGTATAGAATATCGCAGCAGTTGATGTACTTGCATACGTTAATCTAACAGATAATACCTCTGATCTCAAAATATCCCTTTATAACCAGAAAGCACTTTTCAAGTACAATTTTTCATTGTAGACTCGATGAGAAGTGTAAGCAACATTTTTGAGGTGGGTCTGCAAATACCACTTTAAAAAATGTCATCTGTTTCCCCTTTTATTGGTATATTGAACAAAATACGGTACTGAAGACAATCAAGGGAGTGGGGGAGGGAATCTTGCTCATTTGACTCTCTTATAAGCAGCTTTATCGGGAGAATCAACACAGGAGAACTGGCTTTCAGGAAAATATGAAAAGGAAAAATCTCAAAATAATACTTTAACAAGAAAACAAAACTCGCGTGTAGCAGCAACCCAATATCGAAATTATATTAATACCAGTAGGCATTTATCAAAAAATAAAAATAAAATAAAATAACTAGAGCACAGTTTCTGTTTTATTTTGCAGAAATAAAGGCCAGCTGTACTACTTTTTAAATAGCACTCATTTAATGAGAACTTTACTGTATACGAAAAGGACCACAAATATACGACAGAATTTTCATAATGTGCTACTTGATTCACGAGCACGTTAAATATGAATAAGACGAAACCAAATTAAGCATACAAACAACTCCATCTGAAAATGAAACTTTTCTGGAGTATGTGAATTTTATTAAATAAAATTCGCGCACGTACTTTGAAGGCTTGTTGCGGTGACGCCTGCGAAGGTTACCTTGTGAGGCTTTCGGGGTTACTAAGGTTAGCCACCCCTCTATTACACCAAGAAACAATTTTGATTGTTGAAGAGCCTCATTATACCACTGAGATGATTCATGAAAGTTTGTTTCTTCTTTATTAACAAAAAAACAAGCGGCCCCTAGCCAGAAACTGGCAAATCCGCTATGTATATACATAGATATATACATATAATCGTGTTAATACAATGCTATAAGTGTAATGAACATGTAACATGTTCACACAGCAAATCACATCACGCAAATAATCAGAAGTATAAATTGTGGCACAGGAACCACAGGACAGCAGTCTTTTTCTGTCCTAGGAAGAACGAAAACCGCACCCACTGGAGGTAGTGCTATACCAATGGGTGTTAGCTAATCCTGTATCCACAGCTGCCCAAACTGGGGTACCAGCTTAAAAAAAAAAACAAAAGTAGATGGCAGGCGATATCAGTTTTAAGAAATATCGATAGACATTGCAGGTGTTGGGTTGGTTCCTTGTTGTTGATAGACTTGAAAAGAGTTGCTTTCTTTTGGTGGAAACAGCACAGCAGAATTGTTGTAGAGCTGAGAACGATTGAGAATTTTCAGTCAGTGCCACTTCATTTCCTTCAGAGAAGTTGCTGACAGCAGCTTGTAGTGTAGATCTGTCATCGTGGTACAGGCTGCAGCGATACAGAATGTGCGTCCAGGTTTCCTCAGCACCACACAAGCAGAGATTGGTGTCAGACAAGCCAAATTGAAATAGTTTGGAGTTGATGGAGCCGTGCCCAGTAAGTATATACGATGTTTTTAGGCTGGGAGAAAACCATAGGCGGACGTTCTTGTTGAGAGGGAAGGTAACTGCAGGAACAAAAGAGCGGGTGACTTGACCAGTAGTACTGGAATCCCATCGTGATTGCCACACACTGATAAGTTCATTCCAGATTCTTCGTTTCTCGTCTTTGATGTTAGTTGCATGAGATGCCGAGAATCTCGCCGGGAACTCCGTGCTTTAGACGATAGTATAGTCCTTTGAAGATGACATGCAGGTCTAGTGGTAAGACTCCAGGAAGGACCTGCAGAGCAGAAGAGGACACTGTCCTGCAGGCCCGGAGCATGGCAAGCAGCATAATCCGTTGAATGGAGATGAGCTTGGAACGGAGTTTAACATTAACGGCTCTACGAAACCAGACTCCCGAAGCATATGTTGTTATTGGTACGAATACTGCTGTATAATATAGTAAGAGAGTCTTCCTATTTTGTCCCCAGTCCAATTTGGAAATTCGGATAACTGCTGCAGTGAACTTCTTAATCTTCGAGGCGAGGTGATTAATATGAGAGGAGGTTAACCTGTCATCTAAAATTACGCCAAGATGTTTTAATTCAGGAACAAAAGGGATTTGTTTTCCGTCTATCTTTATATTTGGAGGTCATTGGAAATTATAAAAGAGCGCGCGCGTTTTTTTTTTTTTTTTTTTTTTTATAGGTCCTAGCCACTGAAATCTCAGGAAATTAGGTGGCAGGACCTGCCAGAGTGAAACTAAAACTACTGGGTTCCTGGTCTGCCTCCACGGGGCAAAGGTGGGGCAACTTTGGGCCTCAGCAGGGGTCCAACGGCTAAACGACCAGATGAACAACGGTACATGACACTACACAATATCCATACACTTTTAAACCTCTGGCATTTCCAGCAAACTGGTACACCGACAATGAAAGCAACGCGGAGATGGGGAAACCCCTGGTGCCGTCTGACACTAAATACACCTTTCTCTTATTCGACACTTAAATAATATCGCACCATAAACAGTATGCGTTCTCATTACTGTGATGCTTTTAAATAATGGCGTCATAAGCGCTAATTTGACATTTCAAATTACAAAAGTATAGTGAATTGGGCAAAACTAATTAATAAAACAAATTTAACAGGCATTATCCTCCTTTTTATTGTTCAAAACGCTTTTATAAAGATTTCCATAGTAAAAGCATGGTATCATCACATTTCTTATTTTGTTGTTGATGGCTATGGCTGCGTGATACCCATGAAAAAGCCATGTTTCTACGTATTTTCTTGCATTCAAATATCTCAAAGGAGGCCCTACCATTACCAGTGTTTCCCAAAGTGTGGTACGCGTACCTACAGGGATACGCCAATGAGTACACAGCAAAAAAATATTTTATTTTACTTCATCATAGTTTTTTAGCTCCAAAAAAAAAAAAAACAATTCAATAAAATTTAGTACAGTGTTTTTCACCTATTGGAATCACTGGTTAATTGAATCAGCCTCTTTACTGAATCAAAACTTTAAAACCCGAACCCTTTATACATTGCAGTGTGTAAAAAACTCTTCTCTTAAAATTGCAATTTCAGTTTATTGAATCACAATAGTTAATAGAGTTATACAACCCGTGATTTTTTGGGTTTGGTTTGGTTTTCTTTTCTTTTCTTCCCCGCCCCTTTCATCTAATTTTGTTGAACTACACTCAAAGTGATATTATACGTATTAGCTCACTATGTGTGCGTGTGTCATTTACATGTAGTGACCCAAGCAACGAACGTCTTACTGGACATCTGTGAGAATAAATCGCTTGATAATTATGCCGTTTATTTACTACTTGTTGTCCTTACCCTCCCCTTTCAAATGAATATAAGTTCTTGTGTAAAACGTTAAAAAAAAAAGTGCTTGGTACGTAACAATTTAAACTTCATTTAAATTTTTACATTTTAATACCAATTTCAAAACAAAAATATTATTAAAAAATGTTCTTTCTTCACTGGCTAACATGCATACTTAAATTTCGGCCTAGTACGTATTTCAGCCTCTAATTTTTATTATCGCTTCAATTTTTTTAATAATTATATTCTTTTTAATAATTATTTTTCTATATAGTATATATGTATAACTTTTATTATATGTTAATGAATGAATACCATAAATTGCACTGTATTTGCTCTAGTCCAGATAAAATAGTATTATCGAAACTATCCCAAATTATCTTCGTCAGAGAAGGGGTACGCCGAGAAAGCGTACCCCTTAAATTAGAAGTTTATGTGGAAAAGTGACTAACACGTCCAGCCATTTGTACATAGCAGCATTATATTTTGTTCTAGACAATACAATTTTTTGGTAAAGTGCAGGGAACCATTTTTTTGATACACTTTCGTAAGCTGTTTGTCAAAGGTTGCAGTTATGGTAAAACGGCTCACAATGGTCCGATGTACCAACCTCTTCATGTTTTACAACAAAATCAACGAGGGCTTTATGGAATTTTACCGCAATGTATAGCCGTGCATGGGAACAGGGCTCAAAATAAAAAAATATTACGAAACGTAACATACTTCAGGAGGAGGAGAAGGAGGTTAACAAATACTAAACATTACAGATGCGTATGACGAATCGGAACGGCGATTCGGCGTTCGTTTTGAGATTGTGTCCTGGTCTTGTGAAAGACTGTAAAAGACTGCACTTGTAAAAATGGTGTATGCAAGTACAGTAGGCTGAATCAGTTAGCAGGTCTGCGCGGTAGAACAGTGGTATCGTCACCGTCCTTCCCTACACCGGGTGGAAAAGGCCCGGGTTCGAATCGCGTCGATGACGCCAGGAACTTTAATGGGCTTTTTCACCACGTGGCTGAGTTAGACGGTCTCAGGCGTAGATAGCAAGGTTCCCCTCCCCCCAGAAACGGGTTTTTTCGTCCAGCAAAACAGGCAAATCGGCCAGAGAACACACGCAATTTACAGACAAAATAAATATATGGATAGATGGAATCATTTACGGATGACCTTAATATCATAATTTTTTTTTGATTCAGCTAGCATTAGTGTAGAGGCATATGATGCAAGAAAGAAAGCTTATATAGCATCAGCCAAAAAAATAATAAACAAATAAATAAAACCCGTTCCCATTCCACCCACTCCAAATGTTTGTCTAGTCCTACTTATTTAAGTTGCTGACCTCCACTACAACAGATGGAAGTTTGTTGCACCTAACAACCACCCGCTGGCTAAAGGCGAATTTCTGCACAACTATTCTACAATTGCCTTTCCTCAAAATCAATATATGCCCCCTCAAGTGAGTAATCTTAGCAACAGGAAGAATCCCATTAGCAATGAGCTTTCTCAATCCATTCAAGGCCTTATACACCTCAATTGGATCACCTCGCAGGTGCCTAGTCTCCAAAAGCTGCAATTTGTAGAATTTAAGCCTTTCTTGGTAACACCCCTTCCACTCACCAATCTCGTTACCCTTCTCTGTACTCATTCCAGCAGCTCGACATCTTTCGTAAAATGAGGCCTCCAGACCTGTACACAGAGTACTCAAGGTGTGACCTGACCATTGCCTTATACAAGGGGACAATCACCCCCTTATCTCTGCTAGCAAAGTTGCTGCATATTTTGCTAGTAAAATTGCTGAATATTTTGCTAGTAAAATTGCTGACAAGACACCATGAGCTACTTTTGCAGCCTTTTTACATTTTTCAGAAAACTTCATATCTGACTGCAATTACCCAGGTCCTTTTCATTCTGGCACACTATGGTCATAGTTGCCGATGCACCTAATAAATCCTCAAACAAACGTTTTCATTCTCCACTACCAATGATGTATTCGGGCCGGAACGACGTTTCGGTACTTTTTCTAAATGTCATAATAGAAAATCATTAAATTTATACACCTAATATTATGAAACAATGGTATAATCAAAGGGGAGGAAGAAATATCTATTTTACCCATTGCTACTAAAAATATATATTAATAGCAATCTTTAAAATTAATAGATTTCTTTAAAAATTTATTTAAAAACAAAAATATAAATTTCGCAATAGAACTTGAACGTTTCTTACTAAAGTACAATGTGTTAGATAAAGAGATCCAACGAATGAGATATACTGTGATGCATGCGAACGCTGCATTTTGATTCGCCATGAGATGAACGCTAGAACTAGTTGTTCTATGAACCGTGAGTCTGAAGTCTGATTCAGTTACTGTACAGTCGATGTGGCATTATCATTATAGTCTTCTGGAAAAAGAGCGTTCCGGTACTTTTTTTTTTTAGCAATACACCTCTGAGTACCACCCAGTCGATACCGTTACTCCTGGGGTCACTGCTACTCATATGCAGTACTTTACATTTGTCAATGTTAAACTTCAGTTTTCACCTCTGAGCCCATCTGTTCAACTTTTCCAGATCCTGTTGCAGTAGCGTGCAATCATTACTGTCATTAACAACCCTGCCAACATTCATATCGTCTGCATACTTAGACATTAACCCTGATATACCTCCATGAATATCATTGATAAATACGGAAAACAACAATGGGCCCAACACCGAACTCTGGGGAAATCCACTAATAACATTAGTCCATGAAGAGCAGTGCCCGTTGATAACCACCCTTCTGTCTTCTCCCACTCAACCATCCTTTTATCCATTGTAACAACTTGCCCTTAATGGCATACTGCTCCAATTTGTACAGTAGTCTTCTATATGCCACAGTATCAAAAGCTTTCCTAAAATCCAAGTATATATCAAAATTATTCTTTGCATCCAGTTCATTTGTGACCACATCATTGTATCCAATCAAATTTGTCAGAAAACACTTCCCCTTAACAAAATCCATGCTGTATCTGAACTATAACTGCAGTATTGTCTAGATTAGCGGTTCCCAACCTTTTTTGACTCGCGAACCCCTTTCAACGTAATATTTTTTTATCGCAAACCCCTTTCGACATATTTTTAATGCGAACCACTAAGCCTACATTCTCTGAAATCTTATAATATTTCTGAATTTTTATTATAAAATATTTCCAGTACCACGTCTTTATAAGCGACATTGCTTAATAATAAAAATTATTATTAAGTATTATTTATACTTTGTAAAGCAGTTATTAATCAGTCCAAACCAGATTTCTAACAGGCTAAGAGTAAAAAACTTGCTTCCTGTCCAAATCGTAGCCGAGCATTCTGGTCTCTTGTCAAAGCTATTGGCCGCAATTTTTGCCCATCAACAAAACCAGATGGTTCTGTTGCCACATCAGCCAAAGATAAAGCTGACCTGCTAGCATCCTGTTTTTCTTTAAACTCGTGTATTGATGATCTTGATAAATCGCCTCAAACCATTCCCAGTACACTCCACTCAATGTCTTCTGTGATCTTTCGTCAAAAGGATGCCAGAAGGATTTTGATGAATCTGATGCTAAGAAAGCTCCAGGTCCTGATGGTATTTCTCCACTTGTTCTCAAAACCTGTGCCCCTCAGCTTACTGTTTTGTGTCGTCTTGTTTCACTTTCTTATTCCAAAGGTGTTTTCCCTTCTGCTTGGAAATTTGTTCATATCCTGCCAGTTCCTAAAAAGGGTTGACAAATCATTTCCATCTGATTATCGCCATTGCGATTACTTCTACTCTTTCCAAATTAATGGAGAAATCAATTAACCGCCAACTCTTAAACCACCCAGAAACCTTCCGTCTGATCAACGATCGCCAGTATGAATTCCGTCAGTGTCGATCCACTCGTGATATTCTGGCTTATATACCCATCTATGGACAAATTCAGTGAAAACGTTTGGTGAAACTCAAGCCATTGCTCTTTACATTTCAACGGCTTTCGACCGTGTTTGGCATAAAGATCTTCTAAATAAGCTTCCATCCTATGGTTTGCCAGCTGTTCTTTGTAATTAAGTATCCAGTTTTCTCTCTGAATTCTGACTGAGGGTGAGGGTAGACGGCTCTCTGTCTTCTAACTTTTCCAGTAACGTTGGTATTCCACAAGGTTCAGTTCCACTCTTTTCCTATTATATATTAATGACCTTCTTCCACTGACCGAAAATCCTATCCATATTTTTTCTGACGATAGCACATTGCATTCCACCTTCAAATTTGAGAAATCTTGCCCTGCTCAAACAGCTTCAACTTCTCGAGTATCCACTGCCAAATCCTTAAATGCTGATCCTTCTAAAACTCAGTCCTGTCCTATATCTCGCAAAAAGGATTCTTCTGCTCCTATGTTATCTTCGATGATGATTTCTATGCAAGATCTTGGGGATTACCTTGACTTCTAATCTCTGGCATAAAGGACATTACAAGTACTGTTTCCTCTGCATCTAAAAAACTGGGTTTTTTCTTTGGCTCTCGACGTTACTTTTCTTCCAAACAGTGACTCTGTAGAAATCGCAAATCCGCCTACCATGGAATATTGTTCCCACATCTGGGCGCCCCCCCAAACCTTTCTCAGGCTTCTAGATTCCATTCAAATCAATCTCTTATCTCTAACAGTCTCTCCACTCTCTGTCTCATAGACTTTGTTTCTGTTGCATGCCTTTTCTATAGACACTGTTCTTTTGAATTGGCTTCTATAATTCCCACTCTCTCTTTCAAAGCGGTCGGAACACGTGCCACAACCAGTCAACATCCTTTTACTGTCCTAGTTCAGACTCACAGAATCAACTTTCCTTCTTCATTTAACTTCTGTTTTCTGAAATAACCTTCCTTCATAAGTATTTACTGAAAATTACAATCTACAGAAGTTCAAGTCTAATGTCAACAAATATCTTCTTTCATATTTTCAACCTTCAAACCTTGCACATTACTAAGTACTATAGTTTCTACAAAAAAAAAGTTCTTATACATAACAATGATCCTTGAGAATGAAAAAAAAAAAATAGTATGAAAAACATTTATTCTACATGATATACTGTACGATAGTAAGGGAATTATAAGGAATTGTGGGAGACGTGGTTTCTTTCTTTGCCAATTCTTTACTTTTTATTTAATTTTATTTTACTTTATTGTTTATTATTAGTTATATTTGTAGTTTACAATAATTTACCTCTTGCCGCCGTAGCCGCGTGGTCAGCCGCGCGGGGTACATAAGTACGCGTACCTTGAGTGACCGGGGTTCAAGCCCGTGACTGCTCAATACGGTGCTGTTTCTTGTATTCTATCTATCTTATGAACTCCTCTGACCGTTTGGTCGTCTCGGAGTATAAACAGAATATTTATTATTTTTAAATCTAAGCAGCCGCCATTACAGAATATTTAGTGCGAACCCCCAGGGGTTCGCGAACCACCGGTCTAGATGATCCTGCAAGCTTCCTTAACAAGTGACTCCACTGAAATAACATTACAGATGGATTAAATAGGATAAGGTTTTATTGCAAGCGTTCTTAACTTTATGTACAGTCACACATGTTCCAAATTTGCTCTGCCAGCTCACCTCGCTTATTTTACGAGGGCTGTTGAATTCAATAAAGAATTATCATAATTTTTTATGAACAACTGTATTGCTCGCTAGCCGATCTGCTGAATTTAAGGCCAAACCAAGATGCATCACATAGCAACTGCACAGCTGACTGCTGCGTATGGTGTCACCTTTGCGATCGGACAATGGACGTGACGCGCTAGGAACAGTATGCTGCTCTCAAATTTTCTTTCAGTCATTAGCTGAAACGCATGAAATGTTAAGAGAGGCTTATGATCAATCTACGCTTCCATACAGTACAGCTCGCAGGTGGTTCAGAATGTTAGAGGTAAACGTGATTCAATCACAAAAATCGGCGTTCCTGGAGCTCCAACCACAGAAACCATAAACACTGCTTTTGTAATTGTAAGAGGATCGTCGTACAATAACAGTAAGGCAACTAGCAAATATGTTGAGAACCATTTGACCATTTGCATATGACACGTATTTGTGCACGCTCGGTTCAAAGGCTACTCACACCTGAGCAACAGCAAATACACATGGAGGTCCATCAGGAGCTGGCTGAAACGGATAGTTATTGAAAATGGTGAGGTTCTACACAAGGTGATAACGGCGGCTGAGACATGGCTTCTTCATTTCGACCCAGAGAATAAGCAAAAAGCTCTGTTTCGAAGTCATCGGCAATACCGCAAAAGTAAAAGTTGTGGCTTTTGCCGTAAAGGTTATGGTCATCTCATTTTTTTCCATTCAAGAAATTGTTTCCCAGAATGTTGCACCACGTCATACGACTGTTATGGACCTTACTACAGAATTACGCTGTGCACTTTGCGGGATCACATTCGTCGCAAACAACAACTGCAAGCAGGTGGGTGGATGCTGCATCATGACAATGCGAGATCTTACATTTCTAATACTGTCGTCGAGTATTTAACCAGCATTAATGTTAAATGTGTTCCTCATCCGCCCTACAACCCTGACCTTGGACTCTGCGATTTTTTTTTAAAAATTATTTCCAGAGTTAAAGAAGGAGCTGCGAGGAAAACGTTTCCAGTGGCCAGATTCTGCTGTAAAGACATCAGAGGCAATTCTGAAACGCATGTAAAAAAAAAACAAAAATGACTTCCGCCATGTTTTTGAAGAATGGCAGAAATATTGAAGTAAACGCATTTCATCAAATGGGGACTAATTGGAAAAGGACCATCAAAATATGGAAGATTAATAAAGGTATATTGTGAAAAAAAATTATGATCATTTTTTATTCAATTTCCCTCGCAGTTTCAGATTTGTAAATGAAATTCACGGGCAGAAAATTCAATTTTGAAAGGTCTTTAAATCAT
The DNA here is from genome assembly GCF_048544385.1 of Mastigoproctus giganteus. Lineage (NCBI taxonomy): Eukaryota > Metazoa > Arthropoda > Arachnida > Uropygi > Thelyphonidae > Mastigoproctus > Mastigoproctus giganteus. Next base: position 51,678,297 of record NC_143580.1, on the reverse strand, counting down.
TTAGCCCATTAAAACAACTTTCAATGGAAAGAAAAAAAAGTTCTCTGGTCGGTCTGACTGTTTTGCTGGAAGAAAACCTAGACTCTGCGAGAGGGATGGGGGAGAGGAACTTTGCTATCCTCGCCTGAGACCGACTAACTCAGCAAAGGAGTGAAAAAAAGTTCACAGAATCATTGACCTGAGGGCTTTTTCAGCCTGGTGTAGGAAGGTCGGCGATTATAACCACTATGCTAATCAAGAAGCCACTTTAAGCGGCACAGGTTAAGCAAAATAGAAATTGGTGTATTTTGGGAGGCTCGCTCTTCTCCATTAAAGAGGTTAGCCTCCTGGTAAAGTAGCCATTTTAACTACAGTAGGATGCAGGCTTATATTAGGTTATGATTTTAAGTTGCCTTGGTTTCGGTCACATTAATTACCATTGGTTGCTTTGTTGGTGGATAATGCAATAAAGAATTTCTCGTTAACAAAGAGAATCGAAACAACCGCAAGGCAACAAAGGCACAAGTAAACGTTCAACAATTGCAGCGATGTCATAATGAGAATTGCATAACCTCCAAACTATTAAGCACATATTTCTACAGGAAATAGCTAGTAATATGCGCCATATCTTATAAATACGTACGAAGCTTAAGTAGCTTGAGAGGTGAGTAAAATAAACGAAACTTAGTCGAATCAGAAGGACACACACATTGTAAAGAAAATATTAACTTGACGGTCGGAAGACCATTCACTCATTAGGAATTGCACTGGGAAAACCATCTAAGTGTTTATAGTTTTCACTCTGTTCACAAGTATAGAATATGTTTAAAAAAATCACTGAAATAATAATTCTAATATAATTAAATTTACAGAGAATATTCAAAGTAATTGTTACCAATAATATTTCAGTAAATATGTTTTTTTTTTGTTTTTTTTTTTTTTTTTTTTGAGTAAGAGAGAGAAATGTGGTTCGAGTCATTAGTACAGGTTTAAATAATCAGAAAAGATTGTCGCCAAGTTTCCATCCCTCTCTCCATCAACTGATTTATGTTCAATGTATTGAAGTCCTTACTGTGCATTTCGAATTTCGTCCACTAGTGACACATTTAAAGAGAGCAGTCTCAATACATTTCATCCCCATCCGGAGTGTTATGGTGAAAATTTTAATGGGAGACACTTGCATCGCTGGTGCTTGTGAGCCGACTTCTCGACTGTAGAGCTCACTTATACATCTCCGTGGCCCAGCTCGCTCCATGATGATGGTCACTTCCGTCATGATAAATAATCCATACCATCGAGCCAACATTGGACATTAGTGGTTCTAACAGCATGAGAAGTAATCTCTGATTTCTTTCACCGCCATATATTAACGATCGATTGCACTGACAGCAAAAACAGTTGATTCATTCAAGTCGTTTCCTGAAAATGTTCAAACAGTGTGGTTTAATTTTTTTTTTCTTTCATAAAATTGTGAAATATTTAAACACCATTATGCAGATATGCTTCATTTGAGTATTGAGAATAATATGCAAATAGATTTGTTACTTTAATTTTAATATTTAGGAGTATAGATGAATGAATGAAAATCAATCTATTCCCCATCACTAGTGTCACCTCAGAGATCAGCTAGATGGGTATTTTCATAATTTTTTTTTTCTTTTTGCTGATTCTGTATAGGCGTGCTTACTTGATATTTACAAATTATACACTGTTCTATCGGTTCTATTACAGAAGGCTTAACGATATACCTTGTTTACTATTTTTCACACACTGTCTATTCGATGGACCTTTATTTGTATGAAATTACTTCATTCAGTTTACTGGGTTTGACAGTTCCAGAATTTCATGGTTATATAAACATGAGAGCCCTTCACCTGTATCCTTGTGGCTAGTATAATGGGTACACTCGTGGTTATCCGCACTCGCCATTTAAAAGGCTTCAGTTCGAATGCCATCAAATCCCTGTAGGCTTTTTTTTTTTTTTTTTTTTACAACATCGCTATGTCAGTCCCTTTCGGGCGTGGGCTACATATATATATTTTTTAACTACTTTTCCCCAAAAATTCGGTTTTTTTTTCCAGGAAACCGACCAAATAATACATCCGATTACAGATAACATATACTGACGCCTCAAAGCCTTAGTTGCTTTAGAGGTTAAATAACATCTTTCAGGATCTGCTTCCTGTGTGTGCTGCGAGTGCAAAACTTATCCACATCAGACAGATCAAGTCGACCGTATTTACATGGAAGCGTTTATTCAGGCTGCTAATTTAGCTCATGTATAATTATAGATCTGAGCTAAAGTATGTTCTTGGATAAGAACATATTCAGCAATATTCAATTAAGTATATTGTTGTATGGCTACATCTTGGTTTATGGCTACAGTGTTAAACAGATCTGTAGATCTTATAAAATACAGTATTTCAGATCATCAGCATAAAACGGGTGTTGGATGTCTTTCGAGAGCTGCCACAAAAAAAGTCCGTGTCGACGCTTCCTTGTAGGACGACCCTGGCGACTATGCAGTGGCATTCAAGAGTATAATGACTGATTTTTTAATAGACTGAGTTTTAGAATGATACCGAGAACGTTTAGCAGAATTCCGTTTATTCTGAAATAATTTTTAGGATGCGGGTCTGGGAAGGTATTGACGGCCTATTACAAGCCTATTTCAAATCGAGGACAAAAATGTTGTCATGAATTTAGAAATTTGAAAAAAGCTGTTTCGTAAGTTCAGAAATAAATTTTATTTCTGAAGAAATGCACGTTAATTAGTAGTGGTAAAGATATCCATAGCTTCTAGTACACTCATTACGAATTCTTTTCATTCAACGAACCAATTTCGCACTCGTATTCTCAACGATTAATCATAAATTACTTGGAAGAGGGTGTCTACATAATAGTTTATTATGTTAATGAATTGATAAACACTACACCATTACATCACGTGACAGAATTTGTTATCGAAATGATACAATTTTAAAAGGAACTGAACCCCCCTCCATGGCAAACACTTAAAAACTATTATGGCTACGTTTCGGGGACTCACTGTTTCCCGTCTTGTGGTCTATGGAGGGGAGGGGGGAAGGTGGAACACTGTTTTGAGGAGTGGTATTATAAGTTTTCCATTTGATAATGATATTTGATTATTTACAAAACATTGTATTCTTATTATACTATACTCCTTTACATGTATAACTATCGTATAATTATTACAGTTTTACTTATAATTTAATTAACTCTTTAAGAAATAAAGATAATTTATGAAAAAACCCTAGAGTTACTCTCTAAATTAGCTGGAAGGGCTTACCTGTTAACGTGATCTGGGTGTCCAGTCTCCTGGTTCTGGCTGGGGAAGACTGGGGTAGAAGGAATGGGTTGAATGTTTATAAAGGTTGAAGCTGACTAGGTGTAGCCGATGGGAAGTTGCTGCATGGCAATGCTGGCCGATTTTGAGTACAAGGATTTATTGTGGAAGGAGATTAGGATGTACAGTGCACTCCCGCTAATCCGAACACGTTTCGGTCAGCGGAGAGGAAATTTTTTAGTTCGCAAAATATATGTTAAATACGTTAAATTTAAATGGTATTAATGGTACAAAGACATTTAGAATTCCACAAAAAATTGTATTTTATTGTAGTACTGTACTAATACAAAATTAATAAATCAGTGTTTGACATGGCCTATTAAAACTACAGATCAATACTTATACACCAAAACAGGAACAAAAGCCATTTTTCAGAAGTAACAAACTCTGTTAATTTCTTTTGACGTAACGATGAAAATCGATTAGAAGATGCCATGTTTTGCCACCGGTTACACTCTCCCACAGCTCAGCAACCCAATATACAACATCTTTCAAGTTCACTTGTTTCATTTTCTCATGTAAAGAAAGTGAATTGGTGTTATCGTCTATCAAGGACCTAAGATATTTCTTTCTGTATGCAAGCTTGATAGACTGTAACACCCCCTGGTTCATGGGCTGTAATAACGGTGTTACATTAGGCGGTAAGAAAGCTGCCTTTATATCCCTTGATGTAAACTCGGAAACGTCTGGGTGGGATGGCGCATTGTCTATGAGGAGAATGGCGCGAGGTGGCAAATCATTTTCATTGCTGAAACGTTTCACTGCTGAGACAAATTGATTATGAAACCACTCAATGAAAAGCTGTCCGTTCATCCAAGCTTTTTTTTGACTTTTGTAATGAACTGGAAGATTGTTAATGTTCATATTTTTAAAAGCGCTCTCGGCTTCGCTGATTTAATGATCATCATCAAAGGTAGCTTGTGATTTCCTGAAGCATTACTTCAAGCTATCAACGTCACTCACTCCTTATTCATTTTAAAATCTGGGGTACGTTATTCGGCTAATCCGAAATTCTGCTAATCCGAACAGGGCCCGGTCCCAATTAGTTCGGAGTAGCGGGAGTCCAGTGTAATTACTTTTAAAAGGGTGACTGCTCATTATCAATAAATAATGATAAATGCTAGTGATAAATATTATCAAATTGACAAGAGTGGTACAAGTTATCAAATTGACAACTTGTACCATTCCTCAAACAATGTTCTATCCCTCATAGATCTGAAGACGAGAACGAGAAACAGTGAGTTCCGGAAACGTAGCCATTCAATTGCTTTAAATTGAACATTTATTATCGTAATGATACTATTTCAATAATAAATTACTTAATCTGCCACGTGATAACAACGGTTTAGTATCTATCAATTCATTACCATTAAGGCTATAACTTCTGTTAGAATTAGTATTAGGTCAATTAGGTCTTTATTTATTGGCTGCAATTGTTAATTCTTAAAGATGGATTTTAGGATCCTCCATAAATTGCTATGACTATCTGAGAGTCTACATGCTCTGAAAAATTATCTTTTTTTAAGATCTGAACATTTTAGATTGTATATAGATTTATTTTTATTTATCATATTTTATTATCGGTTTTGTAATTTTAATTTATTACATTTTATTATTTAGTTTTTTTACATTAAATTGTATTATTTATATATTTTATTATATTATAAAATATGATAAAGTAGCAATAAATGTATATACAATTTAAAATAATCAGATCTTAATTTTTAAAAAGGTAAATTTTCGAGAGCACTTAGATTCCCTCAGATAGTCATAGCAATTTAAGTAGGATTCAAAAATCCAACTACAATTACATTCAACAAAGACAAATTGACCTAATACTAATTCTAGTTGAAGCTATAAAACATTTATGGGTAATCTCTGAGAATACGAATGCAATTTTACCTTCTTTTACGCAGTGCGCTTTAAACAAATTTGAAAGATTTGGATGCAGAATGGCACCGGCCCAGGAAACACATTTATATATATTTTAATAATAATGATAATAATAATAATTTAAAGTCCGCTATTTCTCTTACAGTGGTAAGAGGAACACATATGGAGCCAGGTGGTGCTACAACCACACAAGAAAATCCAGATAATATGTCAGATATTCTGTAAGTATTAACATTTATTCAGCATGTTAAAATTTTTAGCAAGTGCAAAATGTATTATATAATATCGTCGGAGAGACACCATAGTTAACCCATAAAATTAAACAACGTATGTAGTGTAAATGCATCGTTTTAATCAGCCACAGTAGCCATAATATGAGATATATATATATATATATATATATATATTATATACACTTAAAACGATGCCTTTACACTACATAAGTAGTTTAATTTTATGGGTTAACTATGGTGTCTCTTCTTCAGTGTATCAGTCTATCGACTGGTTTCCCCTTTGATGAGCTGTCTGCATTTCTCCTGTCTTGTGCTAGGTGTTTCACTTCTGCACAGTTTCGAAGCCCAGTTTCCTTCAGAATTCTATTTATGATGGTGTTTCTTGGTCTTCCTTGTTTTCTTTTCCCTGTATTTTGCCTTCCAGTAACATCCCTCTATGCCTCATGGCGTGTCCGATCCAGTGTAGCCGCTCTCTTCTGATTCTTCTTAGCAATTCTCTTTCTTCTCCTACATGTTGTAAAACCATGTTATTACTCATTTTCTCTGTCCAGCTAATCTTTTCCATTCTCCGCCAGCACCACATCTCAAATGCCTCTAGTTTTTTAAAGTTGGTTTTGTTTAATGTCCATGTCTCTGCTGAATACAAAGCAATTGACCAAATGTATGTTTTTATAATTCTTTTTCTTAGGTATAGTGACATATTTCTTCGGCTTAGTAAAGAGATTTTATCTCTAAATTCTTGTTTTGCCATCGCAATTCTTGAACTGATTTCACTGTGGCAAGATGAATCTTGTGTTATAATCTGTCCTAGATATTTGAATTTTGTTACCTGTTCTATTTTTTCTCCATCAGTTTCAATGTGAAATTGTTTTGGCTTATCATCATAATCATTGTTTTACTTATCATCATAATCATTGTTTTATTAGTGTTAATCTTCATTCCATTTCTTCGTTAACTGTTTTAGCATATTGGATAACATTTTTGGGCTACCTGCAAGGATAACCTGATCATCTGCAAACTTGATTGTGCTAAGTGCTCTTCTACCAACCTTTACACCTAACTTTTTCCCATCAAATGCTTCTTTCACTATTAATTCTGAAAATATATTAAATAAACCTGGAGAAAGCAGGCATCCTTGCCTTACTCCTCTCCCTATTTTTGCTGTTTCTGTCAATTCTCCGATTAACCTGATAATCTTTTATACAAATCAAATATTAGCCTAATTAATCTTTGTGGACATCCCATGTTTTCTAGTAGAGGAAAAGGTTTATTCCAAATTACCATGTCAAATGCTTTTGCATAGTCAATAAAGCACACATACAAATTTCTGCTATTGTTTATCATTCTTTCGCCTTAAGAATCTTAAAGTTCCTATTGCTTCTTTTGTAAGATAAGTTCTTTCTGAACCCACATTATGTATCCTTTAAAAAGAGTTCTATGTAGGATTCTATTCGTATTTTTATGATTTTTAAGAGAATTTTGATGCATGTGATATGAGGCTGATGGTTCTGTAGTCTTTGCTGTAGTCTCTGTAGGTTGGTAGAGATTTTTTTGGTATTGGTACTTTGACGGTTGTACAATGTTCTTCTGGCCATTTTCCTTCACTAATTCCTTTCAAAATCAATCCAAATAGTGATTGCTTTACTTGATCTCCACTGTTCTTTATTAATTCTGCTGTAATATTATCTATATCAGGAGGTTTGTTGTTAGGAAGTAACTTTAAAGCCAGATCAAATTCTTGTCTTAAGTTTTGTTGATTCTACTTTCTCATCATATTTCCAAGTGTAACTACATGGTCCCATGTATAGATCCTCTATATACTTTCTCCATGTCTCTTGTTATATTATTATTATTAAATCCGTTTATTAATAATAGCAAGTGTTTGCTTTCACCCCTGATACACAGCCGACCGGCTAGAAGGGTGTACAAAATGCAAGAATTGCAATTATATACAATATGAAGGGTGTACAAAAGCAAAAATTACAATTATTTACAATGTAAGAAGAGTGTACAAAAATGCACGAATACAATTATTTACAATATTTACAATATTGTTTAGAAATTCACTAATTGTCAAGATTATAGTTGAAGCAAGCTGTGCGCTTCTGAGATGCTCTTCACTCTGTACTGCTTGCTTTCGGAGTATTTCACAGGGTCTATTGTCAATGAATTGAAAAGGTTCACTGTGTTATTTGTGAAGAAATTCTTCAGACAGCACAGGTTGCACAGTATAGAATGCAACAGTAGGTATGGACTGGCATTACTGCGTCCAGCACGTGGAGTAGAGATAAGTCCTCGAAGACTAGGGGCGTCAATCAGCATCTGAGAAAGAAGAAGAATATTCCTGGATGTGATCTCTCCAGGGAGTAATATTTAAGTTGGTATATAAAACAGCCCTGGAGATGGTGAAAGCATTGCCCGTGACCCTGTTCATCCATCGCATTACTCAGTACTCAACTGCGAGGAATCTATTTATATACGACGTCAGGGCAGAAGACCAGATTGGTGATGCATATAGTGCGATTGGTTGTAGGCACCGTTGGACGTATCCTCCGACTACACCGACGTGGAGTAACCCCGTCAGCTCTTGTCGAATTGCCCACATCGCCCAAAAAGTTTTAGTTTTCATGGTCGAGAAATGGTTTTGAAAAGTGAGGCCCTCGTCCCAAGTCAAGCCGAGGTCGGTGTGAGACTTGACTTTCCTTATCTGCACTCCGTTGTGATAGGCTGTGATGTCATTTTTTATTCTCTTTTTTGTAAAGGTAAGTTGAGCTGATTTTGATGCATTTATTTCCAGACCTATTTCCAGTAGATATGCTACAAGGCTGTCGATCAGGACGGAGACTTGCTGATTAGTCAGGCGAGTTTGTTCAGCTTCTTTAGACGTTATGTATAATTTGAGGTCGTCTGCATACGATGAGAAATCAGTATACCTTGCGAGGAAGGGTTCAAGGGCAGCGGCGAACGGTACACAGGATAGGACACCTCCCTATGGTACGCCTCTCGTTGCGACAGTAGGTAGGGACTGGCATCGAAAATGGCGACCAATGCGCAAGCCCAGTTTCATAGCGTGTTGAATATGGCCCTGCATAGTCTCCCGTCTCACGTGAGCACCCGACCCAGTTTCCCGCTGGGTTTATAACCCAACCTTCCGCTACGTTGCTGAGGTCCCAGGGCTCACCGGCGTGGAGGTGAGTGTGGGATTGCGATGGAGAGGATAGGTGATTTTCTAGAGAAATCATGTGTTGCTGTTGTTTGTTTGTTTGTTATTTGGTTTTTAGGAGCATTATCAACTAAGGCCATATTAAGCAGGTGGCGTCGGACGGTACGGTCACGTATGTACGTTGCTCTCAATAATCATGAATATTAATTTAGTTATGCCTAAGTGTATACGGTGATTTTAGTGTTGTTATGCTCGTCAAGTGACTCTGAAAAGGAAGACATCAACTTTAAGGCGATCAAGGCTCCCAGGTATTTATTATTTGCAGTTTTTTTTTTCTTTCTCATATTGCAGAATCTCATAAGCGGACACTAACAAGCTGTATTATCGCTGCCAGCTACAGATCAAGGTCAGTTGCCCTAGTGATACGCGTCAATCACTAACCCCCGGAGATTCACGTCCCACGCAAACGGATTAACTGCATTCCTAAGATGTCAAGCTCGCTGAACGAAATACCTTCGTTTTAGTCTTTTAAAACCTTCAAACACAAGCATTTGTTTTTTCTCCTACAGACATTCAAACATGACTGAATTGAATGAATGAAGTCTTTACCATAGCCGAATGCAAATTATGCATTTTAAACACGGAGCTATGCATAATCTGTGTTACGTGCTGCTCTACCTTTTGTGGGTCATGCCTCAAAATCGACCTAAAAAAGATGAATAAGCAACGGAGACGCAATTTTTCTTGTGTTTCATGCAAGGAAATACCTGACAATGAGGGATTAAGGGCACTTTCCCAACGTGATGTGATACCCTGCACATCGACTGAAACTATACCATCTGCACAGGAAAAAAACACTATCCTACCATACCTTAGCAGAAGCACCACACCTGAAACTACCGATGAACAGGTACAGATCGCCGAGGGCGACAATCAATACCCCACAGATGACGATGCTGTCTCTACTTCTCTGTTGCACTACAGGGCAATTGAATGCCACCCTGAAGAAGTTATGCATGACGTAGCTACCTCGGCCACTAAATATTGCCAAACGGCAACAACTTCGGTACACGTGGAAAACTACCCCCGGATAAGTAATGATTATGTGATTCTCATAAACAGTCAGCTGAATACTCTCATTAATGAGCTTAAGCAAATTAAAGCACAAAACTCAAGCCTACTTGAAGAAGTACAACTACTAAAGGCAGAAGTAATTAGAAATAAGTTCACCGTTGTGAACCAGCCTTCTGTCATAGAACAAAACCATCGAAATGTCAAAGGAGCTACATCAAATTAATACATGATACCAGCTTATCGTGATAGTCATCAAAGTATGAAGAAACCCACTAAACCTCAAACCAGCAGTACTAAAGAAAAACAATCTTTAATGGGGGTAGGCAGCGACCTGCCTACCCCCATCGAATTAAGTCAATTACCTGTATTAGAGCACCCTTGTGAACCTAGGTGTGATATCGATTATATATCTGAAGCTTCTCAAAATGCTCCATGCCTACACTCAAGCATGAGTGGTGACACCAATAAAAAACCCACTTATGCACATATTGTCTCCCAGCAGTCATCCGTCAAACGATCGCGACATAATTCCCCTTCGGAAGTGTCATTAACGGTCAATGATCCAACTTCTCACCAAGATAGTTCTGTACAAATAGATTGGTAGCCCAGGGGGGCCGGTCCCACTCAAGAAACATCACCAGCATACCCCAACAAAGCCAAACCAGTCAACCAATCCAACGTATTGGAGAAAATGTACAATATAACATCCATCCAAACAAAATCGAAAATCTTCATATCGAGACTTGGACCGTCCACAACCGATGCAAATATATCTAAATTCTTTGAGGAACAAATAGGGATGAAGGTGGCTGTGAGACCTGTGAAAACAAGATATCCCTCCTATTCTTCATTCACAATTACTTGTGAAAAACAGGATGAACTAAAAGTGCTAGATACCAGCACCTGGCCGCCAGGAACTCTAGTAAAAATGTACAAAGAACGGACATCTTCCGCATCCTACCGCACAAGATCGACAATAATACAGGGATAGCAACCAATGTCAGCCTCATGCCAACCTCTCTCAATAACTCCCCTTAAATGCTTCTACCAAAATGCACGCAGTATCAGCAATAAACTACACCCCCTACAAACCATCATGTTACTAGCTGAATATCAGTTCATCTGCTTGACTGAAACCTGGTTATCTCACGGAAGGCAACTGGATGTCATAGGTCAGCCTCTTGATTACCTCAGCCTCCATAATTCCAGGGATAGCAGACGCGGTGGAGGTGTTGCGTTACTGTACTCATCCAGTTTCAAGCAGTCCAGATTTCAGGTGACCAAATCAGATAAATTCGAAGCCCTATGTGCCACATTAAGAAAGGATGCCATACAACTACAAATTTGTCTTGTATATCTACCCCCTGACCACACAGAAGATTCACGAAATGAACTGATAGCATGGATAGCAGCCAACCTAGTCCCCAATATCCCCACCTTCATTATAGGCGATTTCAACATGCCTACGCCTCGACATGATGAGGCCACTGAGGATCTCATATCAGCCATTGGCACATTTGGTTTATTTCAACAAACCACTCCTCCTACCAGGGGAAACCAGATGCTGGATCTATTATTCCACAATCTTCCACACCTAGGTCTGACCGCTGAACACCACAGCTTCCCCTTCGATCACTCTCCCATCACGTTTGAGTTCAACGTCACTGTAAACTCAAACACTGATGAAGCTCTCAGGAACAAGAAGATTACCAAAAAAAAGTATTCTCCATCAAATATTTAAACCCAGAGATCATCCTTGCACGTCTCACAGAAATAAACTGGAAGGATCTACAGCAGGAATCAATAGACACTGCTATATCTAACCTGGCTAACCAGCTGCTCGAAATTGCCTCCCAAGGAGCTTCCAAACAATTAAAACTCTCTGATAGATCCAATACATGGTTCAATGCCGAAGTCCAAGTAGCATTCAAGAGGAAACAAAAGGCATTCAGAATATGGAAAAAGTACCATAACTCAGCTGACTACCAGATGTACAAGAAAGAGCGGGCAACCTTCCTCAAATGTAAACGAAATGCAATCCGGCAGCTGGCACTCAACAGAATAAACCACTCGAAACGTATTACATCCAAATGCAACAAAGATTTCCATATTGATGAGAAGGTATTTCAGGAATGGGTATCTTTGACTTTCAACGAGTTGCCATTAGACCCAAAAACTCCAAACCTAAGTGATTTCATCATGCACTGCAGACAGCCCCTTTCAACTATAACGCTAACAAAACAACACCTTGTAAATACCATCAATAGACTTCCTAATAAATCTACAATTGGTCCTGACGGCTTCCCTCTCTTCATGGTTAAAGTGTGTAGTGCCTTCATTGTGGAGCCCCTTCTTGTAATCTTTAATCGCATATTGAAGTCCGGATCAATCCCGACAATGTGGAATCACTACAGGGTACAACCCATACCCAAAAGAAGAAACCCAAAGGAACCTAAGGACTTGAGACCGATCTCAGTGGGTTGCTCTCTATTAAAAGTGTTTGAGAAAGCTATCTTATCAGCACTGATTGACCAATGCTTCTCTCATAGACCGAAACATCTGCATACCGTGATCCCCAAAAGATCTACATATACAAACCTACTGGATACCCTATTTAAAATTCAAACTGCTCTCAACAGTAAATCCCAGCTAGACGTCATCTTCCTGGATATTTCATCTGTTTATGATAAGCTCTCAATTCCCGCTCTAATCTACATTCTGGAAAAGTACTTTGGCATTACTGGAAGCCTGCTAAAAACCATCAACCGCATCCTTACACCAAGACAACTCATCATCAGCTATAAATTCTTCCAACAGGAATGCAGTATAACGAGAGGAGTACCACAGGGAGGTGTCCTATCCTGTGTACTGTTCGCCGCTGCCCTTGAACCCTTCGCAAGGTATACTGATTTCTCATCGTATGCAGACGACCTCAAATTATACATAACATCTAAAGAAGCTGAACAAACTCACCTGACTAATCAGCGAGTCTCCGTCCTAATCGACAGCCTTGTAGCATATCTACTGGAAATAGGTCTCGAAATAAATGCAAAGTCAGCTCAACTTACCTTTACAAAAAAGAGAATAAAAAATGACATCACAGCCTATCACAATGGAGTGCAGATAAGGAAAGTGAAGTCTCACACCGACCCCGGCTTGACTTGGGACGAGGGCCTCACTTTTCAGAACCATTTCTCGACCATGAAAACGAAGACTTTCTCGGCGATGTGGGCAATTCGACAAGAGCTGACGGGGTTACTGAACGTAGATGTAGTCGGAGGATACGTCCAGCGGTGCCTACAACCTATCGCACTGTATGCATCAGCAATCTGGTCTTCTGGCCCGACGTCGTATATAAATAGATTCCTCGCAGTCGAATACTGGGTAATGCGATGGATGAACAGGGTCACGGGCAATGCTTTCACCATCTCCAGGGCTGTGTTATATACCAACTTAAATATCACTCCCTGGAGAGTTCACATTGCATCCAGGAATATTCTTCTTCTTTCTCAGATGCTTACCGGTGTGATTGACGCCCCCAGTCTTCGAGGACTTATCTCTACTCCACGTGCTGGACGCAGTAATGACAGTCCCTACCTACCGTTGCATTCTACACTGTCCAACCTGTGCTGTCTGAAGAACTTCTTCCCAAACAACGCAGTGAACCTTTTCAATTCATTGACAATAGACCCTGTGAAATACTCCGAAACCAAGCAGTACAGAGTGAAGAGCACTGCTTACTTCAACTATAATCTTGACAATGAGTGAATTTGTAAACAATATTGTAAATATACACACTTGTGTAAGTTATTGTAAATAATTGTATTCGTGCATTTTTGTACACTCTTCTTATATTGTAAATACTGTAAATAATTGTAATTTTTGCTTTTTGTACACACTTCTTATATTGTATATAATTGCAATTCTTGCATTTTGTACACACTTCTAGCCGGTCGGCTGTGTATAAGGGGTGAAAGCAAACAATTGCTATTTTTTAATAAACGGATTTTAATAATAATAATAATATTGCTCCGGGGATATGCGGTGGTCATTCCCTGACCTTTCCGCATCCTCCGTATTTGGTGGTCACGGGCTCGAACCCCGGTCTAATCAAGAAGCGTGTGCTACGCACTGCAGCTCCTGCCCACCGGGCTACGGAGGGGACTCATCATGTGTTGCGCATGCAAACCCGTTTGAACCCCAAACTATGGTGTATCTACACCGATATTATATCGTAAATTTAAACCCATATGGAATTATGCCTTGTGCATTTAATCTTTAAATAAAGTGCAAAATTTATAGAAATGCCTTCGCTCTTGTGATGAATAAGTGAATTTATAAACTTATTTATTTTATTTACACTATTAAGCGCTTCACCTCTAAAGAACTATCCACTAGAAGGTATACATTATAAATAAAACATTCATACAGAGGTTTCAAAACAGAATTTTATATATTGAGTCGCTTAAAATTTTTCATGTTTCAAGGGTCCTTAATTTCACTAGTTCCAGAACAAGTGCAAATATACAGATTTGACATAAAAATTATCTATGAATATATACACTTTTATAAATCAATATATATTCAATGCATTTAATCTTAAAGAAATAAAATACGAATGAAACACCAGTAATATAAATAAATAAATAAAAAAAAAAACGCTTTCGTACCTGGATTAGAGGGATGGTTGTTTGTTCGTATTTCGTTAAAAAAAAAAAAAAAAAAAAAAAAATTATGAAAACAACAAGTTTCCCCTCCCTCAAAAAAGAGTGGACCTCCGGGGGCGCCCATACTTTTGGAACCTCTGCAGTAATACAATAATTACTTGTGCAAAAATACAGGGTGGTTGAAAAGTCATCGTAAGTCGCTTCGATCTAGAGAAAAAAGCATCAAGTTGAGCTTTACTGCTCAGAGAATGCAGGATCTATTACACTAATAAACCCTGCATACTCCAGGATTCTATTAATGTTTATAATAGATCGCTTCCGGATAATAGCAGATGTGATAGTTTTGAGCAGACAATTTTCAAGGACTGAAGAAAGAATAGCACTCAATGGAAAGGAGCCTAAATTCTTTAGCGATTGCAGGCCGGGAAGTCTTCGGCTCAGGTTTCAAAGACCTGTAGGTATTTCGCAGGATTCTCTTTTCCATAAATTTAAGAATAACGTAAGCTGAAGTCTAAAATTTGTGTGCGGTATATTCAACAGGTACTGCTGCTTCGGGCCCGGATTGGGGGGGGGGGGGGGAAACAACGGGAAAAATTTTCCGGTGTCCCGATAGCCCAAATCTGTCACATGTTTGTAATAAACTGCATATTAGAATTAACCGCTTTATTTGTCTGATGATATATTAAGGAATCCTTATGTGCTGTGATGTAACAACTCGATCGTAGGTATAGCTTAGCTTAATATCAGCACCGCAACTATAATTCTATGCGCAGTGAATTAATTGAAAAATTGCAGATTATGTGTAACTTTACATTTCCCCAAAGGTGTTATAAGCAAAATGAAGGCTGTCGCGGTAGTAAAACTGATACAATCGCAGTGGGAAAGATCTCGGGTCGAATCTCGTCAATGAAGCGAGCAATTTTTATGGTGGTTTTTTTTTGAAATGCTGGTGACGGGAGTAATGTGCCACAACACACAGTACATCGAACCCTGCTGAAAATGGGGCTGCGTAGTCGCAGGCCCTTCCGAGTGCCCATGCTAACCACGGTTCACCGGCGACAGCGCCTACAATGAGCACGCGAGCATCGAAACTGGACCTTGAGTGATTGGAAGAAGGTCGTCTGGTCCGATGAATCACGTTTCCTGTTGCACCATGTGGACGTTATCACCCTGGGGAAGTGATGGCGCATGGATGCACCGTGGGACGAAAACAAGCCGGTGGCGGCTGTCTCGTGCTTTGGGCGATGTTCTGCTGGGATACCCTGGATACAGTCATCCATGTGCAGGGCACTCTGACGTCTACTACCTACTGTGCCTTATACCGCAGAACTGGGTAAACTCGTGTGCTATCTAAACCAGAAACAATGACCGTTGTGCTTCCCCCCATCATAGACTTAAAATGGTAATGTGCTATCTTCTTCCCTGTGTGCCTACCAACGCTTTCAATGCTACCACGTCTTTGCCACCTTCAGATACACCCCTAAGGAAGTGATCCCGCTCGACTAGGGGCATTTTAATAACTGGCTGTCCCCCCGCCACAAACGACTGGGGAACCAGCCTTTTTATGCAAATGTGGCGGCGGTCGCAGGTTACTTGGCTATTATAAAAGTTGTTGCGACTCGAAAAAGGTTGGGAAATATTGGTCTAAGTGTAACCTTACAACCACTGCTCTGCATGCGGAGATATACTCGTACAGTGTTGCCAAAGATGTTGTAGCCACCAAATTGGCCTACGAATTTGTGGCTGACATCTTTTGCCAGAAAATCTTAAGCTCAGACAGGCTCCACAAACCACTTCCCGCTAATCCGGACAGTACAAATGGATGACATGTAGGACACCCGACCGGATACCCCCCCCCACCAAGCGGAAAAACATCAAAAGGACGGGTCCCAAACCGGAACGGGAAACGCGATCCCAGACAGACACGAGAGAGCATCTAGACACAGCATGTCAACAGAAGGAAATGAATGACGACAAGCATCAGGACCCACTGCTGGATTCTACCCTGCCAGAGGGTACGGTTTGCCAGAAATCCCGGTTATTAAAGACGGCCCTTGAAAATCTGTTTACGGAAAACGCAAGTAGAGTATCTGCCAAATGTCACAGCACACTCCCACATATGCCCAAGTGCTGAGGACAAATATGCAGGAGCCACCAGCAGCAATAATCAAGTGCAAAACGCTATTACCAAATCCAAACTTGGTCATTCTCCGACCAACATCCACAGAAGAGCACGCCACAAGCAACGCTGTTAAAAATACCGTAATAACAAAACTGGCAGAAGATCTAAAAACAACAAGAATAAAATCTGTCCGCAAAATAAGAAACACTGGGGTCATAACAGAAACCCTGACCAAAGAAGGTGCCCAGAAGATAATAACAAACCCGAAAATACAGACTCTAGGCCTGGAAACAGCGCCCCCTAGAAGAAAAGGGCCTAGTATCATCATCATATATGATACGGACAAAGAACTAACACCAGCAACACTCCGGGAAGAACTCTACGTAAGAAACCTGCAACAGGATCATCCGGAAGTCGACCCGACGATGCTAATAACACCACGGTACCAGACAAAATCCAGATCAGAGACTGCCACAAATTGGGTGGTGGATCTCTCGCCGGCAGCATGGAAGACCATAAACCGACACAACAGAGTTTTTATAAAGTGGGGCAGTCATCGCTACAATGAGCACGTGACCGTCCCCAAGTGCTTTAGGTGTGGCCGATTCGGACACACTACACATACCTGTGCCCAAACCATTCCCACATGTGCCCAAACCATTCCCAGGAATGCCCTAAAAAAAGCAGAACCGCCAACATGCGCAAACTGTAAGTCGCAACAAATGCAAGCGGATCATTCAATCAGGGATAACAAGTGCCCGGTTTATATTAAAGTAAAGGGAATGCACCAACTAAGACCGGACTATGGCAGCACGCCATAAACACTATAACAACAACCGGGTCCATTTCGTCCAGCTAAATGTCCAAAGATCGAAGGCAGTCGCGGCTCAGCTAACCAAAACAGCTGATGAAGAGAACATAGACATCCTGCTTATACAGGAGCCCTACACCCACAGTAAAGAGGTCAGCGGATACCCCCTGAATAACAAAATTGTCCAAATAGATGGGGAAACCCCTTGGGCAGCGTTCTAATAAGAAACCCTAACTACACTCTAACCAAGCTAACAAATTAGTCTCCCTTGGGCGGCGTGCGCTCACGTATGCTCTACCATAACATATAGAGCAGATATGTTATGGTAGAGCATATGTACAAACTTCATGAACGCAAAAATAATTATTGGTGCAGACGTAAACTGTTGCTCACCTGCATGACACAGTGAAACCCAGGAACGACGTGGTGCTATAAACGGACAGCGCCTTGAGGAATTCATCGCAAGCAGTTACTTCACCATCTTAAACCGACCAAATAAACTGCCGACCTTCTCCAGCACTATGGGGGAGGCCACAATATATATTACACTGGCCACCAGAACAGAGAAGAAAAATGCATGGGATGCATATAAATTATCAAGCGACTCAGAAGCCTATGGCAGATATAAGCTAGTCTGTAATCAGGTCACAAAGGAGGTTAGGCAGATTGCGAGAAATCCTTGGCAAAAGATGCTAAGAAAAACAGCAAGGATTTCTTTACTTATATAAACTCTAAAAGGAAGGGGATGAATCTGATTGGTCTACTTGATATCGATGGATCGACTGTTGATGATCCTGCCCAGATAGCAAACAAACTGAATGAGTATTTTGCATCTACATTCACACACGAGGAGTTATTAAGGTTTGGAAATGGCAGAAGGTTATCAAATTGTAGCAGGATACTTAATGATTTTGTAATAACTGAGAGCAAAGTGGAGGAGAAATTGTTGAAGTTAAACATAAGAAAAGCACCTGCGGTGGATGGGATCTATCCAGTTATATTAAAGGAGGCGGCAAAGCAACTAAGCAAACCCTTGGCCATAATTATGAGAGCATCCTTGGACTCAGGGGAGGTTCCCACGGACTGGAGATGTGCAAATGTTTCCCCAATTCACAAAGGGGGATCGAAGGGTGACACGAGTAATTACAGATCAGTTAGTTTAACTTCTGTTCCAGGTAAAATAATGGAGACACTGATTAAAGATGCATTGCAGGATCATCTAGACAAGACTGCTGCAATAATTCAGACACAGCATGGGTTTGTTAAGGGAAAGTCTTGTCTGACAAATTTGATAGGAGATTATGATGTGGTTACAAAGGAACTGGATGCAAAAAATAATTTTGATATCATCTATTTGGATTTCAGGAAAGCTTTTGACACTGTTGCGCATGAAAGACTATTGCACAAATTGGAGCAGAATGGTATTAAGGGTAAGTTGCTACAATGGATAAAAGGATGGTTAAGTGGGAGAAGACAGAGGGTGGTAATCAATGGGTGCTGCTCTTCGTGGACTAATGTTATTAGTGGAGTCCCACAGGGTTCGGTGTTGGGTCCACTGTTGTTTTGTATATTTATCAGTGATATTGATGAAGGTATATCAGGCTTAATGTCGAAGTTTGCAGATGATACAAAGGTTGGCAGGGTTGTAAATGACAGTAATGGCAGTGCGCTACTGAAACAGGATCTAGATAATTTGGGCAGATGGGCTAAGAAGTGGCAACTGAAGTTTAACCTTGACAAAGTCAAAATAGTACTGCATATGGGTAGAAGTAACCCCAGAGAAACGTACCAACTGTGTGGTACTACACTTAAGGTGGTAGAAAATGAAAAAGACCTGGGAGTAATTGTGCAGTCAGATATGAAGTTTTCTGAGCAATGCAGACAGGCTGCCAGGGCAGGTCATGGGGTTTTGTCAATGATATATAGGAATTTTGCTAGCAGGGAAAAGGAGGTGATTATCCCTCTGTATAAGGCAATGGTCAGGCCATGCCTTGAGTACTGCGTACAGGTCTGGAGACCTCATTTTAGGAAGGATGTAGATTTACTTGAGCGTGTACAGAGAAGGGCAACAAGATTGGTGAGGGGAATGAAGGGATCCTCTTACCAAGAGAGGCTTAAGTTCTGCAAATTGCAGTGGCTGGAGACTAGGCACCTGCGCGGTGATCTAATTGAGGTATATCAGGCTTTGAATGGGTTGATCACGCTGAATTCCGATGGGATCCTTCCACTTGTTCAGATTACGACCTAAGGGGGCATAAATTCAAATTAGGAAAAGACATGTAGAATAGATGTGCGGAAATTTGCCTTTAGCCAGCGGGTGGTTAATTTCTGGAACAAACTTCCATCTGTCGTTGTGGAAGTTGATAGGTTGAATAAATTTAAGGAGGAACTGGACAGGCATTTGGAGGGAACGGTGTGATTTTTTTTTTTTTTTTTTTGGCTGATGCTGCATAAGCTCATACACTTGGTTTCTTGCATCACATGCCGCCACTACTACTACTACTACATTACCTTGTGCACTGTTACTGAAGATAGGACAACGTCTGATCATTGAGCAATCATGTTCAACTTGAACGATCCATAACCAGAACAAGAACACGAAGGCAAAAGCAATTTATATAAGCTATCCACAAGACTGACTGGCTTATGTTCCAAGAGACGCTGCGTATGATGCCAATACACTTGAAACAGATAGACTAAATCTAGATCAACATCAAACTATAATAACAAAACTAAATCACTGACGTTGCTGACAGAGCTATCAAAAAGAAAAGACCGATCCCAGGGGACGTCCCCTGGTGGTTCCCGGAGCTCCAACAACTCAGACAGGAGATGAACACCTCCAGGAAAAGCTTCCAATGCTCTAGACGTAGCTGGCCTATTGCTGAAGTGGAGGCACTGCGGGAGCAATACCGCGCAATCAAAAATCGATACACAGCTAAGATCCGGGAACGGAAGCAGCCTACATGAGAGCACCTGGTCTCTGAGAGAGGAAACAATGATTCTTGGGGAGTGGTTTTTCGTATGACCACGAAAAAGCTTTCAAGAGGTGAAGTTATCCCAGCAACCAGGAAGCCACAGGGAGAATATACCAAGACGTGGAAAGACTCCATTAATAACATCTTGGACGCCATGTTTCTGGCACACCAGGACCCAATTACGCCGGAACAACTGCTGCTATGCCACGAAAACAGTACCTATACCATGGCAGAAGTAAAGGAGCCTTTCACCAGGATTGACCTGGAAAATGCAGCCGCCAAACTACGGAGAAAGGAAACACCAGGCGTGAATCTCCTAGAGCCGGAAATCGTAAAAAAGGCTGTTGAGGCCATTCCTGATCAAATACTAAACCTTTCAACAGATACTTAAAAGAAGGATACTTCCCCCTCGCATGGAGGACGGCGGCGCTCTGCGTTGTCTTAAAAAAAACCCTACAAAGCGACAGGACTTCCCGGGGTTCTATCGACCCATAGCACTATTGACAGTATTAAGCAAGCTCCTGGAACACCCACTGCGGAGCAGGATTAAAAATGACTACACCAACTCAGGACTCCAATCACCAAACCAGTACGGTTTCCGGAGAGGACACTCAACTGTTGATGCCCTGGAGAACATCATCAAAGCAGCCACAACAACAAACAAAAAATACTTTGTCATAGCAGTGGATTTTGCCGGGACGTTTGATACAACTGGTGGCCAAGCGTCCTTCTTCTCTGGAATGTGGTCCTGGACGGCTTCTTAAATCTCGATATTGGGAATGCTAAGACACAGGCCTACGCGGACGATCTTGTCCTGATGCTCGCTGAGGACAGTAGAGCTCAATTAGAAAACACTGCAAACCAGGCGCTTGCTACCTTACAACAGTGGGCAAGTCAAAACAATCTGACAATATCCCCAACAAAGACAAGTTCAATACTACTTCAGGGGACTCTGGACATCAGGAAGCCTCCCCAAATAAAAGTTCAGTGGACCACAGTCGAACTAACAACAGAATTAAAGTATCTCTGTGTCATCTTAGACAAGAACTTATCCTTCACCCCCCCCACATTAACTATGTCCGCAACAAAATTAGAAAATATTCTTGTCTCTTCACAAGAATTACTCGCAAGGACTGGGGCCTGAGAAAAAGATCCTCGCCCTTTACCACAAATCGATCTTCCTGCCGGTCATCCTATATGCATCGGGAGTCTGGTATCCAAAATCAACAACCGCAACAAACATAAGAAAGCTAGAAACAAAGCAACGATACATCCTGCTCACTATATCCAGAACCTGCAATACAGTCAGCACCCACGCTCCAATTCCTCATGGGCGCCCTTCACCTGGACTTGGAAGTCGTTCGATGTGGACTCCTCTACCATCTCTCCAAAGGCTAAACTGCTACCTGCCAGAACTTTACGATAGATCTGACAAATGATACCAAAATAGAAAAGAAAAGACTTACCCTGCACCTCCAACAAACTTGTCAAACACTCTGGGAAAATTCACCAAAGGGTTCAATTACCCGAAAATTCGTGCCAAAAGTACACTCTGTATTCCCAACATACCCGCACTGGCTTTCACCAGGACTACTAACGACATACTTGCTCACCGGCCACGGTGCCATCAGACAGAAGCTATCAGATTTTGGACTGAGACACACCTCTCTGCCACTGTGGACAGACAGAAACGTGGGGGCACCTAATGCACCACTGTCAATTATACGACGACTTAAGCTGCCGTCTAATTACAGAGACCCAATATGTATTACTAAACCAGGAAGACCGTGTACTGGAAGAGGAATACAGTTACAAAGCTTTGACCAAATACGCGCAAGACCTCTTCGGCTGAAGAAGGACCTTCCCTGTGCCACAACCAAGGCAACCCTGAACACAGTAATCTCCGCTCCTCACCAGATCCAGAGAGAAGCTCGATCGCACGGTTCCCCGCCTATTAAGACTCAACTACCTGGAAGAAACCCCACCCCAGGAATGGCTAAAACATAGAAGAGACAATAACCTAGAGACTTTCTTTCCAGAACCTGAAATCCACGGACCGGACAACTGGCAAAGACATTGTCCACATGGACATTTAGATATGACAACTGTCCAAGACGGAGCTGCTTTCTAGAAATTGCTAAAACGCTGGCCTGACACAGTGGGACTGTACGTGAAAACCTTCACCTGACAAACAACTAGCGAGCACTGAGCACAGCTGGAAACCTAGCTAACCAAAATTACCCTCAATGAGACCCGATCCTGGGAATGACAATGCACTGAATGGAGAGCCAGACCTGGTGCTGGAACCTGCCTGGACATTTCTACCCATGATATAACAAATAACAGAAATGCTACTGCAGAGTCATACTGGCGATCTGAGTCAGCTTCCCGGCGGGAAGGGGGATGACGTTCCCTCTGTCTCCCTCCTGCTCGCTACCCCTCTCCTCTCTGTGGGGCATGGGC
The DNA here is from genome assembly GCF_048544385.1 of Mastigoproctus giganteus. NCBI lineage: Eukaryota > Metazoa > Arthropoda > Arachnida > Uropygi > Thelyphonidae > Mastigoproctus > Mastigoproctus giganteus. Next base: position 51,655,547 of record NC_143580.1, on the reverse strand, counting down.
GTGCCCCACTGACATCTGATTGGAGTGGCCTTTACTATTGACCCCATACTTCTGTCTTTCTTCCCCCCCCCCAGCCTTCAGTCTCCCCACCTTCTCTATCTGCAAGCTAGGGTATGCCCACACGTCAAAATCTAACTTTATCCAAATCATTCTCGCCCACTTTTTCCTCCGCCTTTCATACTTCAAGTGCTCTCCCTTCGCAATCGAACGGTTTTTTTTAGGTCCTCGCCACTGAAATCTCAAGAAACTAGGTGGCAGGACCTGCCAGAGTAAACTAACTACTGGGTACCTGGTCTGCCTCCACGGGGCGAAGTGCGAGCAACGTAGGGGCTCAGCAGAGGTCTGGCGGCTAAATGGCCAGAAAAAAAAACGGTACATGACATTACACACCCCAAGATCCACACACTTTTAAAACTCTGGTCTTTACAGTGTACTGTATTACCTGACAATGTAAACTACGTGGAGATGGGGGGGGGGAACCCCTGGTGCCTCTTGACCCTAAGCACACTTTACCTAAATATCAGTAATAAAGTCAGTGATATTAGGTGGATTTGGACAAATGTCTAGGTGTCACCAAAGACTATAATAAATAAAAAAATTTAAAAAAATACCAAAACATCACCTTTTCCCTCTGGTCTGGAGGCTAAATGGCCAGAAGAACAACGGTACATGACACCACACACTTCAAGATCCATACACTTTTAAATCTCTGGCTTTTACAGTGATCTGTATCACCACACAATGTAAACTACGCGGAGATGGGGGAAACCCCTGGTGCCATCTGACCCTAAATACACTTTACCTAAACGTTCGCCCAAACACTCTACTGCCTGCAAGACTTCCCGGCGGATGATACTAAACCAAACGCAAACGGAAAACACCTCACTGCCAACCTGAACTGATTAAATCACAGACCAGACAACGCACAGATACATGCCTTCGTAATAACCTATGCGTGACAATCACTGACGACGATGCTATCTAGCAAGCGCTGACCCACAAACAGTGTACGAATACTTATAAACTAGATAAAGAGGCAAACACAGACCCGACTGGAAACAACCTTACCAAATCACAGAGAGACAACTTTCCACAATTGGCAGCCGCACCAAATGACATCAACATCTCACAAATCTGTGTACGACAACCAGTCAGGAGCAGAATCTAGACCCGCCTGGCAACAACTGATCAAGCTACTGTGAAGAGATTACTCTTCACAAATGGCAGCAGTGAAGAATAACATTCACCATTTTGATGAGACCTGCAGTATACATGCTGCTTTGTGCCATATTGGAGACCTCCTGAGCCGGCCCACTTGCCGGGCTCACCACTTTCTTCCCACCTGGTGACGGTCTCTCCCCCCCCACTCGCCATCGCCCCTATTTCCCCCTATGGTGGTGCATGGGCATGTCCCACTGATTTTCACTGGGGTCGTCTGCACTATTGACCCCATTCTTCCTACCTTTCTCTCCCTCTACCTGCAACCTAGTGTACCACTCCACACATCAAATTTTAGCCCAAAACCAAATTTTCACCAACTACTCGGGCTCTTTTATACCTAGCGCTGTCTCCTGCAATCGAACAAACTGCGCGCGTATAACAAATATAATTTTTATTTATTTATTATTATTTTTTTATTTATTATTAATTCCACTGAAATCTCAGGAAATTAGGTGGCAGGACCTGCCAGAGTGAACTTTGAAACTTCGATACCTGATCTGCCCCCATGGGACGAAAGTGGGGCAACGTCGGGACTCAGCAGAAGTCTGGTAGCTAAATGTTCAGAGGAACAACAGTACAAAACACCACACTTGAACATTATCCATACACTTTTAAGTCTGTGGCCTTTACAGTGTACTGTATCACCTTAAATTGCAAACTACGCAATAGGGGAAACCCCTGGTGGTTTCCCCTATTGCTGGAGGTGCCGTCTTTCAGCAGGATATGGACCATGCCACACCGCCCGGATTGTTCGAGGAACATGGGGAAGACTTCCAGGTATTTCCCTCGCCTCCAAATTCCCCAGACATTAATCCCATCGCGCATCTGTGGTTTGGGTTGAAACAACAACTCCGATCAGCGGCGTCTCAACCACGGACCTTACAGGAGTTAAATAGGATCTGCTGGTTACGTGTTGGTAGCAGATACCACAAGACACATTTAGAAATCTTGTAGCGTCCATGCCTCGCCGGGTACAAGCTGTTTTGCCTGCACATGGAGGACCAACATCATATTAGGTAGGTGGTCATAATGTTTTGACTCATCGGTGTAACATAGAAGGGATTGCGGCTAATCGAATCTGCATTAGAAAAACAACTGGTATCATTCGTAATTATGATACCAGCAAGCATGGGTTTGAATATTTATTCTAAATTCTTTATTAAATTCGTGCAATTTAATAAAAGTGCACAATGGCAACTTTTAAGTATCCCCATAGGATCGTAATTCGATTCCGTCACACAAATTCTCAACACATTGAAATAAAGGAACTTAGCGATTGTGGAGTTTTATTTTCAAATAATTGTTCTTTCAAAATTGACGTTGTTGTATGTTTTACGGCGCAACGGCAGCTAAAGACCATTATGCGCCAAACAATGGTAGGGCAAAATTCACGTGGGCAAAACTGTGAAAGAAGCCTAATACAGAAAATAAGATTTATTAAATATTTTTCATTCACCTTCATTTTCATTCACTGTGTGGTTTTCCCCCCCCCCCCCTTTATTCACTGCATTCCAGCTTCCCACAATGGATTCTGCAAGTTCAGTGTGATCCCGTGATTAGGCTTTACAGGTTTAAACAACTAAAGCCATTTAGAAAATTATGATCAAATTCTTCTTAAATAAGGCGGACGTCATGATTACCATAAAATTAATCATCAGTATCTAAATAAATACAATTTACAGTTACTTCATCATGGACGACAACTGAAATTGCTAAAATTTATCTATAAGGTGTAACTGGATCAATTTATTTCTTAATTACATATCTTTCAACATCTCAGTTAATTTTCCAAGAAATGTAAAACCGTTTTATTTAAATTTTCGAACTGACTATGGCAGATTCGATCCTATATTTTATTGTTATTGCCTTAATTTATTGGATGTTTTTAAGCTTGATCATTTTCTACCTTTTAATGAGTTTATCAAATTCTTAAAATTGATTAAATTTCACAAAATTTTGTAATATTGGCTTGTTTTTCTCACATATTGTAAATGAGAAACTGTAATGTGCAGTAAATAAAATGAAATGAAAATTAATTTCCGAATAGTAAGCCTTTTCTTTTCCCCCATTACAGAGAAATACGAAAACATAAGGACGGTGCTTCACAAACAGAAGATCTAGGTGATACAGTTTCACAAAACATAGAACCGGACTTGAAACAAACCACAGCTGTCGTAGGGTAAGTAGGACTCCAGCAAGTGGGGCCTGAACATTTATTCGGTATGTCAAAGCCACATCACTACACTAGTGATCACAGTCTATTGATGTGGAATTTACTTAAAGATTAACTACCGTCAGGGGTAAAGGGAAGGGTTTTGGCTTTCGTAAAGGTGACTACAGTGGTCTCAAAGATTTTTTAAATTCTATAGTGGGACCGACTGACGACGTTACCAACACCAAATTCTAAATGGGAAGGATTCAAGGAATTAATCTTGGAAGCTACATACCTATTAAGGGTTTTCATACCTATTAAGAAATACTGTTCAAGGTTTAGGCCTAAATGGATGTCAGATGATTGTTTGTTGTTTGGTTTTTAGGAGCATTAGCAACTAAGGCCATATTGCTCCGGGAAATGCGGTGGTCATTCCCTGACCTTTCCGCATCTTCCGGATTTGGTGGTGACGGGCTCGAACCCCGGTCTAATCAAGAAGCGTGTGCTACGCTTCTTGATGCTGCTCCTTCCCACCTGGCTACGAAGGTGCCAATGATGTCAGATGACCTAGTGAGACTCGTGGCAGAGAAGAAAAATGCATGAGACGCATATATAAATTATCAGGAGACACAGATGCCTATGGTAGATATGAGATAGTTTCTAATCAAGTCACAATGGACTATGGACAAACAAAGACAGATTAAGAGAAATCTCTGGCAAACGATGCAAAGAAAAACAGCAAAAACTTCTTTACTTATGTAAACTATAAAAGGAAGGGGATGAATCAGATCGGTCACACTTGACATCGACGGTTAAATTGTTGATGCATCTGTTGAAATAGCTGACAAACTGAATGAGTATTTTACATCTACATTCACACATGAGGAATCATTCAGGGAGGTCAACGCCAGAGGTTTATCAAACTCTGGCAGGGCGCTAATTGATGTTGTAATAACTAAGAGAAAAGTAGAGAAGAAATTGTTGAAATTGAAAGTAAGAAAGTCACCTGGAGTAGATGGGATCTATCCAGTTATATATAAGGAAGAAACAAAGGAAGTAAACAAACTATTAGCCCTAAATATGAAAGCTTCCTAGGACACAGGAGAGGTCCTCATGGAGTGAAGATGTGCAAATGTGTCCCCAATTCACAAAGGGGGATCAAAGGGTGACATGAGTAATTACAGACCGGTTAGTTCAACTTCTGTTCCGGGGAAAATAATGCAGTTATTTGTTAAAGATGCAACGCAGGATCATCTGGACAAGACTGCAGTTCAGACACATGGGTTTAGTTAGTTAGTTATTTGGTTTTTAGGAGCATTAGCAACTAAGGCCATATTGCTCCGGGATATGCGGTGGTCATTCCCTGACCTTTCCGCATTCTCCGTATTTGGTGGTGACGGGCTCGAACCCCGGTTTAATCAAGAAGCGTGTGCTACGCACTGTTGCTCCTTCCCCCCTGGCTACGGAGGCGCCAACATGGGTTTGTTAAGGGGAAGACTTGTCTGACTAATTTGATTGGATGATATGGTCACAAAGGAACTGGATGCAAAAATAAATAATTTTGATATCATATACTTGGATTATTGGAGAGATTTTCATACTGTTACACACGGAAGACTACTGTACAAATTGGAGCAGTATGGTATTAAGGGCAAGTTGCTACAATGGATAAAAGGATGGTTGAGTGGGAGAAGACAATGGAAATCAATGGACACTGATCTTCGTGGACTAATGTTATTGGTGGAGTCCCACAAGGTTCGGGCGCCTCCGTAGCCAGGTGGGAAGGAGCAGTAGTGAGTATCACATGCTTCTTGATTAGACCGAGGTTCGAGCCCGTCACCACCAAATACGGAAGATGCGGAAAGGTCAGGGAATGACCACCGCATATTCCGGAGCAATATGGCCTTAGTTGCTAATGCTCCTAAAAACCAAAACAACAACAACAACAACCACAAGGTTCAGTGTTGGGCCCATTGTTTTGTTTCTGTATTTATCAATGATACTGATGAGGGTATATCAGGGTTAATGTCTAAGTTTGCAGACACTACAAAGGTTGGCAGGGTAGTTAATGACAGTAATCATAGTACCTACTGCATCAGTATCTGGAACAGTTGAGCAGATGGGCTGAGAGGTAGCAATTGAAGGTTAACATTGACAAATATAAAGTACTGCATACCGGTAGCAGTAACCCCAGAGTAACGTATCAACTGGGTGGTACTACACTCACGATAGTGGAGAATGACAAAGACCTGGGGATTATTGTGCAGTCACATATGAAGCTTTCTGAATATTGCAGACAGGCTGCAAGAGTAGCTCATGATGTCTTGTGAATGATATACAGGAATTTTGCTAGCAGGGATAATGAGGTAATTGTCCCCCTGTATATAGCAATGGTCAAGAAGCCTAATTTTAAGAAAGATGAAGAGCTACTGGAACGAGTAGAGAGAAGGGCAACGAGACTGGTGAGAGGAACTGTTTTGCTGTTACCAAAAAAGGCTCAATTCTGCAAATTGCAGCTCCTGGAGACTAGGCACTTGCGAGGTGATCTAACTGAGGTGTATAAGGCCTTGAATGGTTTGAGCAAGCTTAATGCTGATGGGATTCTTTCTCTTGCTCAGATTACTCACCTCAGGGGCCATAAATTGAAATTGAGAAAAGTAAATTGTAGAATAGATATCCGGAAATTTGCCTTTAGTAGCGGGTGGTCGATATTTGGAACAAACTTCCATCTGTTATAATGGAGGTCAACAAACTAAATGAGTTCAAGGCAGAACTGGACAAACATTTGTAGTGAATGGATGGGTGAGTGAAACGGGAAGTTTTTTTTTTTTTTTGGCTGATGCTACATAAGCTTTCTTTTTTTGCATCATATACCTCTACTAATGTAAATCACTATCAAATTATTCTTAAATTAGACGGATGTCATGTTTACCATAAAATTAATTATAATCAGTATCTAAATAAATATAATTTAGAGTTACTTCATCATGGACGACAACTGATAGTGCTAGAATTTATCCATAAGGTTAAAAACCATAACTGTAACAATTTATTTCTTAATTATATATCTTTCAACATCCAGTTTTTTTTTTCCCTTGAGCTTATTTCGAGTATTTAGAATGTCCCCCGGATAGGTTACCATCAGCCTTTCGAGGGGTAAGTCTAGTGGTGGGGCTGCCACCTTATAGCCTCTAGAAAGGCTTCAGGTACAGCATTTCCTCTGTATGTGACAACATATCGTAGACTAAACTAACAAAAACGAGTATCTCATACTAGCAAGAGATTTTAATGCAAGGGTTGGTGCTCAATCAGTAGATAAATGTATAGGATCAGAAGGCGAACCCATGGTCAACAATAATGGAAGATGCCTGATAGACTTCTGCGTTTTTAATAAACTTAAAATTACAAATACTTTTTTTCGGATACAAGAATATCCATAAATTCACATGGGAAGCAAGGAACACAAAGTCAAAAATACATTATATTATCACTAATGAAAATTTAAATGAAAAAAATTAGAGACACTAGAGTATTCAGAGGCAGCGATTTTGACATTGATCACTACCTGGTAGAAAGCACTTTCAAAATAAAAAGAAATTATCTTAATAACAAGAAGAAAATACCAACAAAAACTACTAAGAAATTAAAAATACATTTGTTGGAAGACGAAAGCACTAAATTCCTGTATGAAAATCGATTGAAAGATAAACTCAAATCAGATGAAAGTGATAATATTGAGGAAATCTGGTCAAACATGAAAAAATCAATTCTGGGAGCTGCTGAAGAAAGTCTTGGGTATAAACCTATAAAAAAATAAAAACTGGCTAAGAACTTGGAATGAAGAATTGAAACAAACAATCAATGAGAAAAAAAGACCTATAAACTGTTCCTACAAATTAAAGACCTACATCTACACATGAAATATAAAAGGCTTAGAGCAGAAGCCAGAAGAATACGACGAGATCACTGGGATAAATTTGTTAAATTTTTAGAACGTGATATCACAGACCCACAAAGAAGAGGTTTTAAAATTTTTAAGAAATTACAACTAGACACAAATGATCAAATAAAAACCAACTCCATCTCCCAAGCAGAATGGAAGCAACACTATTCCAAACTATGGTATAACCCAGGCACTAGGGAATTGGAAGATGAATCTGTGATAATCAAAGATGAAGAAAATATAACAATGGAAGAACTAGAGTTAATATTACAAAAATCAAAAAACCGAAAAAGCCCAGGCACAGACAGTTTGAATGTAGAACTATATAAATATGGGGGCACCTTACTACAAAACACACTACTAAAATTATTTAATATCATATGGCATAAACAACAGAGATACCCAAAGTTTGGGAAACAGGAATAGTAATCAATTTACACAAAAAAAAGACTCCAGATATAACCCTAACAACTACAGAGGGATAACACTGCTGTCAACTGCTGCAAAGCTATACTCTAATATACTTAAGAATAAACTTAATAAATACAGTGAACAATTCTTAGAAGAAGAACAATATGGGTTCACAAAAGGGAGAAGCACAATAGATGCCATTTTCTCACTACAACAAATTTTGGAGAAAAGAAGAGAATTCAATCTACCAATATTTCTGCTCTTTATTGATTATGAAAAGCATATGACAATGTAGTAGTAGTGGCATGTGATGCAAGAAAGCAAGTGTATGAGCTTATGCAGCATCAGCCAAAAAAAAAAAAAACCACACCATTCCCTCCAAATGCCTGTCCAGTTCCTCCTTAAATTTATTCAACCTATCAACTTCCACAACGACAGATGGAAGTTTGTTCCAGCAATTAACCACCCGCTGGCTAAAGGCAAATTTCCGCACATCTATTCTACATCTGTCCTTTCTTAATTTGAATTTATGCCCCCTTAGGTTCATAATAAAAAGAAGAACAAGTGGAAGGATCCCATCAGAATTCAGCGTGCTCAACCCATTCAAGGCTTATACACCTCAAAACTTTGGTGTATAAGGGAAACCAGGAAAAACTTTGGCAGGTTCTACGTAAAGAAAATATCCCAACACAACTCCGGAAAGCGATCCAAAGCCTATATAAAAACTCAAAAGTCTGTATAAAATATACTAATGGCCAACTATCAGACCCAATTAACACCAATAAAGGAGTGAAACAAGGATGTGGACTATCACCAAATTTATTTAATATCTACATCAATAAAATTCTTAAAGAATGGAAACAAACAATTAACAACGGAACACAGTTGAACAACAGGAATAAAATACAAACTATATTATATGCTGATGATCAAGTAATAATTTCAAAATACGAAGATGAACTACAGATAGCAGCAAATGAACTTAATCAAATAGGTAAAAAGTACAAGATGAAAATCTCCACCTCAAAAACAAAATCAATGGGATTATGTGGAAAAAAAACATACAAAGAGCCAAAATTGTTATTGATGATAAAATAATATAACAAATACCTGACTTCGCCTATTTGGGAAATTTAATATCAAATGAAGGGAAAGACATCCAGACTAAACTACAAAAATATAATAAAATGAATGGAACGATTAAACGCCACTCCCGAAAACAAATGACAACTGAAACAAAATTACGACTGCACAACATCACTTCAAAAGCAGCCTTCTACAGCTGTGAGATTTAGGTCATAAATAAGAAAGATGCACACAAACTAGAAGCAGCACAAATGAGATTTTTAAGACCATTATTAGGCTTTACAAGACTAGACCAACAAAGAAATTTATATATCCGCGAGAAATTAAAAGTAGATAACATAGTAAATGACATAAAACGGTATCAGGAAAAATGGATCAGCCACATAGAAAGAATGAACCCAGACCGGATCCCAAAATTAGCCTTTAACTAAAAACGTACAGACAAGGGAGATGTTGGTCGACCAAGACAACGATGGCGAGACCACATCGAAGAGCAACAACGGATCAGGTCTTAAAAGACCTAAGCAGGACCAGGTTCATGATGGTATCTTTCAACATGTCAGTTAATTTCCCAAGAAATGTAAAACCGTTTTATTTAAAATTTCGAACTTTTTTGTTTTTTTTTTTATGTAAACCCCAAACACGAGAGGTATTAGAACCTATAGTACTTAGTACCGTACTTGAGTTGGAG